>NW_022436947.1:38928994-39248197 GCF_009761245.1 Sapajus apella
AAAAAAAAAAAAAAAAAAAGTCTCATCTTGGTGCAAGTAATGTAAAACAAATGAACCAGCAAAAGCACAAAGAGTTGCTTTGCAAAAAGGCTATTTTAGTTAGGTCCCTTAAACAAAGCAGCTCTCAGTCTAAACTCTGTAATGCAAACAGAGCTGTGGAAAAACTCTCTATAGCTAGTCATTATCAATGTAGTTGCTACAGGCTGGCTGAGAACAGGAACACACATTTTCCATCACAATATCAGGAGAGCATGAAAACAGGACCCCGAAAGTGGGGGGAAAGAACAAACACGTTTGTTGTAACAAGGAAATGACATCTCCACCTAAGGATTATTCTCGAAGGGGTAAGTGTTCCAATGTAGTGAAGGTAAAGACCTCCCTTTGTATACTCATTCCATGGCTTTGGGGGTATGGATTTGGGGTGGTGGATGAGGTTTGCCTCACTGGCATGACTTCCACATTCCACAGAAAAACCAAGAAGACAAAACCAACTTAACTGTTTTAGGGCCAGTAGTTTTCTTCAAGTTTCCTTAATTTTCTCATTTACTCTGAGTCAACAGGTATAACTTGAAGTTGAATAGTTTGCCAGAGGCCATGTTTCTAAGCCAGAGGCAGAAATGGGACCAATTATTCCTCCCCCAGTAGTCCTTGCCCACAACAGAAACCTCAGGCACAGAATTAAATTGAAAAAGTAAAACAATAGTTCCAATGAAATTACATATAGAAAAAGTGTTCCTTCCTGGCTGGACTCTTCTGAGCTTCAGACCCACATGTCTAGCTGATTACTACACATTGTCACCTTGCTGTCTGTCCAACAGGCAACTCCAATTCAACAGCAGTAGAAGCAGTAGACAGGGCTAACTACCTTTCTCTCCAAGTGGTTCTTCCTCTTAATTCCCAATCCTGGTTAATGGCAACACCATTCACTCAAGCCAGAAACGTGGGGGTCACGCTGTACTCCTTGTTTTCTCGACTTCTCTGCATCTGTCCCTGTCCTCATATGTATCCCATTGCTCACAAGCTCAATTCAGGCCTTTACATGTATTATTCCACTATTCCCCATCATTCTTCCATGAACCTCTTTTCGTTGTCACCACAGTCATCTTTCTAAGGAAAACCTTGCCAAATGCGTCATGCTGACTGTGGCATTCAGGCCTGTACACATAACGCTGTTCTTTTTTCTCCTCCTCCCCATAGGCCTGGTGATCTCTTGTTATTTCTGAAGGTCAGTCTAAGCATCTTCTCCTCTAGGTGGCTTCCTTGACCCTATGCTCTTCACAAGCAGAGATGTCCACTCTCTCTGTTCAGTAGTAATGGCACCCCATTCTATTTATTATGCCTCATTACAGATTCATGAGTCTCTGTCTTCCCTCCTAGGTTTTGAGTGTCTTCATTTAGTAAATAACTTCTGAGCACCTGTTATGTACCAGTCAGTCTACTGGGGATATAGAGATAAATGGTATAATTTCTACGTACAATAAGTTCTCAGTCTAGTTGGGAAGAAAGTGGGTAAATAAGGCCATTACTACTCAATGTATCTTTGCTATGATAGAGGCATTCACAAAGTATTAAGGGAACAGAAAGAAGGGACATCTAACAAAGAGCGGGTGGGGTGGGTAGTCTGGGAGAGCTGCCAGGGGTGCTGACATCTCAACTGAGTTTTGAAGTACCAGTAGGAGTTCCGCAGGCAAAGAGGAAAGCATTCTGGGCAGAGAGAACAGCATATGCAAAGGCTGCAAAGTTTGAGGGAATGGTATTTGGGAAACTGTCAGTAGTTTATTATGCTGTTCAGGAGTTTGGGTTTTATTTTGAAGGCAACAGCAAGGCACTAAAAAGTTAAGCATGGGGTAACCTGACCGGGAGAGCAGAGTGATGTTTAGAAATCTTCCTGCGGCATCAGTATGGAAAGTGGAAGGAGAGAAAGGTGGAAGACTGTGGAAGGAAGCTGAGCTGTGGCATTGTCACATGGTCTATCCAAGTGAGACATTAGGAGGCTGTGGGGAAGGAGATGATGGGGACAATGACACAGAGTCTGGGTCTCCTTTAACTGTGTGTCTGGATGAGCTGCACTGCATATATTTGTGAGTGAATGAAGTACTTCCATATGGCTTATCTTTAGACCCATGGGAGAAGGAGGTATAAACCCCCTTGAACCTCAGATCGAGTCTTGGCAGCCACTGCTGTCTGTGGTTACTCGTGTCCTGAGACTGATTGATTATTATTATTCTTTTTTTGTTGTTTATTATTATTATTCTTATACTTTAAGTTCTGGGATACATGTGTAGAACGTGCAGGCGTGTTACATAGGTATACACGTGCCATGGTGATTTGCTGCACCCTTCAACCCATCATCTACATTAGGTATTTCTCCTAATGCTATCCTTCCCTTAGCCCCACCCCCAATAGGCCTTGGTGTGTGATGTTCCCCTCCCTATGTCCATGTGTTCTCATTGTTCAACTCCCACTAATGAGTGAGAACATGTGGTATTTGGTTTTCTGTTCTTGTGTCAGTTTGCTGAGAATGATGGTTTCCAGTTTCATCTGTGTCCCTTGCAAAGGACATGAACTCATCCTTTTTTATGGCTGCATAGTATTCCATGATGTATATATGCCACATTTTCTTTATCCAGTCTATCACTGATGGGCATTTGGGTTGGTTCCAAGTCTTTGCTATTGGGAACTGTGCCACAATAAACATACGTGTGCATGTGTCTTTATAATAGCATAATTCATACTCCTTTGGGTATATACCTAGTAGTGGGATTGCTGGGTCAAATGGTATTTCTAGTTATAGATCTTTGAGGAATCGCCGCACTGTCTTCCACAATGGTTGCACTAATTTGTACTCCCACCAACGGTGTAAAAGTGTTCCTGTTTCTCCACATCCTCTCCAGCATCTGTTGTTTCCTGACTTTTTAATGATTGCCATTCTAACTGGCATGAGATGGTATTTCATTGTGGTTTTGCTTTGTATAATAATTTTAACTGCAACTCCCTAAATAAATTTGGGATGTAATCTCTTTCACTGTCATCTGGATATATAAGAAGATCAACTTATCAGGGGGTGGTGGGAAGTGGGAGAAGAAGTTCTTTTGTTACTTTCCGACCTCATCTGACTTCACTGCAGCAGCCAAGGTGTGACCAAAGAGTGTCACTTTCCTCTATCACAACCAGGAAAATTAATTTGATAAAATCAATAGAAAATTCAGAGCCCTTTTAGAATTGAAGAAAAAGACCGACTGTGATTTTGATGTAGTCTCTTTCTATACTCTCTGCCACAGAGCTATCTTCAACTGAGCTATGTTACTAAAATGAAACTTCTAAGATCTCCACTCATTCTTAGAGTATTTTTAAAATACCAAGTTCCAGTTAGAAGAGGGAGAGAGAGAGAGAGAGAGAGAGAGAGAGAGAGAGAGAGAGACAGAGAGACAGAGACAGAGATACCAAAACCAGATAAAGATAATTCAGGAGTCTCTGTGTGCATTGCTTTATGTGGGTGAGGGAAATGCCAAATTTAGGAAACTGACCAAAGGACTGAAGAGGAACTAAGCACTCATTTTTTTTCCTATGGAAGAAATTCTTTTATCTGTGGTCCCTTGGGGAAACTAACAACCTTGCGGAGTCAGATAACTGCTGTGTCTAGGGCACAGCCTAGCAGGTTCTGCATTTCTACTCATATATCATGGCAGATTTTTCTTTAACAAGACACCAAATCTTTGAATTTGCTTGGGGCTTTCCAGGTAAAAAACCTTTTTCTGTTTTTTCCTATGGAAGACCAAGGCAGGAGAAGGTAAACATCTCAGAAATCCTTATGTGGTTAATAGTTCCGGTTGTAAGAAAAAAATTAAACTCTGTACTGTATGCATTTTTGTAGTCAAGTCATATATAAAGTATTTGGCTTGTTTCAATGAAATATTTGTTAGAATTAGATTAAATCCTGGATTTACTTCAGCCGTGAGTCATGGCAGTCCCAGCTCAAAGGGTGACTTGGACATTGCTACAAACATGCTTAGCTGGTTGTAAACAGTTAATTGCCCTCATGCTACTATTGCATTGTAGGAGCCTACTTTGCATGATCATATATGACTAAAATGATCCCAGGTTATAATTAGGTATGAGGAATTGAGCTCCTTTGGAATATTATACCAATAAATTATGAATAATCTCTATTCCTTATTTCATGATGGACATACCTATGGACTATTTTTGTGGCTAATGATCTGAGGTCACAGGCTAATGCCATCATCATTCCTCCCTTGCAGGCGGTTTTCTCCCACTGACACTAGACCCCTCATGGACAGGGAACATACACTGTCTCTGTGTTGTCTGTACCTTCCACAGTTTCTGAGAAGTAGGCCCTCCATTAATAACAGCTGAATCAATGAATATTTGCTTTGCCTTTCAGTGACAGTAAACGTCTTCACTTGGACACCATATAAGTTAAGCTTTAGTGCATCTCAGCATACCTCAGGCTTTCTTGAAATACTGCCTTAAGCAGTTCCAGCTAAATCATGACAATTTCAATGGTACTTACAGGAGACCAAATGAGGCTTCAGTAATGGTGACCTGCACACATTGGTCTTGACAGGTAAAGTTATAGGAAACAAATGTTATGGTTAAGAGAAAGAGGAATAGAGACTGAGTCTGAATGAAATCATGAAGTGCCAGGAAAAGGAAAAATCAGAATTAGGGTCTTTGCTGCTGCAGTCATTATATGGGGTGCTCTGACGCTGTGATTCCTGTGCCCTAATGGCCCTGCTGGAGCAAAGGACAGGCTGATTTCTAACTCAATGGTGATCTTCAATATCTACTGGCTGTTTCCATGATTAACTTTGTGAGATATTATTTAATAACTATTGCAGTAATAATATTTTTCAAGGGGTTACACGGAATGTTTTCATTTACCTTCCCATTTCTTTCATTAGATTGTGATTGAATTAGATGGGTTCTAAGTGCCTATTACAGAACCTGGCTTTTGTTATAAACTGTTAGGCACGGTTGCCTTAGCAACGCGCAGGAGCCCATAAAATCAGCAGGTTTTTCCAGAGAGAAAACTTCTAATCCAATTGGAAACTGAAATACATGTTTGAGAGCACCAAAAATGTGAATTGTATTTGCATCAATTCATTTATATATTGAAAACTGTCTGAGACTCTCTTTAGACTATGTTTTAGACAGTAATCACCTAAAAAGAAAACAGGCTGGGCATATTGGCTCATGCTTTTAGTAATCTCAGCGCTTTGGAAGGCTGAAGTCGGAGGACTGCTTGAGTCCAGGAGTTCAAGACTAGCCTAAGCCACATGGCAAAACCTCAATGTCTACAAAAAAAAAATACAAAAACATTAGCCAGGTGTGGTGGTGCATGCCTTGCTACTCAGAAGGCTGAAGTGGGAGGATCACTTGAGCCCAGGAGTTTGAGGCTGCAGTGAGTCATGACTGCACCTCTGTATTCCAGCCGAGGGAACAAGAGTGAGGACTTAATCTCTAAAATAAAACAAAATAACCCCCTCCCACAACGAAACCAAAATCAAACCAAAAAAGTCCCAGCATCTTTCGAGAGGCTTCATTCATGGATGAATTTGTGCATCCTGTGTATGCACAGAAGAGAAAAGACTCCTTCATCAAGGTTCTGCCTAAGCACATACCTGCTTTGGATGGTCACAAAGATGAGGTGAACAAGCTGGTATTGGAAGTAAAAGGCTGCTGCAGAATTCTGAGAATTCACCACTTGATGCAGGTGGTATGCCTTCTTTTGTGTTTTTATTATTTGTGTTTAGAAAAGATGTAGTCACAGCTCAGAAAATGTGTGGCCTTTGACTTGAGCATACTGCCCCATGGTGCGAGTGTTGCCTTGTCTGGACATTCATATCAGGAAGCTGGCTTTAGCAAAGATTTAGGGGGAGCTCTCCCTTCCAGAGCCTCTATTTCTATTTACAAAAATCCTAAATTAAAACATGAAAATATATGTGAAATTTGAAGATGACACAGTATCCCTACTGTGGAAGTAGTTGAACTCTAAATTATGATTTGGTATCTTTCTCACTGATTCCTTCCTTTTTCCTTGTCAACTGTTACCAACATTTATCTCATACAGAGAATTTTATTAGATTGCTTCTTTCTAAATCTACTTTACCCTTCTAGGACTCTTTATTTTTATTTTTATTTTTGAGATGGGGTCTCACTCTGTTGCCCAGGTTGGAGTGCAGTGGCACGTTTTTGGCCCACTGCAACCTCTACCTCCCGGGTTTGAGCGATTCTCCTGCCTCAGCCTCCTGAGTAGCTGGGATTACAGGCACCTGCCACCACCATAATTTTGTGTATTTTCAGTAGAGACAGGATTTCGCCATGTTGGCCAGGCTGGTCTCAAACTCCTGACCTCAGGTGATCCACCCGCCTTTGTATCCCAAAGTGCTGGGAATACAGGTGTGAGCCACGGCACCAGGCCTCTTCTAGGGCTCTTAACTGGGGTTGACGTTTAATTCTTTAAGTTCTCCCCTCCCCTAGCTCTGCGGATACTCTCTGGGCGATTGCTTTTCATCTTTCTTTGGTTGTTTTTGAGACAGTGTCTCACTTTGTCACCCAGGCTGGAGTGTAGTGGCATGATCCTGGCTCACTGCAGCCTTGACTTCCAGGTTCAGGCAATCCTCCTGCCTCAGCCCCTCAAGTAGCTGTGACTACAGGTGCACACCACCATATCTAACTTTTGTATTTTTGGTAGAGATGAGGTTTCACCGTGTTGCCCAGGCTAGTCTCAAATTCCTGAGCTCAAGTGATCCACTTGTTTTGGCCTCCCAAAGTGCTGGGATTACAGGTGTAAGCTACTGTGTCTGGCCCTCTTCCTACTTTTCTAAGGTATTTGGCATGTTTCCATTTTGGTGCCTTTGTATATACTCTTCGATTTGGTAGAATCTGAGTCCTCCTTCTCCCCACTTCAAAAAGGGAAATCCTACTTATCTCTTAGGAACCCAACTTCAGGGATGATATCATCCAGAGAGCTTTTGTGATCCTACCAGTCTGGGGTGGGTCCCTTTCCTGTGCATTTCTTTGGAAGTATTGACCTTTGCCAATATATTGTAAGCTCTTCAAGGACAGGAACTGTGTCATATGGGAAATATCCACATATATCTGTTCAGAAGATAGATGAATGATTGAAAGAAGGCATTTTTCAGAAATTGTCTTTTTGGCTGTATGCACCTTATAGTTTAAACCAGATGTAAACAAGATTTATAATAAAACTCTAGTTTGGTTTCATAATATATGTCAACCAGGTTTGAGCATGATCAAATAATATAGCATATAGGAAGTGCCTTGTAATCTCTAAATATACAAATGCAATCTATTATTAATCATAGTAGTTATAATTAATAATACATCATTATAATCATCATAATAATGGTAAAAGAGAGGAAAAATAAGTAATAAGTTTTTCATAATGAATCTGAGAGAGAAGCAGTTGAGCTTCTGAGGGTGTATTCAATGGGGAAATGATATTTTTCTGGAAATATCATTGAGAGGTTAAAAATGAAAAAAACTCTTCTGTTTGATAAGCACTGCCTGATAGAAATTCTTATAGGACATGAATGGTATTTTGTAGTCCATGACTTTAGATGAAGTTCTTAGGAAAAGAATCTCACTGAATGTTGGGCAGATAATCCAAACCCTAAACTAATACAGAGAAATAACTGCAAGTGTGGCAACAGACATGAATGTGAAGAAAGAGATTTTAAAGACAAGCTGAGTGGAGCCAAATATTTTCTACAAAGGAAAAAATAACGATCATCATTCCATTTTTCATATGCTGGGTGAAAAGAGAATGTGGCAGTGTCTTAAAGTTACCTGCCTCAGTAAGAATAGAAAGCTATCATTGGCAGCTCAGCTCGTTTATTTACTTGCTCAGAAATCACTTATAGTAGGATATGAAGTCAGTTTCCCTAGTTGACTGAAAAATAAACAAAAGGGAAATCAAAGGGGAAACTTTCTATTGTGAACTCTGGGCTGTTATTTCCCCTCCTAGGATGCAATTGAGAGAAAATGAGGGATTATTATTATTATGTATACTTATCAGATACATTTATTTTCTCGGCGCAAGCATTAGGCTTTGTGCAATGACTTTTATATTGACTCATGATAACAATTCCTTGTTTTCCTGAAGCTAACTGTCTTGCATATTGCATTTACATTTCAACATTTTAGCGACTTCTCTCCTCTCTGACCTCTGCTTCTGTCTTTACATCTCTTTCTCTCAGACTGTGTGTGTGCCAGTCCTAGACCTGACAAGTTAACAGCGTGAATGAGCACGAAAAAGGTATACCAAGATATGTGGCACGGACTTTGGTTAGCTGGGATTTTGAAAATAAGTTAATGATGGGACTATTTTCGAAGTATGGGCAGGGTTAGGGCAGTCAAAGAGGGCTGTTGAGGCAAAGAAGGATACATATGGCGAGTACTGTTGCCACCTCCAGTCTGAAAGACATCAGGAGAGGAAAAGAAGTTTGGGGGCTGAGTGAGAGCTGGACCCATGAAAGAGAGGCTCCCTGTCTAGAGCTGGAGCTGTAGCAGGAAGGAATGCTGCCAGGCCCGTAGCACCAAGGCAAGGAGCAACAGGGTAAGAAATACCTCAGCCTCTCTGTGGCAGACAGAATAATGTCCCCCATCCCCAGATGTCCCTGGATCTGTGTTATGTTATCTCACATGGCAAAAAAGAGTTTGCAGACGTGCTGACCTTAAGGATCTTGAGACGGAGGATTATCCAGGATGGTTTGGGTGGGTCTGATGTAATCACAAAGGTCAAAGTCTGAGAAGTGCAAGACAGAAGCAGAGGTCAGAGGAGAGCAGTTGCTAAGCTGCTGGCTTTGAAGATGGAGGAAGGAAATATAAGCCAAGGAGGTTCTAGAAGCTGGAAAAGGAAATGCAATGAGTTTCTACCCCAGAGTCTCCAAATGGAACCAGCCCTGCTGACATGGTGCCTTGATTTAGTGAAACAAACTGAATTCAGACTTCTGACTCCAGAACGGTAAAGCAATCAATTTGTGTTGTTTGCAGTCACTTATTATAGAAGGAATAGAAAACTAATGTACTTGCTCTCTTTCTGCCCTCTGAGCTCCTGCTGGTGCTTCTCATTGGCCAAATCCAACAGAAAGCCAGAAAGCAAGAGGGTTTGGGTGATATAGACATAGCCATCAGTCCCCCAGAATAGGGCAGAGAAAGAAGTAGAATAAATCTGGGAGAGAAGGTAGAACAAAGGTAGCACTGGGGTGTGGTGGGTGTGGGATGGAATAGATTTTAAACATCAAATATGCCGGATGAATACTTTAAGCAATAATTCATGAACAAGACGAAAATCAAATGGCAGCCTAGCTCAAACCCCATTGGATAAACTGTTTTTGAAAACCTATATTTGTTTTAACATTTTATTTTAACATGTGTAGCCCCTATACCATTATAGAAAGAGGAGTGGCATCAAGGTTACTGAGTTGAATGCTCTTTTAAAATTGCCTAAGATGTCAGAGTTACCTTTACATCTAGTCAGTTTCCAAGTCCTTTCAATTCTGCATGTACCCTGTCTCCAGCAGCTGCCTCTCATTTCCCGTTTCTCTTGCTGCCATTCTACATTAGCTGTCCTCTCTTTCCCCGCTTCCTTCCATCCATATGGTTGCCATAATCATATTTCAAAGCTTATCTCTGATTTTGCCTCACTCCTCCTCAAACACCTCCCCTCCTGTCCAAATGCTTCTTGAACAGCATCTAAACTCCTTGACATGAGGTGTAGATCCTGTAGGACCCTGTCCCTGTAATCTTGTACCTTATTCCCACCCTTCTCTTTTGTTTAGTCTGGCCCACTTGTACTTCCTCCGCTCTTTCTTCCTCAGCATTTGTGCTACTGTCCTCACTCTTCCTTATTATTTTTGTTATTCTTCCTGAATCCTTCAATCCCATCTCCTAATCAAGCCCATTCTTCAAGGCTCTGCTCAAATCCTACACGAAGCCATCACTGGTCGCTCCAGGGGAAATGTATCCTCCCTTCTGTCTGTATCCACTACTCTTATAGCTATTCCTCTTTTGTAGCACTTATAGGCATACTGCCTGTTAGTCTAGTTATTTGTGTATTTATTCTCCCCACTACCATTTCTGACCTACTAAGTTGTAAACTCTTGGAAAGAGGGAGTGTGTGTTTGTATCTTCTAGTAGTAGCTGGTGCATTGTCTTAAAAATAATAGATAATAAAAACTTATGGTGAGGGCAAAAAATGATCACTGTGTAGGGCATAGGTGATTAATGGCAGAGGGAGAGTCTTTTCGGGAGGTGAGGGTGTGTGGGAGGCTGGAGTGGGACTTTGAGGGCAGCCGGTGCCTTGCTCACTATGGTTTTTCTACTATCAACTGAGGTGCCTGGCACAAGATAAGAGCTTCATGAATATTTCCTAAATGAGTAAGTAAATGCTATTCACTTCATTTTGGCCAAAGGTAACCTTGAATTCTGAGAGAACAAGGTCCCTAATACTCATTATAATATGAAGAAGGCAAAAAAAAAATGTATAAAGGTAAAAACAGCACAGTCTTCTACCTGCAAGAAGAGGCAAGCTTACAAACATAAGCCTTTGCCAGCAACCAGCTGAGGAAGACGGCTACAAGGTGGAAGCATCTCTCTTCTTTCTGACATAACCATGCCTTTGTTGGCACAACCGGCTGAAAACAGGCAGACTAATTTTTGCATTTACTAGTCCTGAGAGAAGCACTGGAAATACACTCTTATTTATGATAGTTATTCTATAACTACCTCCCAGTATACAGTATGAGAGCAGAGATTTCGTTATCTTTTGTAGCTTTTAACATAGTAGTGACTGACGTACGTGTGTGTGTGTGTGTGTGTGTGAGAGAGAGAGAGAGAGAGAGAGAGAGAGATGAGAGAGTGAATGAATGATAGAGAATGATTGATTGAATGATGTGGGGGTAAATGAAGGAAGCAGTTGCTGATAATTATTACTCTACACCCACTGCTATGGTCTGAATGTGTCCCTCCAAATTCATGTGTCGGAAACTTAATCCGCAATGCAGCAGTGTAGGGAGGCAGGGTCTTTGGGAGGTATTTGGGTCATGAACAAGTGAATGCTGCTATTACAAGGGCTTGTGGGAGTGGATTTGTCATCTCTTGCCCTTCTGCCTTCTGGCATGTGAGGACACAAGAAACTTTATTACAGATGTTGGTGTCTTGATCTTGGACTTCCCGGAACCCAGAACTGTGAGAAATAAGTGTCTCTACTTTATAAATTACTCAGTCTCAGGTATTCTGTTATGGCAGCAAAAACAGGCTAAGACACCAATTAAAGCATCTGCAGGGGCACTGAGGGCAAGGAGCTCATCTTATTAATCTTTTTATTCTGGTTTCTCCTATCCTTATTTAAGGTGATGATACTGACCTTCAGGGAGAATAGGAATTTATGAAAGATCTCATAGCTTATAAGTGGAAGTAACAAGACCAGTTGCAGTTTCCCGAATTCCAACACCCAGAGCTCCTTACCCTTTATGAGGTTGCTTTAGCACTGGGGAGGTAGGGAGTGGGGAGAAAGGCACAATAGTAGGACTTCACTTGGTTCAGACTTAAAGCTTCCTTCTACATGAAGAAGCCGCTGTTTGAGATTTTATGATGTGTTATTAACGTTTGGGACATTGTTTGAAAATACATATTCATGTGTCACAAATAGCTTTGAAACCCAGGTTCATTCAAGCATGAATAGGATGAAAAAGAAAGTCTGATTAAATGTGTACTGAGGACAGCTGTTAGTGTGAATGCATCTAGTTAGTACTTAATGGGTCTGAATTTCCCCGGTCACTATAACTAACTTCTCTTCAAATAAATGTTAGTTTTGTAGTTAGCTTTCACAACTACATGTGTTAAAGTTTCAGATCAATGGGATCACGGGTATCCTTGTGCCCAAGTTTAACAGTACACAAGGAGCGTACCAAGGGGGAAAAACTCATGTCTCTGGGGTCTTTGGCCATAATAAAAATAGTCTTTCTTTAATAGCTTAATTTAAAGTCAGCTCTCCAGAGAATCTGTACTCATTGCCATAATACTCAATGGTGTTGGCAGTGAGTGCATGGATTATACTGATATTTCTATTGATATGCTAACACAGTGAATAGAAAGAGTAGCAATGCATCACTATCATTTTGATGCACAAAATAAACATTATCCATTTTACTTTCTTTTACTATTCAAAGTCACATATTAATTACTTAAATTTTACAACTAGGAAGGTAGCCTAGTGTCTAAAAATCTTGTTTCTGTTCATGTTAGTTCAGATTGTCCATGCATGTATGAGAACAGCTGAGCTATGAAATTGGGCAGCATGTTTTCCGGCAATAATGAGGAGATAATATTCCTTAGGAGTATTTAAGTGACATCACTATTGATAGGTTAATTGGAAATAAAAATGTAAAGCTTTCTTAAATCACTAGAATAAAAAGCCTCTGGTTTCTTGCAGTGCACTTTCTGAACTGTCCCACTTTGCATTTTCGGTTAATAACTGTCTGGTTAATGTAACTGCAGCTGCTCTCAGAATTCCACATACATCCCATGGATAATCAGCCATTTCAAAAGGAGACTTTCCCATGCATATCTTGATTTATGGTCATATTGTTACTTCTGTTGCTTTACCAATTTCTTGAAAAATGACTCCTATATCCAATGAAGTATTAGGTTGTTGCAAAGGTAATTTCGGTTTTGGCCATTGAAAGTGATGGCAGGCTGGGCGTGGTGGCTCATGCTCATAATCCCAGCACTTAGGGAGGCCGAAGTGGGCAGATCACTTGAGATCAGGAGTTCGTGACCAGCCTGGCCAATATGGTGAAAGGCTGTCTCTACTAAAAATGCAAAAGAAAGTTTGTGGTGGTGCATTCCTGTAATCCCAGCTACTCTGGAGGCTGAGGCAGAAGAATTGAACCCAGTGAGCTGAAATCATGCCACTGCACTCCAGCCTGGGCGACAGAGTGAGACTCCTTCTCTCAAAAAAATAGAAAGAAAAAAAAAAGGGCATGGCAAAGACCACAATTACTTACTTTTATACAAACCTAATATATGTAGAATATTTGATGGAGAACAAAATACAATTTGATGTAAAGTCACAAGAGCTGACTACAGTTGGGAATCTGATATAAGAGGCACCCTCCATGTTCAGAACCCAGAGTACCACTTGCTACTATTCGTGAGTTTCATAATTGGTTTGAAACAGTTAGCTAAAGTGGTATTACTCTATCATGTGTTCTAACTAGACTCAGATTATTTTTAGTTCTCTGTGTGAACATTTTTTTTTTTTTTTTTTTGAGACGGAATTTCGCTCTTGTTACCCAGGCTGGAGTGCAATGGCGCGATCTCGGCTCACCGCAACCTCCGCCTCCTGGGTTCAGGCAATTCTCCTGCGTCAGCCTCCTGAGTAGCTGGGATTACAGGCACACACCACCATGCCCAGCTAATTTTTTGTAGTTTTAGTAGAGACGGGGTTTCACCATGTTGACCAGGATGGTCTCGATCTCTTGACCTCGTGATCCACCCGCCTCGGCCTCCCAAAGTGCTGGGATTACAGGCGTGAGCCACCGCGCCCGGCCTGTGTGAACATTTATACTTATGCCACGAGATACATGCATTTAGATTTCCGTCTCTACACTAAGATCTCAATTAATTACCCAAAGGCTTGTTATGGAGTTGTGAACCACCCAGATAAAAAAATGGACCCTTCAGAATAATTAGCACATGGTTTTATGCTAGATACTTTTGAAATATTACTTCACTTAATTCTCAAACTAGGCTGCTAAGCAAGCAAAAGCAACTAACCAACCTTCTATGGGCTAGAGAGAGCCGAAAAATTCAAGTTAGCTCTGAAAAATGTAATTCTCATTTATATATATGTATTTTTTCCATTGAAAACTGATTAATAAATAAATAATGCAGAATGAGTGTAATTGGTACCAAGATATCAAGTTAATCTTTACATGATTATTTAGCTTGAATTGTCCCATGCTACTGACTATACCCCTTAATTTTGGTTACACAGGTATCTTTAATACTGTGGGTGACTGTTCAAGAGCAACTTCAATCTACTTCATGATGCCTCTGTCTGTGTATTTTAATTCCTTGAGTGTATTTTCCAGTTTTCTGTTGTTGGTTCCTGCCTTAAATTATGGCTCTTGTCATTTCTTCCATTCCATTTCTTGCATTTTCTAATAATCTTTAGATATCTTTCAGTGATACTCCCTCAAACCTGCCTGCATTCATCATTATATTGCTACTTGTGGAGGCTGGCCCCTCCTGTATTGTCCCTGTAGAATCTTGCATTGTTCTTTGGTGTGATGCTGCATAATCATTTTACAAATGTGGGACACTTGTCACCAAAGGACGGGGTACACATGCATGAATGGAAACCCTCAAATTCATCACCATTCCTACAAAAACAATTCTACTGGCCTGCCCTGATGGAAAATCCTTGTTTTCTTATTATCTTTGTTTTCCAAGGATATCACATTATTAATGTAACTGGTTTGACTGAACTGTCTGTAGTCACTGAGAGACAATGCGCAATTAATTTATTTTTCCAATAACTGTTACCAGCTGTGCTGCTGACTCCTGCCCTTTTCCCACTGGGTAGCAGCCTAATCCCATTATTTTTTCAACATTATAATCTATTAAAGTCTAGTGTAGTTCGCATTTGCAATCTTCAATTAAAATCTCCCCCACTCTCATTGCACACTAGGCTGAAGTCTTGAGCTGTTTAAGTGGAGAAAGGGCCTTATTCTTTCTCTCCCCTCTGTAGCACCCGTCTCTCTTTCTTTATTCTTCCAGTCATCTAAGGAAGTGCTGGTGGCAGGGTATGTATGAGGGACAACATGCCCTGGAGAGATCAAGAATTGTTGATGACAAGTCTGCTCTCTTATTTTTGTTGGTGTTCTCTGTATGGCAGATCTTAATCAAGTGCCAACTTTGTGCCAGGTCATGTTAGGTGCTGGGGACATGGTAAGAAGACATCAAGGAAGACAAGATTTCTGATCTCAGCAAATTTAAATTCAGTGATATAGTTGCTGTCTCTCTCATGAGGATGATTTGGGTTACTTTTTTGGAAGATCCTAAGTCTTTTTTTGAAGATTTCTCCATATTGAGAAATACAGATGAGGCTGGCCTCCTCCTTTTTCACTCAGTACCCCCTTCCCCACTATGGATATTCCAACCTACAGCCTCTTCAGTAGGGGTCACTTTAGTTAGCAAATGCCCCAATAGGCTTAAGTCCCAAATCACCTTTTGTCGTGTCCATTCAACCCATGGGAAATGGTGGGAGTGCCGGCTTCCCCAGAACTACCTCTCTTTTCTATCTTTTCTCAGTCCTTTTCCCCCATTCCTAGCTCATGTGGGCCTCTGCTGATTCAGTGGCTCAGCTACTTTTAGACAAGAAGCAATCATAAATCTCCCATGGAGTGAAAGGCAAGGATGGTTCAAGCATCCCCAATTATGAAGGAGAACAGGGTAAATATGATACATTTTTCCCTCATGGAGTATGAGGTGGGAAGGAGAGAAGGGATGGTTAATGCTTTACTAACACTGTTATCCCAAGCTTCCAACAGGCCCCACAAGGAGGTGGCTGACCTCACTACTGGTGAGTCTCTAAATAAAATGTGAGAAATTTAGTTTTTATCTTTAGCTGTAGCCTGAGTCATAATTTCCTACATAACTGGAAAGATCTAGGCTGTGAACTTATATTATCACACCACATAGAGAGAAAAAAAAAGAAAACAGGGAACTAGATAAAGCTTGTGGATTATCTGTTAATTTTAATTACCCGTTCTCTAGAAAATTGAAAAGTGACTTCATTTTCATTTCTTCAAGTCCTTATTAGCCAAATGAAAAAAAATGGGTTACTGACTAATGTGTGTAACATGTTTACTATTAAAACCTAATATGCTAGATTCTATTCTGATGGTATGTTTTGATTTTTTAGTTGTTTATATAGGATAACTTATATTGTGAAGGTATTAAGGACACTGTGGAGGAAGATAATGTAGCAATGATAGCAATGTGATTAAGAGGATGGGCTTTGGTGGAATTAGGAGCCTTGGGTTTGTACCTTATAACTAACACTACTTATTAACTTAGAGATGTTAGGCAAGTCATTTAATCTCTGCAAATCTCAGTTTCCTCATCTGAAAATGGGAATTATGGTGGTGTCCATTTCATAAGGTTGTTGAGAAGATCACAGGGATATGCAGGTAAACAGCACAGTGCCTGTCACATGGTAAGTTTTCAATGAATGTTAGTTACATTAAAACTTATTCAACAGGAAGCTTTCAAACTCACCCTAAACCTGACCATATAAAACTCTAATAATGGAGGTTATCTTCTTTACTGAGAGTTAACATTGAAATTAATGTATGCATCTCTGAGTTTAGAGTAGGGGTTGGTAAACTGTGACCCAAGGGCCAAATCCAGCCCAGTACTTGTTTTTTTATGTAACATTTTATTGGAACGCAGCCATGTTTATTTATTTACATATACTCTACAGCTTCTTTTGTACTATTGCTGTAGAGTTGAGCAGTTACATGAGAGACTGCATGTTCCCAAAGCCCAAAATGTGAACTATTTGTCTCTTTACAGAAAAAGTTTGCCCAAGGGCAAAAATTGACAAATGGGATATAATTAAACATAAGAGCTTCTACACAGAAAAAAAACCCAAAAAAACAAACTATCAATAGAGTAAACAGATAACCTACAGAATGGGAGAAAATATTTATGAACTATGCATCTCATCAAGGTCTAATATCCAGTATCCATAGGGAACTTAAATAACTTTATAAGAGAGCAAAAAACTCCATTATAAAGTGGGCAAAGGACAAGAACAGATACTTTGCAAAAGAAGACACGCATGTGGCCAACAAACATATGAAAAAAACCTCAACATCACTGATCATTAGAAAAATGCAAATCAAAACGGCAATGAGATACCATCTCAAACCAGTCAGAATGGCTATTATTAAAAAGTCAAAAAACAAGGTGAGGTTATGGAGAAAGGAAATGCTTATACACTATTGGTGGAAGTGTAAATCAGTTCAACCATTGTGGAAAGCCGTATGGCGATTCCTCAAGGAGCTAAAAACAGAATCACTATTTGACCCAGCAATCCCATTACTGGATATGTACTCAGAAGAATATAAGTCATCCTGTAATAAAGGCACATGTGCATGAATGGACATTGTAGCACTATTTACAATAGCAAAGACATGGAGTCAACCTAAATGCTCATTGTTGACAGATTTGATAAAGAAAATGTGTTACATACACAATGTGGAACACCATGCAGCCATAAAAAAGAATAAGATCATGTCTTTTGTGAGAGCATGGATGGAGCTGGAGGCTATTATCCTTAGCAAACTAATGCAGGAACAGAAATCCACATACTGCATGTTCTCACTTATTGTGGGAGCTAAATGATGAGAACTCATGAATACAAAGGAGGGAACCACAGACACTGGGACTGCTTGGGGGTGGAGGGTGGGAGGAGGGAGAGTAGCAGAAAAGGTAACTATTGGGTACTGGGCTTAATTCCTGGGTGATGAAATAATCTGTACAACAAACTCCCATGACACATGTTTCCTTATGTAACAAACCTTCACATGTATGCCCAAACCTAAAATAAAAGTTAAAAAAATAAAAAGTTTGCCAATTCCCAGTCTAGAGCTTTAAATTTAGAAAAGACAACTACTTGTCTTTGCTGACTTGTGCACTGATAGATATGTGGGTAGAGTGTAGCTCACATGACTTTTTTTTGAGACAGAGTCTTCATCTGTCGCCAGGCACCAGGCTGGAGTGCAGTGGCACGATCTCAGCTCACTGCAACCTCTGCCTCCCGGGTTCAAGCAATTCTCTGCCTCAGCCTCCCGAGTAGCTGGGACCACATGCACGCGCCACTACGCCCAGCTAATTTTTGTGTTTTTTAGTAGAGACAGGGTTTCACCATGATCTCATTCTCTTGACCTCATGATCCACCCACCTCGGCCTCCCAAAATGCTGGGATTACAGGCGTGAGCCACAGTGCGTGGCCACTCACATGACTTTTAAAGGACCCTTCTCAGATTTATAAATATATGCTAAAAAAAAATCATGTGTTTTTATAAAACTTAGGTAATATTAAAAAATATTACAGAGTTGAGAATGATAAAACACTCATCTTTGCACTCACAGTATTTTAACTAGGTTAATATTGTGAGAGATTTAATTCAAACTGTTTTGTGTAGAAAAATCTTCAGGATAGATTTGGAGCCCCTTGTATCCCTTCTGACTTTACTCCTGTCCTCACAAAAGTAACTGCTATTCTATAGTGGATGGGTGTCTTTCTAGTTCCAATTTTTATGATTTTCACTACGTATGTACATATCCATAAAGAACATACATATAGTATTTCAAGTTTTAAAACTTTACATAAATAGCATTACATATGTGATTCTGCAACTTGTTTTTTGACTCAACATTATGTTGCTGCAATTTAGAGAATATAGAAGATATCTGTTCATATAGAGGTTCTAGTTCATTTGTTTTCACTATTACATAATTCTCCATTATATAAATATTCTACGACTTTTTTATTCTATTGATGCACATTTAGGATTTTCCCTCTAATATTTGCAATTAAAAATCATGCTGCAATAAACACTGCTGAAAATGTATCTTCATGTATATTAGCAAAAATGAGATCTATATACATAGTAGTGGAGTTGCTGATTGGTAGAGTATATGTCAACCCTTAAATGTATTTGACGGTGCCAAATTGCTTTCCGAAGTTGGTGCACCAATTTACACCAATTTCCAGTAGTGACTGTAGTAAGTTCCTAGTTCTTCCCATCCTTGTCAATGTTTGGAGTTGCCAGACTTTAAACTTTTGCCAATTTAATGGATGTAAAGTTCTATCTTACTCTTTAATTTGTATTTGCTTGATATTGAGTATGTTTTCAGGTATTTATTAGCCATTTGGATTTCTTTATTCATAAATTCTTCCTTAAGTACTTTGCCAATTTTTTCCCATTGGGTTGTCTTTCTTGTTTTTAATTCACAGACTTCTTTCTTATTTATATGTTCTAGATAGTATCCTTTATCTCCATTTTCAAATACAAATGATTTCCAAAGTCTTTAGTTACATACAGTGAATAATGATCAGTATTTCAGTTTAAGAACAATACTTATGCTTTATCACTCTATTTCACTTGTAAAGTTTCATGAAATGTATTAAGTATCAATTCCTAACACAAATATTTTAATTGTAATTTGCAGACAAAGGTTTTATTAGAAGTTAATCCATACATGTTAAAGAGTTCTTCTTTAGAAAATGAAAAGCATATTTCTTAAATAATCAAATTAATCATATAAATCAAAGTTAAAGTTTTTTTTTTTTTTTTTTTAAAGCCTACAGCACCTGGTATTCCCAGGTGCAAAGTGAAAGTTTTTTTAACCATCTTGTTATTTTCTTTAGTGAAATATTTAAGAAACAACTGAGTTATAAATGATTAACTTTTTTCCCACATTTTACAATAGTGTTCTGTTTAATGCCCAATTGCCTATTCCAGCCTATTCAGAAGTCACTTTTGAGAATGCATCAAATTAAATATGGAGCTTTTTAAAACCACTCTATTCCTTTTCAAATTTAGATATTCCCAACACAGATTTGAAAATAATACATCGCTAAAAAGATAAGGCTTTTACCTAATAGAAGAACCGATGCCATGTATTATTATCATGATCTATATAAAACTGTGTAAAATATGAGGTTCTCCAAGCTCTTATTCCATAATTCTCCTTGCTGTACCAAGAAACAATACCTTTGTTAGCATAGAAAGCTATGACATACTTCTTTGTGCCATTGTTTTAACTGTTGCCATGTTCTCTTGGACATTTCCAATGAATTTCTGTTTTCCAATTTGCCTTTTCTCACTGTAGGATTTATTGCCGCTTGGGTACTTGGGAGATAAATGGAAAATTTACATGTATTCATTTAATTCCAGGACACTTTAATGTGCCAATGATAATAGTGTAGTCAGTTTAGAAAGAGTGGGAATTCCCAGAAAGGAGTGGGAATAGAAACAACCAACAGTTTAAAAACTGTGAGTCACTGATTCTTACAGTCTTCTTACAATGGATGAAAATATTCTGTGTAGTTTCCCATATTACACATCTGAGTTGTTATTTTCACTAGAAGCCTCTAATTCACCTTCATGTGGGAGCTCAGATATGAGACATACCTGTTTCCAAAGGAGCCTGGCTGTTCAGTATGTCCCTCTAGGGCCTAACTGTGAGGCTGCCATATTGTACTTTGCATTGCTTCCCACATTGCTTCTCAGATTGTCCAATATCTACTATTCAGTGTCACCATCCCAACTCCTACTTGACATGTCAGAAGGGCTACTGTTTCCCCACAAAAGGATCTAAAGCACAATCTGAATCATACAACCCTGCATTCAAGGCTGAGTTATGCTTGCTCCACATCCTCCTTGGGCTACTTTTTTTTTTTTTTTCTTTTTGAGACAGGATCTCACTCTGTCATCCAGGCTGGAGTGCAGTTGTATGAACATGCTTACTGCAGCCTTGACCTCCTGGGCTCAAGTGATTCTCCCACCTCAGCCTCCCAGGTAGCTGGTACCATAGGTGCATGCCACTGCACCCAGTTAGCTTTTTAAATTTTTTATAGAGATGGGGCTCGTTATGTTGATCAGGCTGGTCTCAAACTCCTGGGCTCAAGTGGTCCTTGTACCCTAGCCTCCCACAGTGCTGGGAGTAAAGGTGTGAGCTACTGCACCCAGCCAAGGGCCACCTCTTTTTAAAACAAAGTTTGGGTATGATATTAGCTGTGTGCTTGTTTGTATGTCGGTTTCATTATGTTGAGGCATACAGACTGGAAAGGAAGAAGTAAAATTGTCTCTGTTTGCAGATAACATAATCTTTTAAATAGAAAATACTAAAGAATTTACCAGAAAACTGTCAAAACTAATAAGTGTATTCAGTAAAGTTGCAAGATACACAACTGATATACAAAAAGCAGTTGTATTTCTATACATTAACAATGTCATATCTGAAAAGAAATTAAAAAAATTCTACTTACAATAGTATCAAAAAGATGAAAATACTTAGAAAAAAAAGTGAACAAGAAGGTGAACGATTCATATACTGAGAACCATAAAACATGGATGGAAGAAATTGAAAGAGACATAAATAAAGAAAATGATATCCTGTGTTCATGGATTGGAAGAATACATATTGTTAAAATGTCCATATTACCCAAATGATGTACAGATTTAATGCAGTCCCTATCAATGGCATTTTTCACAAAAATAGAAAAAGAAAATCCTGGAATTTGTATAGAACCCTTTGGCCTCAAATTGCCAAAGTAATCTTAAGAATGAAGAGCAAGTTGGAGACTTAACGCTTCCTTATTTAAAATTATATTACAAGGTTATGGTAATTAAAGTGATATGTTACTGACATAAAAATACTCATAGACCAATGAAACAGAGAAGCCAGAAATAAACTCATGCATGTGGAGGTCAACTAATCTTCAACAACATGAGTGATAAGAATACACAATGAGAAAAGGATTGTCTCTTCCATAAATGGAGTTAGGAAAACTAAATGTTCACATGTAGAAGAATGAAACGGGACCCTTATCTTATACCATACACAAAACTCAACTCAAAATGGATTGAAGACTTAAATATAAGACCGGAAAACCTAAAACTCCTAGAAGAAAATATAGGGAATAAACTCCTTGACACTGGTTTTGGCAATGACATTTTGGATATGACACTAAAAGCACAGGAAACAAAAGCAAAAATAGATGGAACTGCATCAAACCAAAGAGCTTTTGCACAGCAAAGGGAACCTTTGTATCACTGTTGATGGGAATATAAATTGGTACAGGCACTATGAAAAATATAGTGGTCCCTCAAAAAATTAAAAATATTATTGAACTGCCATATGATCCAGTAATCCTATTTCTGGATATATATCTGAAGGAAATGAAATCAGATTCTTGAAGAGATCTGTGTACTCCCATGTTCATTGCACCATATTCACAATAGTCAAGATAAGAAAATAACCTAAGTATGCATTAACAGATGAATAAAGAAAAATGGAACACACACACACACACACACACACACACACACACACACACACACATATATATATATGTGAATGTAATTCAGACTTCAAAAATAAGGAAATCCTGCCACTTGTGACAATGTGAATGAACTTGGAGGATACTATGCTAAGTGAAATAAGTCAGACACAGAAAGACAATTATTGTATGATATCACTTATATGTGAGACCTTAACAAGTGGAACTTAGAGAAACAGTAAAATGATGGTTGTCAGGAGCTGGGGGTGGGAGAAAAGGGGAGATAATGGTCAAAGGGTATAAGCTTGCAGTTATAAGATGAGTAAGTTCTAGAGATCTAATGTATAGCATGGTAACTATGGTTAATACTGTATTACATGCTTGAAATTTGCCAAGAGAGTAGATCTTAAATATTCTCACCACCACAAAAAGACTAATCGTAACTCTGTTGGCTGTTGGGTATGTGAATTAGTTTGATTGTGGAAATCATTGCCCCAAGGCACATTTATGTCAAAATGTCACAATGTACCCCTTAAATATATATGATGTTCTATTTGTCAGTCATACCTCAGTAAAACTGGAAAACATTAAAAAAATAAAATTATGTTAAACTTCTCCCTTTCTCCTACAAAAAGACAGTCCTAGACCCAAGTGACATCTCATAGTACTGTTGGCCTCTGTCCCTGGTAGGACTCACACAATTTTGCAAGATAAATGACCAAAGCCAAAGTCATCTTAGGCTCACCAAAAGGGTTACATAGATTAGTTACAGAAAACAAGGCAAGGCTAAGCACATTACCTAGCTATATTACTTTTTACCTTTCATTAAGCAGTGGAAAGTCTTTTTACTTAAAAAGGCAATAGATAATACGTAAGAGCAGAGCTGCTTTGTCTGAAACAGGCTTGCAGGTATGAGGTGGTACTCAGCGTTCTGCTGATTTTACCCCAATCTTGTTTTCCTGCTTCCATACCTTCCCCAGGGGATTCTCTGGAGTCCTTAGGATTATCTATAATATTTTTCACATGATAAAAAGGCACCCAGGGGATAGGGCCATGCCTTCTGTCCTATTCTATGAGACTCCTCCTTCTATCTGGAATTCCTCCTCTCTTTCTTCATACCTAGCTGTTGAAATCCCATTAAAATCTATTTAAATTTCACTTCCTTTAAGGAATCTCCTCAGGACAAAATTGATCTTTCTCATTGCAGATGATCAGTGCTTCTGTTACAGCTACAGGGATTGCATACCTCAGATATTCTGGGACAATCCCAATTTTTGATATTAGATCCTAATATGCCCTTAAATTCATTTACTTGTCAGATCACATTTTATTTTTTGGTTTTGAAAACATGATTGTGATAGTTATAGTTCTTATTTGTAGTCAGCCTTGTTTCTGAGTTACGGATCTATGCAGACATCATGAAGTATACATTTCCAAAGGGTAGGGATTGAGTCATTTCCTCATAATTATTCATCCTTCTTACGCCTCCCTCTCTTTTTCATCATCATCATCCTTGCAATAATTTATTAATGCCCTAGAACACATGAGGCAGTGTTGTGCACTTATACTAATTATCTTGTTTAATTATTACAAAAACTCTGCAAAGTAGGTACGCATAGACCTCTCTTTTGTGATGAGGAAGCTGAGGTTGCCCAGCTAGTAAGTGACTAAGTTGGGCTGTGCCCAAGCCCAGGCTCTTTCCCATATGCTATTGTGCCTCCCACAGTGCCTCACGGTGTTTGTCTGCGTATTTTAGAAATGTTTATTCCAGTATGTAATGAATAAATACATGCTCAATTGCTCAGAATTGAAAGCATGGGAAAAAGTACAGTACACATGAATTTATCTAGGCTATGAATGGAAATATTTCCCTTTCATGCTTGCATGATTCAAAAAAGAACTTTATACTTGTATTTAGTGCCATTTTAACTCACTCTAGTAGTTGAAAAGCAAAGTGAGCCCACTTGAATTTTCATTTTACTGGCAATCTGTGGCTAAGAAAACTGGCACTCTAAAACACAACAAATACCTCTCCATGATTTGTGATATCTGAGCCATGCTGGATTACCTGAACACAATCTGGGATCAGCTCTGCTCTGGTGAGGCCTCTCATGGGCTTCCAACTGTACTCCTGGGAGGTGTAAGTATTGGGGACCAAAACAAAACAAAGTGGCTGGCCATTACTAATGCCCCTGATATCCAGGGGTCCTGTTTCCTGGCTGTGCTTGTGAGGGATGGAGCAGGGGGGCAGCTCATGAGAACTATAAAGGGCAGGATGAGGAGAGGGCTGTTCAAGAAGATCGAGAAAGAAGCCATTCTGCTCTTTGCTGCAGTGCTAGCTTCCTAGTGCTGTCCAAAGTTCAGTGTAAGGAGAGGAGTGTTGTGAGGTGTTGGATGGCTGTGAGGTTCTGGCATTTGTACCAGTTCAGAAAGTCCTCCTTAGGACCTCCTAGGTGAAAGCATTGTGTTAAGACAGTAGGGGACACAGAGATGATTATGACACAATATGGCATATCAAGGTACTCAAAATCTAATATTAACTTTTACTATAAGCTAGAATAAAGTAAGTGCTGTGGTTCAACAGTTTGTAGGATGTCTCTACTTCACATTGTTTACAAAACCCAATGCCCGATGGATTACAGATTTAAATGTGAAAGGTCCACGTTTAAAATTTTTAGGAAAAATATGTAGGAAAATTTCATAAAGCACAAAAATGCAAAAACACAGAATATTGATATATTTGATAATATAAATTTGATTTCATCAAAAGGGATCATAAAAAAGAGAAAAAGAGCTTCCACAAACCAGGAAAAGATTTACAACACATATAACCAATACAAATTCAATATCCAGCATGTATAAAAATCAATCAAGGGGAGGCAGAGCAAGATGGCTAAATAAAACCCTCCAGTGTTCATTCTGCCTCTCAGGAACACCAAATTCAACAACTATCCATGTAAGAAAGCATGTTCATACGAACAAAAAATCAGGTGAGAGATCAAAGTGCCTGTTTTAACATTACATCAAGGAAAGAGGCACTGAAAAGGGTAGAAAAACAGTCTTGAACTGCCAACTCCAACCCCAACCCCCATCAGCAGTATCTACGTGCCTGGAGAGAAGAGTGAAGTGAGTGTGGACTTATATTGGAACTCAGTGTTGCCTGTCACAGTAGAACACAACACAGGGCACCAATTCTGCCAGTGCCCACAGAGGGGGCATGCAGATGATTGCTGATCAGAGTGGCATCCTCTGCACCAGCCATAGGAACCTGAGTTGTGGCTAGCCCCACCACTGGCTGACTAATGTGGCCTGTCCTGAGTGAACTGAAAACGCAGTCATGCCACAAGGATTGCAGTACTTGGTTGAGTCCTGGGGCTGCACTGGGCTTGGAGCCAGTGGATTTGAGGTGTGCACAACCCAGTGAGACACCAGCTCTGGTGGCCAAGGGAGTGCTTGTATCACCTCTCCTCCAATTCTAGGCAGGGCAGCTCAGGGAGACTCCCCTTGCAAAAAAGGAGAGGGAAGAGTAAAGAGGACTCTGTCTTACAACTTGGGTACCAGCTCAGCCCCAGTAAAATAAAGCACCAAAATCCTAAAGCCCCTGATTCTGGACCCTAGGTCCTAGGTGGCATTTCTAGACCCATCCTGGGCCAGAAGGCAACCTGCCACCCTGAAGTGAAGGATGCAGTTCTGGCAGAAATCACCACCTGCCGACTAAATCGCCCTTGGGCCTTGAATAAACATCAGCTGTAGCAAGGCAGTAGTCACCAAGGGCCTTGGGAGTGAGACCCAGTACTGCGCTGAATTCAGGTATGACCCAGTGCCATCCCAGCTGTGGAGGCCATTGGAATGCCTCCCCCAAGTCCAGGCAGTCTAGCATGGAGAAAGGGGAAAGTAAGGAAAGAGAAGAAGAGACTCTGTCTGGTACTCTAGGAAATTCTTTCAGCTCTTACTCAACCCTACAAGGTGGTATGAGTCTTCAAGAGTCACATCATTACTGGGGTTGGGGCCTCCCCACAGTGTGGATGCAGCTGCAATGATTAAAGACTAAGATACAACATTCTGAATATCTGGAAAGCCTGCTTGAGAAGGACAGGTACAAAGTAGGCAGGGTTGTGAACATAAAAAATAAATACCTAACTCTTCAATGCCCGACACTGACAAACATCCACAAGCATCAAGAACATCCAGGAAAACATGACCTCACCAAACAAAATAAATAAGAAACCACTGACCAACCCTGGAGTGCAGAGATATGTAACCATTCAGAGAGATAATTCGAAGTAGCTGTTTTCAGGAAACTCAGTGAACTTCAAGATAACACAGAAGGAATTCATAATCCTGTCAGATAAATTTAACAGAGAGATTGAAATAAAAAAAAACAAGGAAAAATTCTGGAGATGAAAATTTCAGTTGACAAACTGAAAATATATGTGTCTCAACAGCAGAATTGATTAAAAAGAAAGAATTGGTGAGGTTGAAGAGAGGCTACAGGAAAATACACAGACAGAGGAGAAAGGAAAGAATAAAAAAGAATGAAGCATGCCTACAAGATCTAGAAAATACCCTCAAAAGGGCAAATCTAAGTTATTAGCCTTAAAGAGGAGGTAGAGAGAAAAAAAAATGGGGTAAAAAGTTTATTCAAAAGGATAACAGAGAACTTCCCAAACCTAGATGAAGATATCAGTATTCAAGCACAAGAAGGTCATAAAACATCAAGCAGATTAAACCCAAAGATGACCTCAACGCATTTAATAATCAAACTCCCAAAGTCAAGGGAAAGAAAAAAACAAATAACATATAAAGGAGCTCCAATATGTCTGGCAATGAGTTCTCAGTGGAAATGTTACAGACCAGGAGAGAGTGGGATGACATATTCATCAAAGAGCTGAAGGAAAAGAATACCTTTTATCCTAGCATATTAAATTTGGCTAAAATATACTTCAAATATGAAGGAGAAATAAAGATTTTCCCAGATAAACAAAAGCTGAGAGATTCTGTCAATATCAGACCTGCCTAACAAGAAATGCTAAAGGGAGTTCTTCAATGTAAAAGAAAAAAACATTAACAAACTATAAGGAATCAACTGAAGGTATAAAACTCACAGGAATGGTAAATACGCATAGAAATACAGAATACTCCAATACTATAATTGTGGTGCATAAACCACTCATATATTGAGTAGGAAGATTAAAAGACAAACCTATCAAAAATTATAATTTTTATGAGATAGTATAGATATTAATAGAAACAACAAAAAGTTAAAAAGTAGAGGGGATAGAGTTCAAGTTTAGAGTTTTATACATTTTATCCTTGCTTTTTTGGAATCAGAATTAAGTTTTCATCAGTTTAAAATAATTAGTTATAAGATATTTTTTGTAAGCCCCATGATAACCTTACATTAAAAAACCTGTAACAGATATGAAAAAACAATAAAAAGCAAAAAAATGAAAACATACTGCCAGAGAAAAACACTTTTACACAAAGGAAGACAAGAAACAAACAAAAAAAACAAAAAAAAAAAAGGACCACAAAACAACCAGAAAACAGATAAGAAAATGGTAGTAGCAAGTCCTTACCTATCAATAATGACATTGACTGTAAATGGACTAAACTCTCCAATTAAAAGACAGTACTATAACACATTTAAAAAAGACCCAACTATATGCTGCTCACAAGAAACTCAATTTATCTATAAAGATACACATAGACTAAAATTAAAGGTATGAAAAAAAGATATTCCATGAAATAAAACAAAAAAGAAATAGGAATAGTATATTTATATTAGACAAAATAGATTTCAAGACAAAAACTATAAGAAGAGACAAAAGTAATTATATATTGATAAAGGAGTCAATTCAGCAAGTCAATATAACAGTTATAAATATATGTGCACTCAACACTGAAGCATCCAGATATAAAGCAAATATATATTTACATATGTGTATATATACACACGTATTATATATATTATATGTATTTATAGATATATGTATATATATTACATATATTTATATATATGTAGATATATTGATATCTTCCTTTAGGTTTAGGAAGTTCTCTGTTATTATCCTTTTGAATATATATGTATACACACACACACACACACACACATATATACACACAGACACAGAGAGAGAGAGAGACAAATGAAAATGGAAACACAATATTCTAAAACCTAGGAGATATAGCAAAAATAAGAGGAAAGTTTACAGCATTAAGTGCCTGCATCAAAAAAGTAGAAAAACTTCAAGTATATAACCTTAGAAAGCATCTTAAAGAATTAGAAAAGCATGAAAAAATCAAACCAAAAATTAGTAGAAGGAAATAATAAACAGCAGAAATAAAACGGAAACCAAAAAAGGATATAATACAATAGATCAAAGTGAAATGTTTGTTTTCTGAAATCAGTACATAGAGAGAAGACCCAAATAAATAAAATCAGAGATGAAAAAGGGGACATGACTACTGATACTGCAGAAATTCAAAGGAATATTAGAGATTACTATGAATAACTATATGCCAGTAAATTGGAAAACCTAGAATAAATGGATAAATTCCTAGACATCTATCACCTACCTAGATTGAACTATGAAGAAATCCAAATCCTGATAGACCAGTAACAAATAATGAGATTCAGGCTACTAAAAAGTTTCCATCTGAAAAAGAAACCAAGAAAGTAATCTCATTTACAAAAGTTTCAGATAAAATAAAATGCCTAGGAATGAACTTAACCAAAGAAGCGAAAGATCTCTACAATGAAAACTATAAAACATAAATGAAAGAAATTGAAGAGGACACACACACACACACACACACACACACACACAAGATATTTTATGTTCATAGATTGGAAGAATTAATATTGTTAAAATGTCCATACTACCCAAAACAACTTACAGATTTAATGCAATCCCTATCAAAATACTAATGACATTCTTCACGGAAATAGGAAAAAAATTCTATATTTATACTGAATCATGAAAGACCCAGGGTAGGCAAAAGCCATCCTCAACAAAAAGAATGAAACTAGAGGAGTCACATTATTCAAATTATACTACAGAGCTATAGTAATCAAAACAGCATGGTACTGGCATAAAAACAGCCACATCGATCAAAGGACCAGAATAGAGAACCCAGAAATAAACTAAATAAAACCTTGGCAAATAAAGGTGCCAAGAACATACATTGGGGAAAGGACAGTCTCTTCAAAAATGGTGCTGGGAAAACTGGATATCCATATGCAAAAGAATGAAACTAGACCCTTATATTTTGCCATATACAAAAATCAAATCAAAGTTGATTAAAGCCTTAAATTTAAGACCTGAAACTATGCAACTACTAAAAGTAGTTAGGGAAACTCTAAAAGACATTGGTCTGGGCGAAGATTTCTTGAGTAATAGTTCAAAAGCACAGACAACCAAAGTAAATATAGACAAATGGGATCACATCAAGTTAAAAAGTTTCTGTACAGAAAGAAAACTATCAAGAGAGTGAAGAGATAATCCACAGAATGCCATAAAATACTGTAAACTATCTACAAGGGATTCATAACCAGAATATATGTGGAACTCAAACAACTCAATAGGAGAAGATAAAATAATCATATTAAAAATGGGCGAAAGATCTAAATAGACATTTCTAAAAAATACATACAAATGGCCAACAGGTATATGAAAAAAAAAAAAGCTCAATGTCATTAATCATCAGAGAAATGCAAACCAAACCTCTACAATGAGATACCATCTCACCTCAGTTAAATGGCTTTTACTGAAAAGACAGGCAATAACAAATGCTGGTAAGGATGGGGAGAAAGGGGAACACTTGTAGACTGTTGGTAGGAATGTAAATTAGTATAGCCACTGTGAAGAACTGTGTGGAGGTTCCTCAAAAACAAAACAAAACAAAAAGCAAAACAAAACTCTAAAAGTAGAACTATATGATCCAGAAATCCTGCTGTTAGGTATATGCCCAAAAGAAAGGAAATCAGCATATTTTAAGATATATCTGCACCCCCTTGTTTATTACAGCAGTTTTCACCATAGCAAAGATTTGGCATCAACCTTAAGTGTCCATCAATGGATTAATAAAGAAAATGTGGTACATATACACAATGGAATACTATTCAGCTACAAAAAAGGAATAACATCCTGTCATTTGCAACATGAATGCAACTGGAGGAAATTATGTTACGTGAACTAAGCCAGGCACAGAAAGTCAAATTTCTCACATTATTACTCATATGTAGGAGCTAAAAATTAAAACAATCGAACTCATGGAGAGATATTAGAATGATGATTACCAGAGGCTGGGAAGGGTAGCAGGCAGAAGGAGGACAAGTGGTGATGGTTAATGGGTTCGAAAACATAGTTATAATGAATAAGATCTAGTATTTGATGGCCAGGCACGGTGGCTCATGCCTGTAATCCCAGCACTTTGGGAGGCCGAGGTGGGTAGATCACCTGAGGTTGGGAGTTCAAGACCAGCCTGACCAACATGGAGAAACCTCATCTCTACTAAAAATACAAAATTAGCCGGGTGTGGTGGCGAATGCCTGTAGTTCCAGCTACTCAGGAAGCTGAGGCAAGAGAATACTTGAACTGAGGGGGCAGAGATTACAGTGAGAGGAGATCACACCATTGCCCTCCAGCCTGGGCAACAAGAATGAAACTCTGTCTCAAAAAAAAAAGATCTAATATTTGATAGCATGACAGGGTAACTCTAGTCAACAATAATTTACTGTACTTTTAGAACTGAATTGTTTCTGATACAAAGAAGTGATAAATTCTTGATCAATACCCCAATTACCCTGATGTGATTATTACACATTGTATGCCTGTATCAAAACATCACACGTACCCCATAAATATATGCAACTATAATGTACCAATAACAAAAATAAAAAAAAAGACAAAAATAACAAAAGAAAAATGCAAAGAGACATCAACATACATGTCACAGAAGAGGAAAACAGATGATTCAAACATATGAAAAGATGTTCATTACTAACCAGAAAGAAAATTAAAACTGTAATGATATACTATTGTGTATTTCATTTCCACCATAATAGAAATGTAATATCAATTTTATATCAAATGATGACAGTGATATAAAGCAACAAGGACTCATACTGCACACAGAAGTATACAAAATGTTACAAATACTTTGAAAAATTTCTTGGCATTATTTTGCAAATTTGAAGTTGCTCAGACCCAAGGACCTATCAAATCTATTCCCAGGGATATACTTGAGAGAAAATCTTGCACATTTCCATCAGGGAAACTTTAGAAGAATATCGGTAACAGCAATGCTTTTAACAGTAAAAATTGGAAATGACCCAAATGACCATCAACAAGAAAATGGTTACTTAAATTAGTATTTATGTAATAGAAAACTATTCAGCAGTGAAAATGAAAACACTATAGTAATACACGTTAACACTAGTGAATTTCACAATATTGAGCTAAAAAAATCAAGAGACTATAAACAATGTCTATAAAGTTAAAAAAAAATGTGAAGCTAAACAATATATTATTGAGGGATACAGCCATATGTAATAAACTGTAAAGAAAAGCAAAGGAAGGATAAGCAGAATTCCCAAGAGTAACTTCTATGAGATAATGGGGTGGGAGAGAGGAGGCACATTGTTCTGTTTGTTTAGGTGGTTAGTGATTGCATGGGCATTTCTTTACTATTGTTGTTTAAGCTGTATATATATATACTATGGTCTCTTTTCTACTTTGATATATTTCATAATAAAGATGTAGCAAACAGTGTGCTATTGGAGTGCTGATGAGGGAGCACTTCCTCTGAATGAAGTTGGGAGTGGAAGGTGAGAGGCAGGGATCAGTGAAGGCTTCATGGTGTAGTCAGAACTGGTTCTTGAAAAATAAGGAGGGTTTTAAGGATAGAAATGGAAAGAGGGGAGCTTCCACTGGGAAGAACAGGATGAGGAAAGACACGAAAGTGTGAAATGGCATTGTGTGGCCTGGAGACAACAATGGTTGGAGTATACATTGGAGGAATAGAGTAGCATACAAGGATGGAAAATGGCATTGCGCCAGATGGTAGAAGGCCTTTTTAAGAAAATCTGGTGGCTCATGCCTATAATCCTAGCACTTTGGGAGGCTGAGGCAGATGGATCACAAGGTGAGGAGATCGAGACCATCCTGGCTAACATGGTGAAACTCTGTCTCTGCTAAAAATACAAAAAACTAGCTGGGCGTGGTGGCATGCACCTGTAGTTCCAGCTACTCGGGAGGCTGAGGCAAGAGAATTGCTTGAACCCAGGAGGTGGAGGTTGCAGTGAGCAGAGATTGTGCCACTACACTCCAGCCTGGGTGACAGAGCAAGACTTGGGCTCAAAAACAAAAAACAAAAAACTCGTGACCGATTTAGATATTTTCCTGTAAGCAAAGGGAGGCTGTTGAAGACTTTTCAGGAAACAAGTGATTTGATTACATGTATGATTTAGGAATATAATTTTGGTAGTTGTAGGAAGCATGAATAGGAGAAATTTGAGGCAAGTGGGATCCATCTGGCTACTGGAACAGTTCAGGATAGCAAAGACAAGGGCCTGTACTGTGGCAGTGGCAATGGAATAAAATGAAAGAATGCATAAGTTGAGACTAATTTGAGACCTGACTTACTTTTCTTAAATGTATGTGCCCATTTCCAGAAAGACACAGACTGAAGCAAGGTGTACTGGCTTATTTCAGGCCAGCCCCCCCTCAGGACTGGTCACGCTCTCTAGTTAAGTAGTTAATTGTGAGCACTGACTCAGCAGCTTGCCCAGTTCCCTGTTCCCCAATTCCTAATTCCCTGATATAAGTACCTCTCCCAGTTTTCCTGGCCCTTCCTTTTCTAAAGCAAGGAATGCAGTAGTTGAAAACAACCTCTTGGCCGGGCGCGGTGGCTCAAGCCTGTAATCCCAGCACTTTGGGAGGCCAAGGCGGGTGGATCACAAGGTCAAGAGATCGAGACCATCCTGGTCAACATGGTGAAACCCCGTCTCTACTAAAAATACAAAAAATTAGCTGGGCATGGTGGTGCGTGCCTGTAATCCCAGCTACTCAGGAGGCTGAGGCAGGAGAATTGCCTGAACCCAGGAGGCGGAGGTTGCGGTGAGCCGAGATTGCGCCATTGCACTCCAGCCTGGGTAACATGAGTGAAACTCCGTCTCAAGAAAACAACCTCTTTCCAATATTCATTAATCTGTCTTTTTGCTTACTTACATCTGCCCATAACTTCCCTTTCTGGGCTTTCATTCTGCTCCTGAGGTCTCATATACAAGCACAGTCATGCTACTAGGTTGTAGAGTCCTTTTCTTCCACAAGAGACTAATTCAGCTGACACCATCCTAAAGACCAGGGGTATATTCATCCTTCAGGCAGATAATTACACAAAGACATGAGACACTAAGATGGCATTGCAACAACTCACGGCTGGTCTGAAATAAAAAATGAATGCCCTGGACATCCAACAGGCAGCTGGAAATTCAGGCTAGGCATTTAGGAGGATGTCAGTTCCTACCTCTTCCACCCACCATGCTTGACCAAATAATGAGACATAAGCCTGCCTTGGGAACCGTGCTGCTTTATATGGGATCCAGCAGGGGTGTTCCCCATGTGGAGAAATACTCATTTTCTGTTTGTACGATCTCTACTTGTATTTATTAAAAAAGAAGTATCTTGTCAAGTTGAACCATGCAGGAGTCAGATCTTTTCAACTTGGAGAAGGAAGCAGCAACGTTCTATAGGCAGGAGCAATGCCATCTCTGAGTTCAACACTGACAGTGCTAGGAAGCAGCCACAGGGAAAGGAGGGGACAGGGTCTGGGGATAGTGACTGCCAATCAGGAGAACACTTCCGGACACCCCAAAGAAGAAAGATGAATGGTCTGAGATTCACATTTAAGGAGAGTACTCAGCTCTCCATAGCTTCTGAGTGGCTCTACCATGCAAACCAAATCCTGTGTAAATCATGATCAAGGTGCATTTCACACCCATTTTCTAAGGAAAATGGAAAGAAGTAGGTAAGCTCATCCTCCAGAAGCTGTAGGGGGAGAGATGGAATGACAAAGAATCTCAAGCAGAGAGCAAATTTGCATAAACACTGCTTTGTAAAAATGAAGAGGGAAGAAATTTTAATTTATTCTCAGGTAAAGAGAGAAAAATTATGGTAAAGTTTATAAGTGAAAATGAAGAGGCAAGTAAAGTGTGTTTTAGATCACAGCGGTGGGTTGTAAACTTTCTCATTCTTTTGCATAGGTACCGCTCCCCACCATGAATAATTAAAATCAAAGACTTTCCTCATTTCTAATATATTCAGTTCCTTTCTATGTCTTTCCATGCCAAGATGCAATCCCAACCCTTTGATTTCTTACCAAACCTTTAACTAGCCCTCATGGGAAGATGCTTTTGAAATGGTTCAAAGTTGGGCATCCACTAGAAGAAGAAACAGCAGAGAAATAGAGTCCTCCCATGTGAGGTAATGAGGCCCTGAATAATTGACAACGGAGCTCCCCATGGCTCTCTTCTCTAATCAACAGCACGCTCTCCCTCTTTGCTGCAAGTAGCTGGTGTAACTCATTTAACACAGTGCTCATAGGTCAGACTCTGAAAAGAAAAAGGTAATGGATTTGATCTCTGTGAGAGGTTTTTCTTTTCCTTCATAAAAGGCATGGAGCAGGGCCAGACAGTACAGGGAAAGGAACTCACATTTGCAGACAGTCTGAAGGAAGATTAAGAGTGATGGCTGAGAGACAACTGGGCATCTGGATGAAATGATCTTGGATGGCATGTAAACAGGCACACTGTATGCAGGGATGAGCTTTCTGGGTTGGCTGAGTTTTAGCACCCAGACATGATAAAACATTGGGTGGACAACCTTTGCAATGCAGGGTCCTCGAAATGATCTACCTGAGCCCATACAATTGCTTTATTTCTCCAGACAGGTTGCTTTATTTCCCTCTTATGTACCTGTTATCTCTCTTCTCTTACGCTTTTGATTTCATCAGTTTCCTCAGCTCATTTGTCCGCAGTGACCTGGCGGGGCTTATCTCTGTGGGGTTGGTATATTCTGCTAAGCTCTGTCTTTCGCATCATTCAGATTGCACTGCTCTCCTGTGTACCTTTTCTAACAGGCTCCGGCACACCTGTTTTGTCACTTTTATTCTGTCATGTTTTGCACACCTTGTACTTTTGAAGTTCTTCGTTATTTACTGTTTGACCTTATTTTACTTTATTTACATTCTTTCCTTGTCATCCATGTTTGGTGAGAGATAGTTTACATATAAGGAAAACAAGTCTTGAAATGTCACGTAGTTTAAGATTAAAGGCATTTTTTAATGCTAGGCACAATAGGGTTTTGCATATACAACCTCACTGATACTGCAAAATGTTAATTAGATGCATCCAAACAGGGGTGGTGTGTTTACAGTGAGGCATTTTATAAAAAAAAGCTGACTACAAGTTGGACTGACTTGCCACATATATTCATATGGTCAGTTACCTATGAGATCCCATGTCCTGGTTCATCAGGTGTCTTTGTGGCCATGGACTTGATAAGCACAGCTAGTGAATGTGCAGAGTTGGAAAATACACCTTCAACTTTGGCTTCTATTCACGCACGTGTTCAGCAGTAAATATTTATGGAGTGCCCCACATGCACAGCACTGGGCCCTGAGGTATAGTGGGGAGCACAGGGCAACATGGTTCTGGCTCTTGCAGAGCTTATGCTCTGGAGAGGCAGACTTCATAAAGTGATCAGACAGAAATATGTAAAATTATCACTGTGACAAATGCTACAAAGGAGACGTGCCTGTTGCTGGGAGAGCCAGTGACAGGTGGATGAGACCTTACTGGAAAGCACAGGGAAGTCTTCTCTGAGGATGTGATGTTTGAGCTGGGATGGGAAGGATGAGGAGTAGTTAGCCAGAGGAAGGGATGGGAGAAAAGCCTTGGAGGAAGAGGGAGCAACATGTGCCAAAGCCCCATGGGCAGGAAGAGGCATGGTGAGAGAGGCTGGCTGGTGGGATAACAGAGCAAGGGAGCGGGAGCTGTGTGAGATGAGCTGGGAGGGGTCTGGGGATAGAACATGCAGGGCCTGCAGCCTTGTGATGAGGGTCTGATCTTTACCCTGAAAGACGATGGGGTGCCACTGAAGGGTTTTAAACAGTAAGCAGTAGATCAGATGAGTGTTTGGAAAAGGAACCACCTTATCTAGCAGACTGAGGGGAGGCAAGTACAAGTCGATTTGTATTTGAAAGCTTTTGTCACCTCTTGACATACACACTTAAAAGATGCTCTCGGTACCTCTGTGCTGAGAGTAGTGAGTACAGTCGTGCACCACATAATGATGATTTGGTCAACAAAGGACTGTATATATGATGGACGTATGATAATACCCATAATATTATATGGTATTTTTACTGTACCCTTTCTATGTTTAGATAAGATACACAAATACTACTGTGTTAAAATTGCCTGTCGTATTCAGTACGGTAACGTACTGTACAGGTTTGCAGCCTAGGAGCTATAGGCTGGTGTGTAGGAGCTGTAACCCGGTATGTAGGAAGCCTATACTATCTAGGTTTTTGTAAGTGTGCTTCTTTGATGTTTACATGACAAACTCACTTAATGATGCATTTCTCAGAATGTATCCCTGTCATCAAGTGATGCATGCCTGTATTTTAATAAAAGTACAGGCCTTGGGGAAAAGAAGAGAGTGGAAGAATAGGAGAAATTTCAGAAATATTGAACTAGGTACTTTGCGCTTCCTGGAAAATATTATTCCCATTGATTAGAACCATAAAATTGACCCTCTGTTAAGTGACTTGCAGGATATGAGGACAGGCTGTCATTCCACTAATTGCTAGAGTTGACTCAACTGATCCTGCTGGTCAGGAGGACTCCTGTCCCCTCCCAAACCCCATAGTGTGGGCCCCTGAAGCTGCCTAGAGAGGACCTGGTATTTGATCAAGGCTACAGAGCAACTATGAGCCCCTGACAGGGTTACTTGTTCAGGTCAGAGCTAGACAGCTAGTAAGTTGTTAAGCCAGTATTTGAATATGTCTGTCAGGCTCCTGCTCTTTTTACTATCTGGTTATTTCCTTACAAGGGAGGAAGTCAAGTGGACAAGAAAGTCACTATGAGAGGTAAAAATTTTCCTCTAAGCAAGTCTTCAGGGCAAGGAGGAAATGGAGTGAGCTTAAGAGAGCTGATCAGTGAAAGTATCTGAGGTGATTGAAATAAATGAAGTAAATGTAAATTGTGCACCAAAGACTGGAGGCCTCAAACTGAGATAAACTCACCAGTGGGTATATATCATTGTTTTACCCAACTTCTTCCCACTGGGAAATTCTGTGTCCACATGACAGTCTTTGTTAAGGGAATCAGCCTCAATGCTTTGTGTCTCTGAGCTCAAAGGCATATTATTTCAAGACTGTATGCCATGCCATTCAATCCCAAAGGCAGGATATGAGCCAGATATGCAGAGGCTCCTCCTCAGACCAGACAAAGCCTCCAACCAGGCAGGCCTGCACATTTATGGCCCAGGCAAGCCACTTGGGTCCTGTAGAAGATAAAATGGGATTCTGCAGCGGTGAGGGGACCATGCTTCTCAGTGCCCAGGACCCAGGAGTGCATGAGGGGTTCCTTGGGATCACAGTGCCAGCCCCTTGACTGTAGAGTGACTTTTCAGGCAGGACTATGTGGCTGTGGCAAGGACTCATTAGTGACTTTGTGGGCAGGGGACACACACAAGCGGGGAGTTGGAGAGGAGGAGAAGGATGTTTGCTACAGAATGAATGCAGTGGGCACATGGGGGGCACGCTCTGGGCTGCTTCCCATGGATTGCTCTGGACACACTGTGAGGGGAGCAACTGCCAGCTCTAAGACTGGAAGTGGCTGCAGCTACCATAACTTAGTTGTTAAAGGTAAATGTTACTAAATTCTGTTTCTAGCAATATGGTGGATCAGATTCCCTAACCTTACGATTGCTGAACAGGGAAGAAAGTAAAGAATCCTCTCATGCCAAAAGCAAAGTGAGAATAAGACTCCTGGAAGGCAAACAAGTACCAAAGGCAGGTTTTACCCAGAAAATAACTACTGATTCCTGGACACCTTGAGTTTCCATTTTGATGACTGGGCAGTAACGACAGAAAATCAGCTTAGGGACTACAAATGGAAAGTCTAATAGAAGAGTCTTGCATGAACTGGAACTCCGAAGAACTATTCAAAAGAGAGGTGAAAAAATAAAAAGGGTAAGATAGAAAAAGTAAAACTAATAGGAAAAGATCAAAAATGGTAGAATTAAAAGTATAAGTAAATAAAAATGGTGTAAACTGATTGATTGTGGTGAAATAAATTGTTAAAATATTTAAAAAATCCAGGTTAATAGAGAAACACGTACAGTATAAAGACATAGAATGGTTAAAAGCAAAAGGATAAAATAGACATACCAAAGAAAACTAGCATACTTACAATAATATCAGACAAAACAGACTTTAAAGCAAAAAGCATTGACAGAGATATAGTACGTAACTACGCAATAAGAAGGATTTGATTCACCTGGAAAATAAAAGAAATACCTGAGTACCAAACAACATGTCCTCAAAACATACAAAGTAAAAGTTGGTAGCTCTTCAGGCTGGGTGTAGTGGCTGACACCTGTAATGCCAGTACTTTGGGAGGCCAAGGCAGGATGATTGCTTGAGTTCAGGAGTTTAAGACCAGCCCGGCTAACGTTGTGAGGCGCCATCTCTATTATTGAAAACAAATTGATAGTTTTTCAAAGAAAAGTTTACAAAACCATTAGCAAAGATTTTAAAGAACCTACCCTAGTATTTAATAGATCAAATAGAAAAAAATGAGTAAGATTATAAAATAGTTGAATAGTTCAATAACCAAACTTTATCCAATGAACATATCTATGCAGCACTGTACTCAACAATTGCAGAATGCACATTCTTTCCAAGCACACATGGATCATGTATAACAAATGCAACATGTTAGGCCAAGTTTGTAGCAAGTTGCAACAAACTTGAAATACTGAAATCATATGGAGTATATTCTCTGAAGACAAATTAAGAATAGCAAACTAACTAGAACATCCCTGCACATTCAGAAATAAAAAACAAAAACACCTTCTAAACAATCCAGGAGTCAAAGATAAAATCACAGTGGAAATTAGAATGTATTTGGATCTTAATGAACATACTACATATTCAATCTACAACCTCAAATTTGTACTAATAGAAATGAAGAAAGCCTAAGAACTACTAATCTAAGCATCCAACTTAGGAAAAAAAAAAAAAACAGAGTAAACCCAGAAAGAATGAATGGAATGAAATATTAAGTATAAAAACAGAAATGAATAAGCAAGAAGACAAATATATAAGCTGGCTCTTTGAAAAGAATAAAAGAAAATTGAACAATCTTTGGCATGATTAATAAAGAAAACAGAATACAAGAACAGTAGTCAAATGAAAGAGACATAAATACAAATACTCCAAACATTAAAAATAGGAGATAGGCCAGGTGTGATGGCTCCCACCTGTAATCCTAGCACTTTGGGAGGCTGAGACAGTAGTATTGCTTGAGCCCAGAAGTTTGAGACCAGCCTGGGCAACATGGTGAGACCATCTCTGCATGAAAAAAAAAAATCAGCCAGGTGTGGTGGTGCATACCTGTGGTCCTTGCTACTTGGGAGGCTGCGATGGGAAGATTACTTGAGCCTAGGAGGTTGAGGCTGCAGTGAGCCATGTTTGTACCACTGCACTCCAGCCTGGGTGAAAAAGCGAGATCCTGTCTCGAAAATAAACTAAAATAAAAATAAAAAAATATAAAAAGTTTGAAAACTAAATGAAATAGGTAAATTATTAAGAAGAAAAGCAGTTTATCAGAATAGACTTAAAAAGAAATAGAAAATCTGAAGATAACAATTATTATAGAAACATAATTATGGACTGAGACTTTCACATGAAGAAAACATACTAGACCTGATGAGTTTACAGGTGTCTTCTACCAAACATTCAAGGATAATTCAAAACATACATAAACTTTCCCAGACAACAACTGTAAACACCAGCAACAAAAAGGATTATTCTATTTCTTATAAGGTTATGTAACCAGGTTTTCTTGGGGTGTTGGTGAGGCACAGCTTCCTTGAGAGAATGCTGTGGGTTCTTGGTCTCTGATCTCTTAAAGAATAAGCGACCACTGCAGGTACGCTGTAGGCTTTAAAAGTAAATATCAGATCCAAGAAATGTTGCAGAAAGGTGATTTTATTTAGGTCGAGAAGAGAGAAGGAAAGGAGAAGAGAAAGACTTCCATGAAGAGTGTGGAAGAGGATTCCAGAGGGGAAAATCCAGCCAGGTGTGTGGGCACAGACTTTTATCCTAAGAGGAACCCCCACCTTCTCCAGGACCCTGGTCCAATGAAAGGAATTCCTTAGAACTTCCGCTGGAGTGATTTACTTTTAGTTTCTTCCCCCGCCTGTGAAATTCAAATATAAACCGTTAAATCTCCGGGATAGAGAGAGATGGGAAGGGGGCATGGCGCTGGGAAATTCTTGCCCTTAAAACTATGCCCCCTTGTGGACCTGGTAAGAGAATATATTCCCTCAGGGTAACATTATTATCAAAATAATTCCAGGATACTACAAGAAAATTACGGGCCAATCTTAATGACACTGATACAAAAATCTTAAAGGAAATAACAGAAAACAGAATTGATCAATGCATAAAAATGATACATCAGAAATACATAGGGCCTATCCCAGAAACACAGAAGTAATTTAACCATAAAAATCCTTTAATATGATTACTTATATTAATTATCATATTAAAGAAAAAGATCATATGATATTTTCTATGGATGCAGAAAAAGTAGAGAAAATTCATCATCTACTCATAATAAACTCTCCTAGCAAACTAGTAATAGAAGGAAACATCTTTAATCTGACAAAGATTATAAAAACCCATTAAACATCATGTTTAATGAAATTTTAGAAAACATTATCTTTAAGGTTACAAATAAAAGTGCCTGATTTGACCACTTCTGTTTAGCATCATACAGTAAGCCAAGCCAATGAAATTTTAAAAAAAGAAATAAAAGGACTGAAAAGGAAAAGAAAACTCCAAAACTCTAATTATAGAAAATGTGATTATTATGCAGAAAATCCAGAGCTACCTACACATAAATTATTTGAAGTAATAGGAGAGTTCAGTAAATTTTGCCGGATATAATTGATCAATATACAAAATTTGATTGCCTTTCTTTTCACTGGTTAACAGTTAATTTTAAAATTCCATTAAAAATAACTATATACAGGAGAAGGATAAATTTGGAAGACTGACACTACTTACCTTCAAGACTTACTATAAAGCTGCAGTAATCAGGACAGTGTGGTATTGGTAAAAGAATAGACAAATAGATCAATGGAACAGAATAGACAGACCTACATAAATATAGTCAGCTCATCTTTGACAAAGGAGCAATGGCAATGCAATGAAGAAAAAATAGTTTTTTCAACAAATGGTGCTGGAACAACTGGACATCCACAGGCAAAAAAATGAGTCAAGACACAGACCAAAATATCTTTCACAAAAATGAACTCAAAATGGATCACAGATCCAAATGTAAAATGCAAAAGTAAGAAACTCCTATAAGAGAACATAGGATAAAATCTATAAGACCTTGGATTTGGCAGTGATTTTTTAGATATGACACAAAAAGCATAATCCATGAAAGAAATAATTATGAAGCTGAATTTAATTAAAATGAAGCATTTCTGCTCTGCAAAAGACACTGTCAAGAGATTAAAAGGACAAGCCACAGACTGGGAGAAAATATTTATAAAAGATATATCTGATAAAGGACTGTTATCCAAAATATGCAAAGAACTCTTAAAACTCAACAATAAAAAGAAAAATAACCTGATAAAGAGTGGGCCAAAGACCTTAACAGATACTTCACCAAATAAGATATACAGATGGCAAATTAGCATACGAAAAGATGCTCTACATCATATGCCATCAGGGAGATGCAAATTAAAACAACAATGAGATACCATTGCATGCCTATCAGAATGGCCGAAATCCATAACAATGATGGCACCAAATGCTGACGAGGATGTGGAGCAGCAGAAACTCTCATTCGTCCTGCTGGTGGGAATGTAAAATGATAAAGCCACTTTGGAAGACAGCTGGTTGTTTCTTACAACACTCAACATACTTGTATCATATGATCCAGCAATTGCATTCCTTGGTTTTTACTCAAAGAAGTTGGAAACTTAAGTCCACACAAAAATCTGCACACAAATATTAATGGCAGCTTTATTCCTAATTGCCCAAATCAGTAGGTAAGTGGATAAATACACTGTAGTGCATCCAGACAATGGAATATTATTCAGCGCTAAAAAGAAATGAATTGTTAAGCCATGAAAAGACATGGAGGAAAGTTAAATGAGGAAAGTTAAATGCATACTACTAAGTGAAAGAAGTCTATCTGAAAAGGTTACATGCTGTATGATTCCAACTAAATGAATCATTGTGGAAAAGGTAAAACTCTGCAGACAGCAAAAAGATCAATGGTTGCCAGGGGTTAGTGGGGAGGGAGGAATGAATAGTGGAACACGAAGAATTTTTAGGGCAGTGAAAATATTCTTTATGATATTATAATGGTGGATACGTGCCATTACACATTTGTCCAAATCTATAGAATGTACAACACCAAGACTGAGCCATACTGTAAACCAGGGGCTCTGGATGATAATGATGTGTCAATACTGATTGTCCATTGTAACAAATATACCAGTCTGGTGGGGAGTGTTGATAATGAGAGAGGAGGCTATGCATGTATGGGGCAGGGACTGTATGGAATATCTCTGTACCTTCCTCTCAATTTTGCTGTGACTCTAAAACTGCTCTTAAAAAAAAAAAAAGACAGCATTCAAAATAATAAAAGCATATATTCACTGAACACATGCATTTGTGTAAAGATTTTAAAAATACTATGTTCAAGAGTAAAAATAAAATACAAAAAGTGCCTGAGAATCAGCCTAACAAGATATTTGCAGGTATGTTATGGAAAAAGCTATAAAACTTTAAGCACTTTATGGACAATCTACATAAATGGATTATATCATGTTCATGGAAAGACTCAATATTATAAAGATGTAAATTTGTCCACATTTATACATGAATTTCAAGCAATTCCAATAAAATTTCTAACAGGATTTTTTAGAAACTTGACAAGCAAATTCTAAAATTATATGGAAAGGCAAGAGCCCAAGAATATCCAAACACCCCTGAAGGATTAAGATGTATGTCTGAGGGGAGAGACAGTTTCCCCATGAAACACTCAACACTCATTAAAAGATAAGTATGGCATTGATGCAGGGATAGACAAATAGACTAGTAGAACAGTATAAAGAATCCATTTACAGACCATTGCTTTATAGAAATTTAACTTATTATTGAGCTGCCATTGCAGATTGTTTGGGGGGAAGGGCAAAGAAATACTCATTAAATGATGCTGTGACGTGGTTATCCATATGGAAAAATTGAGATTGGAGTTCTACCTTATATCATACAGAGAAATCAATTGTAGGTGTTTAAAAGCTTGGATATAGAAAGTAAAACTATAAAACTTTTAGAAGAAGATATAAAAGAAGATGTTTAAGACCATGTCTTGGGGAATGATTTCTCAAACAAAACACAGAAAGTAGAAACTGTATATATATAAAAAGGTTAAGTCAATTACACTAAAATTAAGACTTTCTCATTATCAAAGAGCATTATAAAGAAAGTGAAACTACAAGTATAAACTGGCATAAGATATCTGTATCACATTAATAATAATATAAACAATAATCATATAAACACTTCTATAATAAATATGAAGAAATATTCAACAGAAAATGGAGAAAAGACATATACAGGCATTTTTTATTTAAGAGAGAACATGAAAGTCTAATAAAACATAAAAAATGATGAATATCATTCATAATCAAGAAATACAAATCTAAACCTAAAATATGTCATTTTCTACCTACCAGAATGAGAGTTTAAAAGTCTGAATTACAAATCTTGTGAGTGTGCGTAGTAAGAAAAACTTTTTTACATGCTAATATAACTGTATAACCACCTTGGACAACACTTTTGTGTTACTTAAGTAAGTTAAACTTGTGCCCTCCAAGGCATATAGTCTAGTCTAGAGAAAGTTTTGCATAGATACAGTAGGAAAGATGTACAAGGATTGTATAAGTTATAGAAATCTTGGAAACAACCAAAAAGTGTAAATTGACAGAGAAAATCTCAAATGTCCATAAAACAGAAAAATAGATAACTACTATAGGTTGTAGCATATTTGTATAATGAAATACCTTATAGCAGTGAAAAGTAAATGAACTATAGCTTCATACACCAACCTTGGATGCATCTCATGAAGTTAAAGGAAACCACAGAGGAGAACATGTACGATTCAGTTACATAAAGTTCACAAAGTGTGCAAAACCCAATGATATAGTTGAGAGATATACACATCTGTGGTAACAATAGAAGAAATGTCAAGTGCTTTATTTAGGAAGATGGTTCTCTTTGAGGGCTGGAGAGTGGGAGGAGAATGAAATCATGGGAGCTTGGTAATATTCTGTTTTTTAAGCTGGGCTATGGGTTCATGGGTCCTTGAATCATTGTTATTATTTATACCTATTACATATGTTAGAAATATTCTTTGTAAATGGTTTTATGTTTAATAAGAACAATATGTAAACCAGAATGCTTTTGTTTTGAATAGTTATGTCTGGCCCATGGAGAGAAAGGTGACAAATTTAAAATAAGCTAATTTCAGAGAATGTTGCTTTCCATTAAAAAAAGATGGGCAAGTGGTATCTTTTTTGTGCATTGATTAGTTGAATAAAATGTTTTAGGTCATTCTAAAGCCCATTGCAAGCAGACTTTTGCATCATGTGAGTTTCAGAAAGTAGGTAAACCATTTTATAAATAAGTTTATGTGATGCTAACTAGGCATATACAAATGGTGCCCAGCTGCAGGTGATGAAGTTATGAAATGATGTTCCTTTTCATCATAAAAATACATTTTATGGAAATGCGAACTATATTATACTTTTATGGAAACAGGAAAATATTTTACCATTTTAAGAGCAAACTTGATCTCCTTTCAGATCCTCTTTTGACTCTCAGATTTTTATTTAAGCACTTGGAATTTCTATTCTTTCCCTCCAAATGTCTCCTGATTTCTTACCTTCCCTGTTTTACTGAGCTTCTCCAATATTTTTTATATTCACTATTTTTTGCCTGTGTGTTCTATTTAGTTTCAGTGCTTAATTAGGTTATATTCCCAGGAACTTTGTATCAGAGATTTATTCACTAGCTATGAAAAATTCATCCCTCCCAATTTTATTAGACTATTTTACAAACATAAGTCTTCTTTTTACAAAGAGATTCAGTAATATTTTCCAATAATTTATTATACGTTTCCTTAAAACCTGACTGTCCATTGTGTTTCCATTATGATGTTAGCTTTCTTTTCTTTTTTGAGACTGAGTCTTACTTTGTCGCCAGGCACCAGGCTGGAGTGCAGTGGTGTGATCTTGGCTCACTGCAACCTCCGCCTCCCGGGTTCAAGCAATTCTCCTGCCTCAGCCTCCCAAGTAGCTGGGACTACAGGTGCGCGCCACCACGCCCAGCTAATTTTTGTATTTTTTAGTAGAGACGGAGTTTCACCATGTTGGCCAGGATGGTCCTGATCTCTTGACCTCGTGATCCGCATGCCTCAGCCTCCCAAAGTGCTGGGATTACAGGCATGAGCCACTGTGCCCAGCCAACATTAGTCTTCTTGAGTGACTGAAGAAAAGCAATCAGACATGACAATGATACACATCTCTATTACTATTCCCCTTATTTTCTGCATTCACAAATTATGTTTTGTTTTGTCTGTTCAACTTTTAATACATCTGATAATCGAGAGAGCTATTGAGTGACCAATGGGCAGGTAGCATCTACAGTGTGGATAAAGGGCTGCGTCACCTTCTGGGAAGGACATTTCAGCACACTACTCAGAATGCTGTACAATTTAAAATTTATAAATTGTTTATTTCTGAAAATTTTCATGTAATATTTTTGGACTGCAGTTGACACAAGTATCTATAAAAAACCTCGGAAGGTAAAACCTCAGAGATTCGATTGGAGGGTTTCCTAAAACATAGCCTGGTGGGTGATCCTAGCGTTTCTGATTCAGCAGGTCTGGGGTGGGGCTCGAGAATCTGCATTTCCACCAAGTTTCCAGGTGATGCTGATGTCAGGAACTATGCTGAGAACAATTGCTCTGGCTTAAATTCTGTAAGAAAGAGGAATCTTTTCCTGTAAGAGTATTTCTCTATTTAGGCTTCTTGGCCTTGGGAGTACTGTATCTATCCAGCAGTGAGTCATGTAGACCCCTTGTTAAAATACATGGCCACTGTTTGTAACCTACGGAGACCAGCCCTGCAGTCCACTGTGGGCCTCTATCTCTCACAGGGCTCTGGCCATTTCGCTCATGGTCTTTCTGCTGTGTTTCACCTGCGCTGCGACGATTAATATTTTTTTACTTAACCACTTGTGAGCTGGCTTTACAGTAGGTTAAGAAAGTGTCCTTCTGGTTGATAGGGAAGCTATAGAGACAGGAAACCATGTGGAGGCCCATCTTCAAACCAGGGTGAGACAGGTAAGAGGAAGCTGGTGCTAGATCAGGGCGGGGGCTGCCAGTCTTTGGTGTCAGCCCTGCCCGGGTTTAAATTCCAACTCAGATAGTTCCCAGCTGTCAAAGGAGTGTGGTGAGAAGAAGAAACCAAGACATGATGTGCCTGCTTTCTGTTTTTGTACTGTGGCTAATCCCCTGACTTGGAAATGAGTATCACAGATATGTAGACTTGGTGGTAGAAATAACAGATTCAGCCAACAGGGAAAATTGGTTGGTGAGGCTCTGCACAAGAATCCGAGGCTCCAGAATCCCAAAGCCACCGCTTTTCTGTATTAACTTAAAGAGCTAGGAGGGAGGGCAAGAATAAATCCTAGATTTTACACACACACACACACACACACACACACACACACACATGGATAGAGAGAGAGAGAGAGACAGAGAGAGAGAGAGAGAAAGGAGACTGTCTAATGTTTTATTTTGTTAACAAGCTTTGTTTTATACACTTAAATGAAGAATTAGTTACTCATCAATCAGATGCCTCAAAGTAATTATTAAATGAAAAAATCCACTCTCAACTTATACTCTAATTGGAAAATTTCTAGCTGCTGTCATTTTTTTTTTTTTTCGAGATGGAGTCTCACTCTGTCACCCAGGCTGGAGTGCAGTGGTGCCATCTCGGCTCACTGCAACCTCTCCGCTCACTGCAACCTCTACCTCCCAGGTTCAAGCGATTCTCCTGCCTCAGTCTCCTGAGTGCTGGGATTACAGGCGTATGCCACCACACCTGGCTAAGTTTTGTGTTTTTTTTTTTTTTTAGTAGAGGCTGGGTCTCACCATGTTGGTCAGGCTGATCTTGAGCTCCTGACCTTGTGATCCATCTGCCTTGGCCTCCCAAAGTGCTGGGATTACAGGCATGAGCCACCATGCCAGCCTCCTGCTGTCATTTTTAAGAACAACCTGTATCCAAGAAGCCAAATCCCTTTTTCTCGTAATGCTTCTGTCTGCCCAGTATCAAACCAAAAGACGAGTCAACACAAATGAAACATTTCCGAAAAGTCCTGCAAAAGCGTAAGATTAATCACTATGGGGGAGAAAGCACAAAACTAAAAATAAATTTCAAAAGATTCAACCTTAATGAAAACAGAATCATCAAACTATAGAAAGAATTATGGAGAAATAATGTTTCCTTTTCAAGCTATTTTTTAGATTTCAATACTTTCTCCATTTTCTTTCATTTGCTCTTTAGAAAAATAGTGCTTTATTGAGGTTTAATCAATTAGAAGGTCATAAGCAGAAACATGAGAATGAGAGATATTATAAAATAGCATTTGGCCAAACCTTTAAGAAACTGGGTCATGAACTAGAAGGAAGGCAAACCTACAGCAACTCTGTCTGACAGCATGCTTCAGCACTCTTCCAATGCCACAGTGGGGTTTTCTTTCAGAATTAAGCAATTCTATAAAAAGAGACTGTTCTTACCCTCATTCTCCCATTCCTTATTGCTGGTCCATCTTCTGCCAATCTCAGCACATACAAATCCATTTTGTATTCCCTTCCTCCACGAATGCTGAATCCAAATCCTTTGGCTCCTTTCTCCATGTCCACAGTGAAATAATCAAAATCCTTTGGGGTGGGGGAGAAAATGGAATAGACAATTGTTTAGTATCAGTGAAGCTTCTGTGGCTAGTCTCTGTGCTCTCCTTCTCTCTCTTAGTCAATGTATTCCAAATGACATGATGATGGGAGAAGTAGTAATCTGACTTTATGAACTATCCAAATGCAAGACAAAATTCCAAAGGTTTGAGCAGACCACAGCATAGTTTACTTGGTCATCAAAGAATTACTGTGTAGTTTGCTTACTTTGGTATTCATTGGTTTACTTGGCAAATGTGGAATGATTACCAATAGGCTTGAATGATATCATCTCTCCTTTGATTTTTCTCATTCACTGCTGTTGAGCATGATAAATAAATATCAGGTGTGTGTGTATGTGCTTGTGTGTATGTAAATTACAGAGTTTGCTGATTAGAAAAGTGAAATTTAGTGGCATCTGATAGATCTCTCAGTTGCACAGACTTTTGAATATCAAATTGGAATGTACAAAATCAATTTCTCTTTTACCTGAAATACAATATGTCCAAGAATCTCTGATCTTCACTATTCTTAAAATCTTTGAGGATAAAGGCGATCTTCAATTCGTAATAAAACACAATATAATCTGATAGAATTGAGATTGTACTTAATTTATATTTTGATGTGTAGTTATGAAGTAGAAAATATTTTCTAGATACCAAACTCTGGTCTAGACTCTTTCCATAAATGTCGAATCCTCACTGTGGACTGTAAGGAAGACCCTCCCTTTAGGAAACTGAATCTCAGAGAAGTAAAGGAAGTTGACACGAAGTGCATCAACGAATAATCATAACAAACATGCCACTGGTTATGTAGACAGGAAGTTGTTGGCTGTTGCACAGGCTACACTCTGGATTGTGAAGCCAGGCCTAGTCTTACCCTTATGTGCAGGGGCTTGGCCCTTTATCACAGAAAGGCAGGTAGGGGGCCAAGTAAAAAACTATGGACCTAAAATAGCTCCAGTGCTAGCATCTATAAAGTTTCCTTAGGAGCACTCTCAGAGGTCCCAGCTTAGAGCATTTTAGATACTTTGACAAGGAAATATACAGGGAGTTAGCTAGTATTAGCAGGGATTAGTTCATTCCATTACTACTCATCCACTATTTATTTATTTATCCATATTTATTTATTGTCCTGGTTTATTCTGAAATAGATTTATTTATCCAGCATGTTTTTGAGGATGCAGGTGTTACCCCGATGTTATCAGAGTTAGGAATAGAACTGCAACTGTCTATCCCAGACAGGTACACTTTCCTCTGTCTCAATTTCATTCCTTGCAGTTCTCTGGAAGCCTTGGTCAGGGCCCACCCTGCTCTTGGGGAGGAGGTACCTGGGGCTGCCTGTAGTCCGACAGAGGGTACTGCCTGGTGTCAGGGGAGTGCTGCCTGTAGTCCAGCAGGGGAGGCTGCCTGTAGTCCAAGGGCGGGGGCTGCTGGTAATCGCCTCCTGGGGGTTGCCTGTAGTCCAGCGGGGGCTGCCTGTAGTCTGTGAATGGAGGCTGTCGAATGTCTGGTTTCACATCTTGCCTTGCTTTCACTTCTGACCTGTAACTAAATCAATGGAAATGGGATTTGCTTGTAACTCAGGTGCATTCTAAGGAGACTAGAATGATCACATGGCCTCCAGAGGTGGTCCAGCCATGACAGCTCACACAAGCCACTCCTCTCGGTGGTCCTGTTGCATGTTCAGGATTATGAAAAGATTAAATAAATATTATTTAAAAATCTGTGACGAATGCCACATTGTATACTTTTCATTTGGCTCCTTAAGAAGTCAAGGTAAAAATGATGGCTCAACCAGAACCTTGTGGAAAAGGACTCATGGATGTTCCTCTTTGACTTTGGCTATTTAAAAACTGTACAGCCACAGCAAATCTAGGGATTGAAGTACTGAACCATACATCCCCCAAAATCAGCCTGTCTTCACACCAGTACACCAACCTTCCTCTCTCACTCTCACTTTTTTCTCTCACACACACCCCTTGGTAGATCATTCATTACTTTATAAAAACATGATTGAAGTGATCTGTAAATACATTACAAACACACAATTAAGGCTATTTTAACCTGCTGAGTTGGGTCTTTTTGAATATTTTACAGAGGTTAAAGGAGTGATGGTAAAATATAATCACTACAAATAAGTGACAAGTCATTGGATCATTGGTAAAATTGGAAACATATTACACAGAGGCTTAAATACTACACCATAGCTATAAGGATTCGCATCAGATACTACGGTGGTCATAAGATGGAAGAGAAGGCAAAAATGTTTGTGTCTAACATATATCTCTTTTTTTTTTTTGCTTCTAGATATTAGTTACTAATGAAATAAACACAGAGACCAGAGCTGGGAGTTTAGCATTGTTTTGTGATCCAAACTGCTTTAAGCTGAGGAGGTTACTAGTTTCAAAAGAAATAGCCAATCCCTACCACTGTGGGATCATTAATAAGGTAAACTGAAAAATTATCACCATGGTGTGGAGGCCACTTAATTCTGTTGTTCACTGCCTATTGCCATGGCAACAGTCTATAATGAGCTACCCAGGGATGTAGGTAGATTGAAAAAGTACATTCTACATGGTAACAATTTTATCTAAAATTAATTGGAGGGTATGAGGAATTGAGATAATATTTAGCAGCAAGAAAAATCTCAAATGTGTCAGGAAAACTGGTGCAAACCAGTAGAATTCTTACCTTTAACTCTAGATGTATCTTTTTTTTTTTTTTTTTACTGGCTTATGGTCTCACTGGTGCTGATTAGTATTAAGTATTTTTTAAAATCACTTGCTTGAACAATTGCCGGTAGTGTAATCTAATATTTGGTGAGGGCACACTGAAAGTGCATGGCAACAGATGTGTTTATTTGGGGCTCTTAGAAGGGGGTTAGTAATGTAGTTAATCAACTCTGAGTAGGTCCCATTTGTTCCTTAACCCTGCAGAGGAGAGGCATTCCTTTTGTGAGCTGCATAATTTTGGCTTTGCTTTATACCTCAGTTGTCCACTTGCCTACTGAGAGTATGCATGCTGAGAATAGAATTATTTAAAATATGCTTTGAATAAGATGCTTAACTATGCAAATGCATGCATTAAACAAAAGGAATTGAACTGGGTGACATTTGCCAGTGTGTGTTGATTCCTTTCTGGAAATAGCTTGCTTGGTGGTTTGGATGTCACAGTGTTTTAAGTTATCACATAGTCACTTTATTTCCATGATCTGTGTGGTATTGACATGCAATATCCATTGTGTGCTCAATTTTTAACCAGATGTGTCTCGAGATATGGAAAAAGAGGGTGAAATGTAAGAATCTCCCCCAAAGTAACACAAATGACTAAAAATAGGAGCAGTTGAAACTTTCAACACTCTCATCCAGGCTGTCAGGCATTCAAACTATATTCTATGCAGCGTTTTGCGTTAGGATTTTAAGTTGAACTACACATTGAAGAATTCTTTAATAAGGAAAACATACTAATTTTTTTATGAATGTTTCTAACTTTTAAGTGAATAATATACCAGCTAGGACAAAAATTATGTTGCATTGAATGTGTGAAACACTTTAAAGAAAACTCAGGATTATTTTTAAAAACTGACTCTCTTAAGTTCTTTTACTTCTGAAAGAAGATCATCAATATAACCCATCATAGCTATTAATTCCATTGTTGAAGAGACTTTAGAAATGATAAAAACCAGACTGCAAATGGTACATTCTAGCAGGTTTTTGTGGTATGAAAAAGTTCCAGAACAAAGAAATGCTGCCCATGGTAAGAATGCACGTCATGTGGCCCTTCAAGAATCACTTCCAGTCCTGGGCATCTAGAGTTCAAAGTCTGTGAAATAATTCAGTTTCCAATGGTCTTTCACTGACCTTGCCAATTAAACTGCAAATATCAATTGCCCTTGCTAGAGAAGGTGAACTCTGCTATTTATACTTAGTTTTGAAATATATTCCATAACGGCTGTTCCACTGTTTTCAACAAATGCTTCTCCTTGAATAGTGTTTTTGCTTATCTTCATATTAAAATTGTTTCGTGCTTCCTGAGCATACACCCAAAAAATGTTAAAAGACTGAGAAATGGGGAGAGGTGTATGGGATGTCACAGGAAGTCAATCCAAGGGTAAATATGCAGGAAAAAATATCACTCATTCTAACTCACAACATAGACATTTGCAAGCAGACTGCCATTTTATTTTGTCCCGCTCTAATATGAGAACTGGCTCAATTTGACATGTAGGTGGGCACTCCTTGGACAAATGGAGAAACAGGAAATTCATACTATGCACTTGGCTTATAAACTGTTTTAGAGAGGTCTCCAGCCTGATCTAAAAAAATGGCAAAGAGTTTTCCCTCTGATACCATGGACATCTTAAAATGTAATTAGGAAAAATGTTTCTGGTACCTGTAAGATTACTGAACCTCTTCATTCATATATAAATGAGCCACCACCAGGAATCCCAGAGTTCAACCAGTAAACCCGAGGGCCAATAAAGGGCCCTAGAGTTGGAATGAGCACTTCCTAAGCTGTTAATATAGTAATCGAAGCAAAATACTTTAGAAGCAATGTAGTAGTAGAAGCACCAAAATACCTTAAACTCTGGGCAAATATGTTGGTGACTTATACACATTTGGATTAGGTTCATCTTTAGGAATATTTCACTCTGCAGTAAGGATGTCCAGAGACCACTGCTTCTGTGATAGGGAACAAGGTATCCCAGTTGTGAGCTGGTGGCAGATGGGGTATGACAGTGGCTGTATCCAGCTGTGGTTCTCCCCTCAGGGATACAGCATGCCAGGGATGAGCTCACCCACCCAAGCGTGGAAGCAAGAGCCATGTCCAGGGAAATCCAACTCTGGAAAGGAGAATGCAATGTGGCTGCAAGATTAATTGACCACAGCAAGAATAGCCTGAAGCTGGCTTGGGGACTGCTGGGGCGCTCAAGTCCTTCCTCTTGAGTCTAAAATGAATTCTGGGGAAAGCCAGTGCAATCTGTTGAATTGATACACGGCAAGAGCAAACACATCTGAGGCTCATTACTGAGACACCTAGGACCTACCCTTCTTATGGATTGTCAAATTCTCACTTCTGCATCATTTGCTTTATGGGGCTTTTCTCTTTCTTGCACATATTAAAAACATAAGCAGCTGAGGACAACCAGACATTTATTTTTCTATGAAAGCAAATGGGAAATCAGTAGAATGAGGCTTTGTAGAAATGCCACCTGTGGCACAGGGAACAGAGTTTGCTTGCAACAATGTGAATGATGAACCCAGAGAGTTCTGGGAATCAAAAACAGAGTCTCACTTCATCTTCACCATCATGGGAGGAGAGGGATGGGAAGCAGATGTTCAGAAAACATTAGAATCATGAAAAAGGCCAGCGAGGGGTTTGTATGCAGACGTGTTTCTGTGAATTGTTCTGTTTTTCTCCCATGAAAACGGAGAAAGCATCATGGGAACATGTCTTCATCTTTTTCTTTAATGGTGCAACCCAACCCAGGATCCTTGTTATTTACAGGTCACAATGAGAAGACAGTGTTGTTCTTATAAAATTGTTTTTCTGGAAGTTCAAAATGTTGTATTCTTTAGTCTATGATGCCTATCTCTAATGCTATGTGTGGAATAGACGAACCTCATTAGATTGTGAGTAGGAGGATGTAAAGTTATTATACTCAGTAAAAATGCTAATTTATTTTATTTTTGAGACAGAGTCTTACTCTGTCACCCAGGCTGGAGTGCAATGGGAATGTTCTCAGCTTACTGCAACCTCTGCCTCCTGGGCTCAAGTGATTCTCCTGCCTCAGCCTCCCAAGTAGCTGTAACTACAGGCGAGTACCACTATGACTGGCTAATTTTTGTATTTTTTGTAGAGATGGGGTTTTACCACGTTGCTTAGGCTGGTCTTGAACTCCTGGGCTCAAGCAATCCTCAAACCTTGGCTTCTCAAAGTGCTGGGATTATAGGCGTGAACCACCACACTTGGCTGCTAATACTTATTAATGCCTACAAATCCTTCAGCATTCTCTTAGTCATGACCTTCATGGTTCAGTGGACGTCTGCAGCCAACTCCTAACTGCTTAACCTGCATTTACCCTGCCAGCCTCCTGTCTGCTCTCTGCAGGGCAGACTGAGAGGCCTTCTTATAAAGCAAATCCAGTGATATCAGTCCTCAGCTTAAGACCCTTCAAAGCCCAATGCACTTAAAGATCAAAACATTGAACAAGCATGTTTACCAGGCCCTTTAGGGATGGCCCTGGCCACCCTCACTGGCTGCATCTGACATCGTGCACTTCTGCCTCTGTCACCCCTATATTGGCCATCTCTCTATCTTTCATGCTGCATGCTCGCTCCTGCCAGAGGGCCTTCGAGTATGTTTTTCACTCTGGACCTCCCTTTAACACACTCTTCAACTGCTAAGCCCTACTCATCTGCAACTGCTCACCATTTCCTCAGGAAAGCGTCTCTCTTTGTGAAGGACAGACACTCAGCTATCTACTAATAAAACCATATCTATAACACACACACAACCTCAAAATCACACACAGGTGCGCACAGCGATTTCTACTTTATGAGAAATCTCTCTGCCTGTCCTGTACTGTCCCCAAACGCTCCCTCCCCTCCCCACCCCCTCGCCTCTCAGAATCACAAATGTCAGAGGCAACTTTACCTATTTTCATGGCCTTGCAGCTGAAGTGGTTGAGGTGGTGCTGGCTGGGCGACGGGGCTGTTGGGAGTGGCTGGGCTTGGCTGTGCCAGGGGACTCTGCTGTGCCAGGGGACTCTGCTGCGCCATGGGACTCTGCTTCTCTGAGCTGGGTGCCGAGGTGGGGCTGTTGAGCTCTGCGATGGAGAACCAAAGCGCCAGATGAAGTCAGGTTAGCATTGATAAGGGGAAAGAGGTGATCAGAGGTGGTGTTGTTGCCTTTGCAGATGGCTTAGGCTTTGGTTATTTCTGTTTCTGTTAGGTGTTTAGATAGCAGGTGAAACTTATCAAGTTCTAATACCACTTCCGATATCTATATTCTTTCATTAATGATCACTGCGCAACAAGGTTATAAACAGTATCTTGTCATTCTGCCAGAAGAAAAGATTACCAAAAAACCCCGTAAAACTATGGAAAAAATAATTCAAAGGACTAAGCTCTAACACATACTCTATTTTCGCAAATGGTTCTGCCACCACATTTTACTTGTAATAAACAGTCTGAAGAGTCTTTCAACGTGTGGATAAGTAATGAACCATAAAAAGGAAAATGCTTTTTACAATCTTTTCCTCATCCCTTGTCAGTCTTATTGCCTCATAGCCCACTGGACTCCGCATTTCTCCAGAAAGAAAAAAGAAGAAAAAATGGACACAGGAAGATTCACAAAACTGTTCTTAAATAACTGCTTCCAGATTTCTTTCCTAATAACATCAGATTTTCAACTGAAATTGACTCTATATATTGGCATAGGGGCCCAACAGACACATTCCAGACTCGGAAAACTGGGAAGCATTTAGATTTTCAATGAGCAGCCTTGTTTGCAGTTAATTTCCATTGAATAGTTTATACATATTGGTGTCTGCAGATAGTAGCTTTAAAAAAAGCATGGTCATTTTCTTTTCTCTGTCTCTTTTTATGATTGGGTAAGAAAAGGGAGGTAATCTATTAGCATTCTTCTACAAACTCTTCTTCCCCTTTTTTTCCCCATAGTCCAAATCTTTTAATGTCTTCTCCATTTATATCAGGGTTTCCCTGCCTCAGCACTGTAGGCATTTTGGGCTGGGTGATTCTTTCCTTTGGGCAGCTGTCCTGTGTATTTTAGGATGGTTGGCAGCATTCTTGGCCTCTACCCACTAGATGCCAGCAGCGTGCCCACCCCAATCAGGACAGTCAAAAATGCCTCCAGACTTTGCCAAATGTCCCCTGGGGGGAGAAAATCACCCCCGTTGAGAACTACTGTTTTATATTTAAAGTCAAGTGGCTGTTTAGCCATTTGGTGCCCGCATGTCAGATAATCCTAAAATGTAATTGGGGGCTGAATAAAACAAAGGGTAGCAAGTTGAGTGAGCTCATCAGCCCCTGTGTGGGACATTCATCAGTGAGCTCCAGAAATGGAATTCTTCAGTAACATTGATGAGTCAGCAGCCAGAAAGAAGTCACGGACCCACTGTCTCTGGAAATGGTGAATTTATGGTGCAGTGATGTTCACAGCTCCATGGCCCCTTAGGGCATGGTTATGAATTGTACTGTTCACTACTGTTTTGAGCCTCAGGAGGGAGTCCTTGTATAGACAAATTCAAAGGCTCAGTGAGAATTTTAAATTCTTATCAGATGCAACATTTTCTAAATGAGCTCTTCTTACACCACAAAACTTCATGTTTTTCAAAACCAATCTGACTTTGAAGAATCCTCTAGAGATTTACTGTTAACATAAATTTTTTTTTTTAGATTTATAACTCTTTCACCTCTGCTGAATGAGTTCTGACTTAATATAACCATAAAAACGGGGACCCACACGGGATGACTGAATAACCTGGTGTCTCAGAATTCACTCTGTGTGGCCTGGAATGCCACATAGCTTGACCTCTGAATGAAACAGGTACTGAGTAAACAGGATATGGATTACAACTGAGTGTGAGTTTTTGCAAAGGTGGAAATAATAATCAACCTCTGACACTCTGAAGCCACACTGACGGCAGGCATGTGCACTCCACGACCCTGGCGGGCAGGCTGACAACAGCCGGTGAGTGTGTCCGTGTGTTGACTGCCTCTCTGCAAGGCTGCCTCAGGCACTCACCCTCCTGAGGAATGATGCGAAGGGTGACACTAAGACCTGCATCCTTGATGAGCTTCACGATGTCAGCGTGAGGCATGTTGATGATAGACTGGCCATTCACTGCTAGGATCCGGTCTCCCACTTTTAGTTTTGCACAGCGATCTGCAGGACTCCCATCAATGATGCGTCCGATTTTATGGGGCACAGCTAAAAAAACCCCAACAGAAATAGGTATCAGGGACATCACCAATACATGTTCTTTCAGTCCCAGCCCCAAAGGAAACAATGCAATGTCAGAATTCCTTCCTTTGTCAGTATATTTGCCTTTTGAAATCACACTGATTTCTGTCAAATGGGGTCCTGTGCATACTACTGAGACCAGAGTTTCTAAATTCAAGTCCTTTGCAGTGATAGGCCAATTCCAAACACAGACCAGGGGTTCTCAAACTTTGGGTTGATCAAAATTAACCAGGAGTTAAATAGACAGCTATTTGGGCCTTACTGGGGCCCATCTCAATTAGAATGTCTAGGCAGGAGGTGAATTTCTAAGAAGCTCCTAGGGAGATTTGTGCCCCATGAGCTCATATTCTAGAGACAATAATCAGCAATTTAAGGGAGCTATAATAAATGACAGAAATTTAATTTCTACCATTTTATTTTATTGAGAAGAGAAAACAAGGAAGGAAAGAAATATGTGTTAATATGGGTAGTAACCACTTGGTAAAGAAGTTATAACCAACTTCCCACTCATCTACTAAGCTTTAAAGGTTAGTGTGTTGTCACATCTTACCTCTTCTTTCTGATTTACCTTTACACTGTGCTGATATCTTGCTAATGTCTGATATATAATGCATTTTATCAAATCTGCAATGCCATGGATAGTAAGACACACCTTTATTTTATATGTCACCGGGGGGGTGGGGGGCGGGGAAGTAACACTGCTAACTAAATAAAGATGCTCCATTGGCTATAAGATACTCTCCAAATGTCAAAATATTAAAATATAAAAATGTTTAGGATTGGTAAAATGTTATATGTCTTTTAAAAACAATGTATGCTTCTTTTCTTTTTTCTTTTTTTTTTGAGGCAGAGTCTTGCGCTGTTGCCCAGGCTGGAGTGCAATGGCATAGTCTCGGCTCACTGCAACCTCTGCCTCCTGGGTTCAAGCCATTCTCCTGCCCTCAGCCTCCCAGGTAGCTGGGATTATAGGTATGTGCCACCACGCCTTGTTTTTTGTATTTTTAGTAGAGATGGGGTTTCACCATGTTGGCCAGGCTGGTCTCAAACTCCTTACCTCAGGTGATCCACCTGCCTCAGCCTCCCAAAGTGCTGGAATTACATGTGTGAGCCACCATGCCCAGCTCACTTATTTTCTTTTAATTATTTATTTATATGTGTGAGGAGAGCCACACATACAGGCATACAGATTTTCCTGGCAGGTCAACTTCAGTGTAAATGTTCAAGTACCTACCAAGATAACTGTTTTTGGGGTGGACATCAGTAGTATACAGTGTTTCTGGAAACTCCCTCAAGGAGTTTCTACCAATCTAGAAACCCATTCTCTTTCCTTTCTCCCGTCAAGACTGTGAGCCCCTGCTCAGAAACCTGTGAGCAACTCTGTGTTGTTGCTCTCCCTGTGGAATCAGGTACTGCTTTGATCTGCAGAAAGATGCAGTGACATAACCCACCATTCAGTATGCTTCAGGGATGTCTATTCCTTGAACTCTCAATCTTGCACATGCTTTACAGCAAAAGGCAGAACATTAGCTAATAACTGTGGCAAGGAAGGACAATTAGTGAGTTAATGAGTCAGGACCTTGTTCATTCTTCTATTGTGAAAGGTTATAGATAACATATGAAAATATTGGCTGAGCCTGTGTCCCTGAAGTGAAACTCATCATGTTGGAAGCTGAGATACACTTTTATTTACCATAAGCACTAATGGCCTTAATGAAGAACACCTTACCTAGAGCATGTTAATGATCATCTTAGAATCTTAGGACAATAAATATATTTTTTCAAGTAGAAATACAATAAGAACTTATTAATGTGCTGATTTTAAAAAATGATGTAGGCATTGCGAGGTATTTGGTTTTCAACCACAATGAGGGTGAACTTTAGTTCCTATTTTTGCCCCCTTTCATGTTCAACAGTGTCTTGGAATGGGTGGCTTGTAAATGATTTGGTCTCCCTGGCCATAATGTGTATATTGTTATCTATCCCGTGGCCTCTGCAAAATTACCTAACTCCTCTGAGTTTGTTTTTCAGCAGTAAAATTGGTACAGTAATAGCACTGATGTCACAGACTGCATCTGAGAATTAAATGAGTTTTCATAGGAAAAGTGAGAACAATGCCTGACATGTAAGAATGGATCTATAAGTATTAACTGTCATTCTTTTTATTATTATTATCTTTTAAATATTTCTCTTATCACTGCCGAGGGGTGTATGTGTGCTTGCGTGTAGGTGCCAACTTGGTTTCTTTTCACATGGGGTAAACCTGTAATACTGCTAGAATTGAAGGAACACTTTGCTCACTACAGGATTATACAGAGCAATATCCCCTAACTATCAACACAGGAAAATAACTTCAGTTATGAAAGAGATGTGTTTGGTGGATTAGATAGACACTGGGTGAGGTCAAGAGTTTATTTTATCTGATTTCACAAAAAAGATGATGTTGCAGGTTTCTGTAGGAAAACACCAACTTCTAAGAGTTTATTATTCAAAGGGAAATCAGCATGATATGGGTCTCCTAATCACCTACATTGAGTCCTACACACATATACACACATACTTTCACACTTATTGAATATCAGTAACCGTTTTTCTTACCTCTTATGAGTACCTACCTGAGCCAAGCACTACGTGATATACATGTGTGTGTGTGTATATATATATATTTAAAAACACCCCTTAACAAATCATATGAAATATTCGATGTCATTACAAGTTTACAGTAGAGGAAACTGAGGCATATAGCAGTTATTAATTTGTCCAAGGTCACATATGCTAAACAGCGCTTAGAACCCTAGTCTATCAGATTTCATAGCCTTGCTGTTAGTGAGTGTAGCCACCGCCCTGCATTTCTTACTTTTCTGGCTCAGATCTCTAATCTATTACTTGCTTTGTGAGTATCAGGTGCTTTTATTTGATGAGTACAGCCTGCCTCTAAGCCAAGAACTAAACACTTTATGAGTGGTCCCGATTCAAGGGTGAGTGGAAGTCAGGAACTTTGCCTGAAGCAGGTTTTTTGCTGCATGTGTCTTTTGACAGGCAAGGTGGGGGGAGAAGAGAGAAAAGCAGAGGAAATTGAACAGCTCTTCAGATCCTGTTCAGTTAGGACTTCACATCATGGTGTCATTTTTTTGTGTGAAGTAATTTCTTTGGATATTAGAAATTCTGACATTTGAAATAAAATTTTAAAACATACTTCAAAACATATACAAATGGTCTTTGGATGATTTTCTGTTTTGACTTATTTATGCCTCTGTTCTCCTCTATTACTGTAGATCATTTGAAATTTATTGGGCATAAAACTCCAAATGTTTCAAAACAGATTTACACACACACACACACATACACACACACACACACACACACACGCACATGCACACACAATTTGTATGCCCAACAATGATAAGCCATTACTTGTTAATTTCCAGGCACTGCAGAACTCTCTTACTTTAAATCCTTACAGCAATAGTGTGAAGTAGCTGTGAAAGTATAATAATCATCCTGACTTCAGTGTTGAGAAAACAAGTGTCAAAGCCACAGTTCAAATCCTTCCCTATGGCTTCAAACCTTGGGGTTACTACCTTCTTTTTTGATATGTCAGAGGTTGAAAGCAATTTAAATTATGAAGAGCAAGGGAATGACTGATGAGACTTAGTTTAGAAAAGCTTGCTGGTTGAGACTTCAAGATGAAAGTTTCACTGTAAACAGAATTATTTGCTCATGGTAATAACTTAGTTTCAGGGCCACTTTAACTTTATTAGGGTAGTTAGAATAAAAACTAAGATAAAAGAATAGAGATCAAAATAAAAGAATGAAAGCAGAAATAAATTCAATGGTAGCCACATCAAATGACTGAGTGACTTGCATAAAACAGAAGTGAGCACTGAGTTTAAAAATGTATGTTCAGCAACTGGAATTACCTGACGTGGCTTTATTACAAATGTTTTCTATTGGCATTTACTTTAATAAAAACAGTACTTGAAACTCTTGGCAGCTGAAGGCAGCCTCACTCTTCCTTTACTAGAGTTTTCCCTACATGTATAAGTGCACCGAATGTTGATGCACAACACATCTCTGACAAGAGGTGTGCTCAGAGAGGATTCACTCTGAAAACAAGATGCAGCTCCATTTGCTCAGTGATAAGGTCTACAGAACTTATGACCTAAGTGCACTCAGTGCAATGCTAATGGAATTACAGAGCAAGGAAGAGGCCCTGACCTTGGTTTCTATTATTGGGATGAATGGTACTCATTAATTCCCTGAGAAGTGATGACTAAGGTAACTGCCGGAGCACAGTCCATTTAGACAGCATGCCTTACAGACATCATCTGTCAGGCAGCAACATAAATCAAGTCTTTGGATCAGTCCTGGTGACACAGTGTGCTTAGGATACACAGATATTTGGGAAAAGTTGCAATATGTCATTTGGCTTTGGACATACTGGCATTTAGGAAGGAGACAATGTGTCATTAGTTAGAAATTTCCTTTTAATTGAAAATCACATAAATTATGGAAAAAAGAAGCCCTCTTTTCTATTGCTTTATTCCTTTATAGATAAAACATTATTGTCTATTTATATGGCAACATGTTTTATATTTTCCCATAGCTGAATGGACTCTTGGCTCTGCTCCGTGTACCACACTTGTTTTAGTAGAATATTCAGAGATAATCAGTTGGATTGGATGTCCTCTAAGTGAGTTTGGAAGGTCTGGATTCTAGGGGTCTGTAGCCATATCACTACTGAAAGCAGTGATCCTCCCTTTTTTGGTGTGGGGTTTTCTTTTGGGACCTTGCATGGTCTACCCCCGCTCCTTAGTCACTGGTTAAAGTAGGCTGATCCAGCCAATGAACTCTTGTTGATTTCTACCTTGGGTCAGTCCTCATAAAGAAGACAGGATGGTTACCTGGAAGACTTTTCTCGCTTTGGTGATAGATTCTTCCTGAAATCCTAAGGGAAGGGATTATTAGATTCCCCTTCCCTCCTCTTTTTTCCTTGCTGTTCATATGTTTATTATTTCAGAGAAAGAAATGTCTGCGACTCATGTTTACATTTAATTATCTTTTTGTTAATAGATCCCACAAAGTGGAGTTACATGTGGAGGAAAGTATTAAATAGTGAAAGTGGATTTTGCATCAATCATGCTAAACTTATAAGAGAAGTTTCTGAAATGAGCGTGACAAAAATAAATACTTCAAAGGCAATCGATAGCATAAACTCTCATTAGCTCACATTTCCCTTAATTTGTCAAGGTTAAACAACATGTCATTAGCTTGAAGAGGCAAAGGAAGTTAGTTTGGATTTAGAATCTGTGACCTGATGTGATGATTTTAAAAAGTTAGGTGATTCCAGTTGTTTTTCTTTCAATAATATGTGAAAATTACCTACTGACTAGCTTAAATTTGTTGGTTGGAGCAGAAGGGTCAATTACTATATCAATCAACACATTTCTGAATAGCATCTTCTTAATAGCAAGCACTACGCTAGGCCCAGAGGGGAAGACAATAATAAAGCAACACATGGTATTTGCCCTCAAGAAACTCACTGTCTGGTTGGGGAGACAAGGGATGAACTTATAAAAATATGCAAAGCAAAATGCAAATGGAAAATACATGGTAAATGTAACATGCAGCAAGGGTAGAGAGGAGGAGTGAGTTACTGAGTCCAGGTGTAGACTGAGAGAATGGTGAGGAGCAGGAAGATTATTCTGAGGAGGAGAGAATGTGTGTCCCTAGGTAAATGGCAGCCCTTTTAATAAAAATCTTATGATGGTAAAGGGGTATATAATCCAAGGAGGTGTGTGGGGAGATAAGGAGAGGTGCTTTGTGGGTTGGGGTCCCTCCTGCCCTCATCATTATTGCTCCCTTGAGATTCCTGATAGCCCAGCTCCTATGAATGGAGACTGAGCACAGAGGAATAATGGGGAGATTGTCATAAAGTGTTCCCATCTCTTTAATACATGGTGGAAACTCCTGATCTGTTTTTCTGACTTTAGAAACTGGAGCATAATATTAATCTTGCTTGTTTTCCATCGCTCCTCCCTAAACATTCTGACTTTGTATGTTATGTTGTGACAAACCCATTCAGATAGATATTGTCCCTTCCTGGAATATGACAAAGTGTCCTTCAAAAGAGTTTTCTTTGTCATCAGAAGGTGAAGATGTGGGAAAAAAACATGTGTTTTGTATTTTAAAGCTTTTTTTTTTTGTGGTAAAATTAAGAAAAAGCAGACGGCGTGACTTGTTTTCCTCTAGAACGCTGTGAAATTTAGCTTTCCAAAGATGAAAACGTCTTCCCTGAAATTCATAGCCAACTGATTTGCAAAACCTAAAATCAAACAGCTGGTGTTTTAAGGACTGCATATTCAAAAAGTGTATCCCCCAACCCCCAGCACCCATGAGTCATTCTCTTGTGGTTGAACACTTTAGTTACCCTGCAGTTGGTAATAAGCAGATGGTCAGATGGGAGAATGGGAAGAGGGGCCCATCACTGGCAATTTGGGAACTCAATTGAACTCATGTTGCTAAGGGCAGAAAGCATCCTATAGATACTATTAACTATATGGCTGGAGAGAAACACTCAGCAGCCATATATTACTGTTCATGCTTTTATTTTATACCAATCGTTAAAAATTTGCATAGCTAAGTACTGAGAGTAAATTGGTAATTGAAAGAAATCTCATGACATTAGGAATTGTAATTAGCTATGACTTGACTGTTCTATCCTGGAACATGAGTTTGGGTTAAAACGGGTTTGTTGTTTGGAAACATTTGATGGGCCAGGGGTCACATGGCTAGCTTCAGAATGAAGAAACACAGGCCGCCATGCTCAAAAGGGCCTGGTGTTTGGTTTAGTCGTCTGTCATCAGCTTGATACTCTTAATAATTTTTGAACAAGGACCTCCCATTTTCATTTTTCACTGGACCCTGAAAATTATGTAGTTGGTTTTCTGTAAATATATTCATAACGTATTTCTTCTTTGCATCACTCCACTGTTTTTAGTGTCTGCGATGGAAAGTGTAAATGAGACTATGTCATAGCTACCAAGAAAAATCACCGACAGGGTGGGTGGTAGGAAAGGAGTGAAAACAATCCTTGTCTCTTATGCTTCATTCTCCACTCCCCTGTACATCACTAGGAAAGGCAGTCCAAAAAATTTCTGTGAAGTATATTCTTACTTTCGATTCTTCATATATTTATTGAAGAGTTCTAAAAATTACCTTGATTCTCTTACTCCATTGTGAAAATTATTCTTATAAGTCACTCATTATTGTGTCATTGACAAAGCGACTATTCTTCTGTAACTCTCTTTAAGTAGATGTTAAGATAGATCACCATATTTCAAGGGGTTCATGTATTCTTTTGATATGATTTTTCTCCTCATAGTCTGACAAAATGTCTAGACATTAGAGTGGCAGGAAGCAAAGAAACTTCAGAATAGTCATGATCCTCAAATCTGTAGGTGTGTGGGGTCTGGGAGCTGGACAGAGAGAATGAAAAAACCCTTCCATTTGTAGATACACCTTTTTTCTTCTGTGGCAATACTTCTCATTTCTCTGTATGTCCCTGAAAATCGCCTTGCCAACTTCTGTAATAACTAGCAAGAATATCTTTTTTGACCTGTTTGGGTCTGAATGCCATGATAGAAAATCTGGTCCCACTAAGCCAAATAAATATTAACCCAACTTCAGCAATTTTTGCATTTTTCCTAAAGACTCAGAAAAAGATATATATTTCCATTGCTCAATAAAACCAGCAACTTAGGACTTTCCAGTCAAGGAGTAGAAGTTGAAATTCTGTGTTCAATGAGAGTAATTTTAGTTAGTAAAATTGTGTAGCTTTTAGCAAGCATGGTTTGTAAATAACCAAACAGCAAGCTGATTCAGTAATAATGGAAAAAACTTTAAAGAGTTATTGATGTTAAAATGTAATAAAGGAATTCTTCCCTGCAGGGCAGAAAAGCCAGTTGCTTTATTCTTTTTAAGAAACAGTTGCAGGGTTGAAGTGTGGTATTATACTTTCATCCCAAACACGCAAATCTACCTTTCAAAGGGCTGGTTGCCTAATTTTATGATGACCAATTTAGTTCCTGAATATGGGGTTCCTTTTATTTATAAGTTATTACAGAGCCTTATCAAATTATTATTAGAAAATAGTAGATGGCTCTACAATGATAAAAAACTGTATAAAAATTTCAAAATTCACATGATGTAAAAGGAGAAGAGCAAACAATTTTCTAGTGATTGGAAATCTCTTATAATTAAAGCAACTTAATTTTTTTTAAGATGTCATTTTTATTTTCTGGAAAAACACATTTAATTTTTAAAACTTGGTACCAATTATTAAGACAGGTACAGCTTAAGTTGCCCATTTAAAGAATCATATGTCATTCCTAACCCAACCTGTCTATATATATAGAGAAAAATACTTAAATATATATACTCATTACTTTGGCCTTCCCTTAATCTGAATAATTTATTTTTATGAAACTCAAGATTTTTGTGATGTTGCTTCATCAGCTCATTTCCAAAACTGCAATATGATCTTGTTCAATGTTGCTTAATCTTAGGACCATTTTTCTTTCACTTATAGCCCTATAGGTTTTTTTTTTTTTTTTTGCCAGACTCGTTTCTGTCTTTTTAAAAAACTATTTTGAAAACCTCATTTTATTAAATGAGCTTTAAAATATGTATTTATATTTTATTAAATACATAAATAGAGTGCAAATGGTATGTAATTTTATTTCATACTAGGATTTCAGTTCTTTTAATTTCTAAATTAAATTTCAGTTCTTTTAATTTAATTTTCTAAAACTTCTAATACAAAACCATGGCAGAAATATTTGCAGACCTGCAGCAAAAACACTTCATAATGAAACATCGAAACCATTTCTGTTAACAAATGAACTAGATTAATAAGGGTGCTCACTTTCACCAGTTCCTCTTTTTTCAGAGATGGGGGCAACTTTGTTTCCCAGGCTGTCATAGCTCACTGTAGCCTCAAAATCCCGTACTCAAAAAATCTTCCTACATCAGCCTTTCAAACAGCTGAGAGTATAGGTATGGGAACCTGTGCCTGAGTAATTTTTTCTTTTTATTATACTTTAAGTTCTGGGGTACATGTGCAGAACATGCAGGTTTGTTATATAGGATACACGTGCCATGGTGGTTTGCTGCAGCCATCACCCCGTCATTTACATTAGATATTTCTCCTAATGCTATCCCTCCCCTCTTTCTCCACCCCCTGATATCCCTCCCCTAGCCCCCCACCCTGAGACAGGCCCCAGTGTGTGATGTTCCCCTCCCTGTGTCCATGTGTTCTCATTGTTCAACACCTGCTTATGAGTGAGAATATGCGGTGTTTGGTTTTCTGTTCTTGTGTCAGTTTGCTTTGAATGATGGTTTCCAGCTTCATCCTTGTCCCTGCAAAGGACACGAACTCATCCTTTTTTATGTCTGCATAATATTCCAGGTACATATGTGCCATATTTTCTTTATCCAGTCTATCCTTGATGGGTATTTGGGTTGGTTCCAAGTCTTTGCTATTGTGAATAGTGCCGCAGTAAACATATGTGTGTATGTGTCTTTATAATACTGATTCACTCTTTCATTTTTTTGAAGCATATCCTACAGCAGCTTTCTAAGATATTGTGCAGGGATAAAACCAATGTTTTCAGTTCTTAGTGTTTGAAAATGTGTTTATTTTTACCTTCTTTTGATTGAATTCTGGCTTAGAATTCTAGATTGTATGAAATTCTAGATTGAAAAAATGATTTTTCTTCAGAAACTTACAGGCACTGCTTTATTGTATTCTTCTAGCATCCAGTGTTACTATTGAGAGGCTTGAACCCATTAGGATTTTTGCTCCTTGTATGTGATACACTTATATTACCTTTTCTTTTTGAAAATGGTTAAGATTTTCCCTGTACTTTTTTTGTTTTGAAGTATTGCAGTGGTGCATTTGGGTATGGTTCTTTGTCAGTATGGAGACTTGTTTCCTTCAGTTTTGTTTTGTGAGCCTTTCTTATACTATTTCTTTGATAATTTCCCTTCTGTTTTTCTTGTCTCTCCTTCTGGAACTCTTATTCGATATTGGCATCCTGGATTGGTCTGCTCCTTCTCCTATAAGTCATAAGGATTACACCCTCATGGTAGAATTGGTACCATTATAAAAGGCCAAATTTGGCTCTCTTTTGTTCTCTTTTGGCCCTTCCTCCTTTCGCCATGGGATGACACAGCAAGAAGGCCAGATGCTGGCACCTTATATTAGACTTCCCAGCCTCCATAACTATGAGCCAATATATTTCTGTTCTTTGTAAATTATCTAGTCTGTGGTATTCTGTTATAACAGCACAAAATGGACTAAGATGGCTACCTACTTGCTCTATCCTCATGTGTTGGAGAGAGAGCTCTGGCCTTTTCATCTTCTTCTGGGTGCACCAATCCCATCATGGGGCACCACTCTCATGACCTCATCTAACCCTAACGATGTCCCAAAGGCCCATCTCTAAGCACCATCACTTTGGGAATCAGGGAATGGAGATTTTGGGAAGACAGTTTGTAGTAAATATCATATCTTTTGTGACTATAAGTAAGTTTTTGAAGCTTTCTTTTGTTCCCTGAGTTACCTTTATTTCTTCTATTTTCCTTCATATTTGCTTGCTTTTTTATTTAAAAAATAAAAATTTCATGGTGGTTGTTTTCCATTCTGTCCTGAGTTTAAGTTCTAGGCCTCCCTGAGTTTCTAAAGAAATGAATGGGTCTGCGTTATCCATATTTGTTTTAGATTTTCTCTGCCCTGCTGAGTTGTCACTTTTTTGTCTTTGAAATATCTTGACCACTCCTGCCCACTCCTTTTCTCATTCATTCACTGTTACTACTTTAGGTCTAAGGTATGAGATGCCAAGTAGTTATAATTTACCACTATCAATTAGAAATCAGAAGTGTCTTTAGTAATTTTTAACCAGTTTTTGCAATCAATATTTTGGTACCCTTGTTAGAGATTTAAAATCTGTTTGGAAAAAAATATTTTATCTACCCAACCTTTAAAAGCCCTTGTTGTCAATTGCAGCCTTGAGAGATAAAAATATAAAGAACAACTTATTTCTTTTCAAGCGTTCAGAAAGTGTCATAAAATTACATTTCATCAACCCCAGTTTAGGGTTAAAAATGTTCAATAAAACTACACTTTCTTACTCTCCTCTGTGTCTCTTGACTACCTTTGAAGCACATAAGACTTCACACTCATCAATGTACTTGGCTCTGAATAATTTCTCAGCAGGCTCAATAGAAATGGTTGATAGTTACAAGCAGGTGTTGCTGACAAGTCATGTTTCTCATTTTTACAAATGCAGTGTATTTTATCTCTGCCATCTCCTTTTTCCTTTTATAGCTTCTGAAATTGTGTTTTGTAAAAAGTCACTTGGCTATCTTCACACAGTTTCCTTGTTACAATAGGTAAATGTCAAAAGTGATCAGATGCAATATCAGACTTCCACTGAATTCCCCTAAGCCCTCCGGCAGATAATAACTTCTTGCAATATTTTCTTAATATAAATGGAAACAGATACTAACCCAGGCAAATGATCCTTCCTGAGCCAGCTGTCCTTTTCAATATGTTATCCAGAAGATTACATGAATATTTATTGGCCTTCAGTTAAACAACAAGCCAAAGTTCTACTAACAGGGTATATAGTATGTTTCAACCTGAAATAATGCAATTTTGTGTGACTGGATAACACTAAATACGAATGGACCCTCAAGCAAAGTGTTCAGGAGCTAGAAGATCTTGATCATATATTAACTTTGAAAACAACCTGCAGTGTGACCTCTGAATGGTCAAATAAATTATGTCAGTTCCCTGACTTAAAAAGTGAGACATGTAGTCGCTCTTTCTTATTCTTATCTTTCTTACCTAAGTATTGCACGTTTAACTTCATTTGGATTTTTGCTTATATGTACTTTCTCTCATGACTTATATTTTAAAGCATTATAATGATATGTGTTTTTACTTTTACTAAGCAAATATACATTTCCATAATTTTATTTGAGACTATCATAATAAAATGACTTTTATTACTCTAACATAAGAAATAAATGAGAACTAAAAAGGGATTGAAGAGGCTCAAAACGTGTTTTGTTGTCCATAATGAAATACCAATTATACTGGAGAGGGAATAGACTAAAAGTGAAAAAAACTGCTTGGCAAAGATATGTAGATGGCAAACAGCACGTGAGAGGTATTCATTATCAATAGTCTTTAGAGAAAAATGCAAATTCAAACCAAAATGATTTGGGAGGCTGAGGTGGGAGGATTGCTTGAGCCCGGGAAATTGAAACCAGCCTGGGCAACATAGGGAGAATCCCCATATCTACAAAAAACAAAAAGCAAAAAAACCCAAACTCCCAAATGACATATTACTATGCACCTATTAGAATGGCTAAAATTAAAAAAAACACTATAACCCCTAAAAATAACAAGTACTCACAAAGATGGGAAGCATCTGGAGCCTTCATACATGGAATATAAAATGGTACAGCCATTTTGGAAATTGGTACCATATAAATCAGCAATCCTACATCTAGATATTTACCAAGTGAAATAAACCAATTTCCACACACAAAGAGACCTATATGAAAAGGTTTATAGAAGCTTTATTTGTAATCACCAGAAACAGGAAACTACCAAAATGCCTCTCAACTAAGGAATGGATAAACAAACTATGGTGCATCCATACAATGGAACATTATTCAGCAATTGAAAAGGAGCCAAATATTGACACATGAAACAACATGGATGAATCTAAAATGCATTATGCTTAGTGGACGAAGCCAGACTCAAAAAGCTACCTACTGTATCTTTCCATTTATATAGGAGAGGCAGAACTATAGAACAAAAGAAATCAGTGGTTGCCGGGGTGGGAGTGGGTGAACAGCTGATTCATTATAGCAGCAGTTATAACTAAACACATCTGTCAAAACTCAGACTATAGACTAAAAAGGGTAAACTTTACTATATAGAAATTAAACCTTTAAAATAGTGAAAAATGAAAAAGCAGAAGAAAAGGAGGTTTCGGATGGAAGTAAATAGACAAGTAAAAAGAAACTGATATAAAATAGCTTAGGAGACAGGAGGTCAACAGGGAACGTGTAAGGGTGGGAAGTCTTCAGAGAAGAAATGCTGTCTAATCTGAGTCATAAAACACAAACAGGACTTTGCCAGTGGTCAAGGTTGGGTGAAGCAGGCAGCATAGTCATAGGGGGTATGACCTGCAAAGACACACATCTGTGGATCAGCAGCCTCTGTGTTGTGAGGGGTGGGAATGCAGTGAGTACAGACATCACTGAGCCCTGGAAGAAGGAAAGCCAGGTCATGAAAGGTCTTACTACACTAGGGGCTTGGAATTTATATCAGAGCCAATTGAGCAGTCACTAATGGATTACGACAGCTAAGTGAGATCATCAGACTTGTTTTAGAAACAGTCTGATGATGGTAGGAAGTATGAAGGGTAGACTGAAGCGTAGGGAGAGTGGGAATTAGGCTGGAGGCAGGGAGGTAATTTAAAGGCCACCACAATGCTCCAGAGTCGTACAGTCCAATATAATAGCTACAAGCCACATGTGGCCATTTAATTATTTGAAATCAAAGATAATTAAAAATTAAACTCCTTGGTCATGCCAACCTCATTTCAAATGCTCCACAGACGCATATGGCTAATGGCCATAGTGTTGTTTAGTGCAGTATAAAACATTTCCATATTGCAGAAAGTTCTGCTGCACAGTGTAACCTAGAACCTAAGGAAGGCATTGGCAGTGGTGGTAGGGAATGCCTAATGTATTCGTCTTATATCTGGAAAGCATGTCTGGATAACAGCTTGCCTTCATTCCTCAAGAGTGACAAGTATAGTTGTGTATAAATTTAGCTAGGATATGAATGTAGGTACCTGGAGGTCTGCTTTAAAGCTTGCGATCATATACATCGATTAGAGCTGAGAGTGACTTGACACCAGGAGCGTCAATATCAGTGTTTAATTTGGCACCCAGGTTTTATTGTATTTCAATTTTGTCAAGTGCCTACAAGAATGTGGCTATTTTTCATCTTGCTGTTCATTTAGCAAGTCTAATAAACATTTGAATGAAGATTTTTAAGTTGAAATATTCTCCTACTTCCCAACTGCTCTGTGGCAGAAAACTGTAAGAGCAAAACCATTCATAATATTTGCTCTTTCTTACTTTCTGGAAGACCCTCCTCTCATGATGAATCCATAAATATACATCTTTATGATGAACAGACTTATCACAGAAAGTTTTAGGCACTTCTTGAAAGCAGATGGGTTCATCAGGTACTCAACATCTGGCCATCTTTGTAGAGCAAACCCTTACTCCACTATTTAGTTGATTTTCTCTGGCACTGTAAAAACCTTGGGAATGCCTAGTCATCTGACTCATCACCCAGAAAAGGCTGTCTGACTAACCTGCAGAAATGATTCCAACCAAGTACTCAGAATAGTTTGGTTTGGAACAAATCCAGCTTCAATTGCAAAATTATTGGTGGTCAAATGCACAAATAAAAAGATCTTTTACCAAGGTATGGTGTAGTAGGAAAGAGTTTTGGTAGAAGCACTCCCTAAGTTCTTGACAGAAACTGGGCATCAAAAGGAAATATTTTATCCCAGGCCAAATGAGAAAAATATCCCCTTATAATATCCTTACAACATACCTGGACAAGCGTGATAAATAACAGTACTGTGTTCACTTAACAACTTGCTTTTAAAATGGTTCCACATGTGGAACAAGGTTTGTTAGCCTTCTCTGTAGTTGATTGTTGGGAAGAAAGAAGAAAAATAAAATCACAGAGAAGTTAATCCTCCATGAGGCCCTGAATACAGTATAAAGAGAAAGTATCTTCTGCAAAAATGCTTTGTAGGCTGTGAATCTGCTTGAACCTCGTGTGGGAGAGTGATGGGCATCCTGCATTGGTAGAGGACCATCCTGTACATGATGCCTGGGGTCCTGTCTCAGTTGCAATCTCCCTGTACTATCTAGTGAATAAGAAGGAGCTACAGGACAAAAGCCCACAGGAATCGGCCACTGATCACCCATTTAAGAGCTTTCGAGACAATCAAATAGCTAAAGGTAAGAAGATATCTACCTTCTGCTGCTGCCTGGAGTCTTTGAACACAATTATAAGAACTCTCCTGAAAAATGATTCCCTAGTGGGGGAAACATGATTTATGAGCTCCGTTCAACAATAAGAAAAATAGTCCAGAATTTTAGAAAATGCATTGTGAACACAGATTTTTTTGATGGATTGTATTGCTCCTCTTCTTGAGAATAAATAAGAATGATGGTGTTCTCTGCAGACTTACTCTACAATTTAATGATCTTTAAATTTGTTAGCACTAGGAGAGTAAAATGTTTACATTTGTCTTTCTATTTTACTTAATAAATGCTTCAGTGTTCTGTTATCAAAGGACTCAGAATTTGATGCTACATATATATATATATATATATGTATAACATCTGCTTATTTGCTTACTAGTAGGAACCAGGCAGCCAGGTTTTAATTTGGGAAAAAAATTAGTCATGTTCACGACTGAAAAAGTGGAATTGAATAAATAGGTCCTATTCATTCTGACCTTAGTGAGTATAATCCTATAAAGGAGTAACACAATTCAGAAGTTGTTTAGTTGGAACTGAAATGGGTTGCTTTGTTAATGAGGATTGTAAATGAATAAATAATCTGAAGTAATACTTTTTTCTAAGGAGTCTGGGATGCCATCCAAACCCTCCTATTTAGGACTATATAATTATTGCTGAGGTGGTGCTCACACAGATGGATAACGATTCCAAGGACTGGTGCCAGGAGAGGTGAATCAGAGGGCACGCTGAGGCCACTGCCTGGGTCTTCGGAGAGCAAGGGCTTTGCAACCAAGAAGCATATGATGAGAGAGGCTGGCCAGAGGCACAAAGACAGCTTCCCTGCCCCTGACTTCTTAGGGTGCTCTCTCATCTGAGTCTTCATTCACCAAGCCCCAGGCTGACTATGGCCCAGACAGTAAACATCTCCCATTGCTTACTGCTTCCTGACTTCCCTCCTTTTATTGTGCCTGGGTAAATGAATCATTTACCCAGGCTGAGAACAACTGATGGGAAATCTGTATTCTGGGACATTGCTCCAGTTCTGCTTTATTATCGTGTAATTTCTCACTCTCAGCAAGGACCAGCTTTCACACAATTCTTCCCCTAAGTGATCCTCTGCTGCATCGCCCATTGTCAAAAATATGTCTTGCTACCTTTGTGGGATGAAACAACTAGGTTTGGGTGCAGGATAAGTTAGGGCAGAACAGTCACAGTTTTCCTTTTGATGAGGATTGCGCTTGATCACTGGATGAGAAGCCAATCCAACCCCATAAACATAAATAACATGAAAATCCTTGAAAAACGCCTACCAAGAATTGTGACCGATCCAGAGAAATGCTACCTTTTCTTGCCCTTAAGGAACTCACAACTTTTGTGTGGAAAGCAAAACATAAACACATGAAAAGTGAAATGACTGTAATAGCAATAACAGACAATAAAAGGAGGGAAGTCAGGAAGCAGTAAGCAATGGGAGATGTTTACTGTCTGGGCCATAGTCTCCACCTCCTAGGGTTGCTGTGAAGATTAAATACAGTGTAAGATTCTGAGCACAGTGCCTGGGAGAAACCTTCATAAAAAATATTATTGCATAGGGGAAGCATACCAAGTGGCAACAGGCAAAACATGGCCTCCGGGACAGGGTAAATATCTAAGCCAGCTTTAATGGAATGAAACCTGTGAGGAGCTGCTGGCAAAAAAGTAGCCATGTCCAGATGCTCCAGGGTCTTGAATGGACAAGAAGCGTGTTTGAGCTTCATCCTGCAGATATTTGTATCAGGAGTGTTATGGTCAAAGACTTGGTACAGGAAGACTGGATTGTATGTAGAAAGTGTGGTCTTTCTTGATGTACTTTGCATCATTAGCAGTCATCTTCCACTCTTTCCTTAGCCCCTGGCTACCTCATCAAACAGAAATTAAGTCAGAATAATAAATGTGGAAAAACTTACTTGATTCAAAACATATTATATCAGCATGGACAATGAATACAATCTTATCTTTGTTGTATATGTAGGCTTTCCCAGAGATTTTGAGGATACTTGCTTATCTTATGGCTTCAGTTAGTTATAGTAGAAGCCAGATATGAGGGGAAAACTGGTGTTTTATATAGACTCCCCACCACCCATTTCTCCTGCTATGAAAGCACTCACAGCAATGTTGGGGGTGATACCATACTGCCTCCTGAGTGAGCCACTCTCAGCATAATCAAAGCCCAGAGTAAAAGTATTTGTGTTGTTGAAGGAATCCAAACCAGAGATTCATTTAAGGAATAAGAGAACATTATATATTGAGAAGTTCGTTAAGAACTCTGAAAGGGAACTTGTTTGTGCAAACCAGTAAGAAATAGAGAAATGAATGAGACTCAATTTCCAATTCCAATGTTCAACCAGGTGGGTATTTCAGTAGCTCTAGCAATGACTTTTGGAGATGGAACATTGATGGGTCAAAGTCTATAATGACATAGAGAAGGTGAAGGCAGTAGGATAAGCACCAGTTGCATCTATTTTCTGTGTGTGTGTTTTTTTTTTTAAGAAAGAAAGAAAGAAAGAAAAATAAAAAAAAAAAGAGAATGAAGGAGAGGAAGAAAAAGGAAGAGGGAGAGAGAATGGAAGTGTTGCTTTATTGCCCAGGCTAGAATGCAGTCTAAAAATGGGTATTGAAAACTTCTTTTATACCAATAATTGTGCTTAATAATGGAGACAAGAAAAAATGAGGGAAGAAAATAACAAACAAGCAGCCAACCAATATTTCATTTAAACCTGTAAGTAGATGTGATGTGGTGCTAATAAGAGTGTATATTTTGTGTATTTAAAGTGAAGAATTCTATAAATATTTATTAAGTTTACTTGTTCCGGATCTGAGTTCAAGTCCTGGATATCCTTAATTTTCTGTCTTGTTGATCTGTCTAATATTGATGTTGAAGTGTCCCACTATTTTTGTGTGGGAGTCTAAGTCTCTTTGTAAGCCTTATGTATCTGGGTGCTCCTGTATTGGGTGCATATATATTTAGGATCGTTAGCTCTTCTTGTTGCATTGATCCTTTTACTGTTATGTAGTGTCCTTCTTTGCCTCTTTTGATCTTTGTTGCTTTAAAGTCTATTTTATCAGAGGTGAGAACTGCAACTCCTGCTTTTTATTTGTTTGTTTATTTTTGCTCTCCATTTGGTTGGTAAATCTTTCTCCATCCCTTTGAGTCTTTGTGTATCCTTGCATGTGAGATGGGTCTGGATGCAGCATACCAATGGGTTTTGGCTGTTTCTTTTGATTGGGGGATTTAGTTGATTTAAGTTTAAGATTAATAATAATATATGTGAGTTTAATACTGCCATTTGATATTAGCTGGCTGTTTGTTTTCTGTGTTTTTAAGGCAATCAATGAACAAACCTCAATATGGAGGTTTGAAGAAAATTCACTGCCACAACCCAAACCCCAATAAAACCTAAAATGAATGACTAATTGGTTGCTATTTAGAGGATTTACTGTATGTAAGGCAGAACTTTGTAACCATGATGCCCCTGAAAGGGGTGTGCCCTAAATGTTACAGGTGTGCCAAGACAGCTGGGGATGGTTGGGTGAGCTTGGTGGGAACCAGGGATAGAGCCTCCTGGTAGACTGCCTTTTGTCCCGATCAGCCTCATTCGTTTTATCTCAGCGTATTATACAAATGTCATTGTTTTACAAGTGTGCCAGGAAGTGAAGGAGCGAGAAAAAACACTGCCTTTTATTGCCTGGAAAGGGGAGCTGAGTTAGTGTATTTCAGTGATTGTTTAAGATCATTTCTTGACAGAGGTTGAGATGAACAAAAGAATTCAAAGTGTTAGGAGCCACTTTCATTATGTAATCAAAGGTAAAAGTAATACAAGTTAAAATGATAGCTTAAGCTATTGAAAAATATAACCTAGGCCACAAACTTACCCAATACTTTTACACACACCAATAACATTAACTTAATACCTTATTTTCCATGCTGATTCATGGCATCATGTTATTTAGAGCTGGAAGAGGCTGTAAAGATCATCTTCCCATATATTTTAAATGACAAAAGGGCACAGGAAGACCAAGTGGCTGCTCAAGGGATACAGTATTTGGTGGACAAGCTGGAGTGAGCCTTGGGCTCACTGTCCAACGTTCTTTTAATGTAGTTTAAATCACCTGGTTTTAAGGCAAGAGTAGAGAGACCTTGGCTTTTGTTTTACTTTGTGCCTCCTCTAAATTCAATGATTATTCAGTGGCTGCTTGGTTGGTAAGGTGACTTTTGGTGGGAAAAATCCTAACTCACATCACTCCTATTTCTCCTATTTCAGTTTTATTTAATCCTTTTTAGGAAACACACTCTAAAATGTCATAAAAGACCTGCTAGCAAAGTTTTAAAATCTTTAGGGTAACTTTTAATCTCCATAGCCTATGGACATCACTACGGACTTTGAGAAAGTCACCAGGATGCTTTACCAAAGATAAGTAACTCCTTCCCTGAGCATCAGATTGCAGTGGCTTTAGGAAGAGTCAAGAATGACCAAGTCCAAACTTCAATCCATGCCGGAGAAAGCACACATGTGGAAACAAAGATTTTCAGCACCAGTCCTGAGCTGAAGGATCATGAGGAGCCAGCAGCATGCTGACCAGTGATGTACTTGCAGATAGAGGCAGAAGATGAAATCAGCACCATGAGAGGAACACCAATGAAGGAAGGAAGGATTGAAAAGTTTGTTCCCCTACTGCTGACTGTTTAGATTGCGGCTATGACCACTGTCCTGAGTACGTTCTAACCTGCTGCTTGTTATCTTATATCTAAGTTCAGAAATTCCCCCAATAGCCTGTCAACCTCCACCACTGATACCAAGCTGCCGTGTGTGTTCACCCTATATATTCTGACATAACCTTCCTGACAAATGACAGGAAAGGTGGAGACTTTCAAATTATAGAAAAGAGCTACTTTGACTTCATTACTTGTGCCAGAGCCTTTCTTGGGAACCTCTGGTGGGGACGTAAGTTTGGTGAGGAGGTAGGAAGCACCTATAAGGGCATGTGTTACAGCTCTGTAATAAAACCTGGATGTCAGGACTCGGCTTTTAAGTAGGGGAGGACCAAGGATCTGCCTGTCAACCTGACTGCATATAGCCCCTGGGACATTTTACAGAGCAAGCATCTAATCCACTCAGAGTCAGAGGCTACCTGAGTCTTCCCTAACCTGTGCATGCAGACCTCAGTGAGAATGAAAACAGTTAAACAATGGCAGGAAATGCTTCGAACTTCACAAATATACCACAGTTATTTGTTTTGGTGAAGTTTCTAACGTTATTTCAAATTTTCTATGTTTATCAATAATACAGCAATGAACATTTTTTGCATGTAAGTCTTTGTTCATATCTTTTTAAGAACTTAAAGTGAAAGTACCTATTACAGTTTATTTTTATTCAAGGCTCTGGTCTGGAAACCACTTTAGTTTCCCTTGGGCTCAATTTTAAGGTCTGAAACAAAGACATAATATTTTGCATAATGGGGAAAAATTGCCTAGGACGCTTCCCTGTTGGCACTGTAAGTCAAGAAGGATATTCTGGCCGGGTACAGTGGCTCATGCCTATAATCCTAGCACATTGGGAGGCCAAGATGGGCAGGTCATCTGAACCCAGGAGTTGAAGACTAGCCCAGGCAACATGGCAAAACCCCGTCCCTACTAAAAATACAAAAATTAGCTGGACATGGTGGTACATGGTGGTCTCAGTTACCCAGGAGGCTGAGGTGGGAGGAGATCACTTCAACCCAGGAGGTGAAGGTTGCAGTTAGCCCAGATCATCATGACACTGAACTCCAGCCTGGACAACACTGTGAGACAATGGCTCAAAAAAAGGATATTCCTGCACTACAGATGGAAAGCTTCTTAGCTTCTAAAATGTGTCTACTCTCATGCAATGGTTGGCCTACTGGGTCACTGAACTTGGAAAGAAGAAGCTTGCTCCTTCATTACACTGATTGATATAAAGTTTCTTCCTTATTTCCTGGGGAAATAATATTTTGAAAACAAATCTGTAAGACTTTGGTAAAGAACATTACTAAATACCAGGAAATAAGTAAGTCAGAAACCCTAACTCCCAATTTCCCAATTAGCTGAGCATCACCCATCCTTGGCAAAGTTGTTGTCTTAGCTGGAGAAGGTATGGGCGTATCTCTACCCACAGGAGAGAAAGTTTATATTTGGGTCCTTCTCTCCTCTCTTCTTTGATAACATTCAATAGCAACATGTTTGCAGGGAGATTCTAAAAGGCATTGCCTCAAGTCTGAATTTTGATGATTTCCATGACTTTTATAGCTTATTGGCTTGTGAATTCTGCAGATATGAAACCACAATTCTAGCCTGAAGCCTCAGCAAAGACATCTCAGCTGAACTGGCTTGGCCGCCAATACTCCAGCTGCCCCCATTGCTGACCTAGGCTGCAGTTTGATGGGTGGTGAGAAAGGCTGCATGTGGGGAAACGGACAGGGAGGGGAAGCTACCCTCAGAGATAGGCTCATCTGTGGCCCAAATTTAGCTGCCCTGGGGGAGTGGCTGGCTCTGACTAATGGCTAACAGAAGCTATAGCCAGAGTAAACTCTTCACTACTTGACAAGACTGAGCTGGTGGAATGAAAGATGATTCCTAGTAGGGATGGTGGTCTAGATAGCAGCAATAATATATTTAGTGCTCACTCGGAGCCAGTGCTCCTCTAAGCACTTCCAGATACTCATTAAATGCTCATGGCAACCCCACAATAGAGGTATTAAAATGCTCTTTTCTTTACACAGAGGAAACTGAGGCCCAGAGAGGTCATGTAACTTCCTCAAGGTCACATGGTTAGTGAAATGATAGAGCCACATTTCAAAGCCAGGTAGTATGATTGTAGCACCTAGGCTGTTAACCATGGCCTCTTATTGCTCAAATGTAATGGTGCTCCTGTCAAAGGCAAAACAGCACTTAGTCCATCAAGAAAAAGCTTCAGAAGCCACGAAAAAAAATCAGCGAATGTGGTAATAATCCTTGGGCTGGAGTAAGACATGAAGAGAAAAACAATGCAAACCCTGGGAATGATTGTGATTCTTGAGCACCTGGATAGCATAAGCTTCTGTCAGTCTCACGCAACCCAAGAACCCTTCGTATTTTGATCTTGGATATGTGGCACAAGAATGGCTTTTTACTAATCAGGAGGCATTTTGCATTTTTCTGCAAAATTAGAATTCAAAATTATTACAGATGTTAGGTATGAGGTAGCATCAGCTCCAGGAAGCTTTTAGGTGCATGTTGCAAATTATATACTGAAATGCAACGTACCATCAGTGAATAGCTGCTTTTGCCACAGAGCGGGGCAACTTGCATTTTACACTCACCAAATTGAAAAGAAATAGACGTGAAAAAAGGCATGAAGCAGCATGAGTTCTAGGATACATTTCTACTCTCCAGGGTGACGTAAAATAATATCATTTTGAAAGTGGTTAGAATTAATTTTTTGAGGTCAGTCTGATGTCACTTATTATGAAGAAAAATTCATATGTGAATTATAAGAATTTGTACCTATTATTTTCCAGATCTACTTATGCATGGATTTTATTTGCAATAGAAAAAGCGTTTGTGGTTTCTTTACATAGTAAGTGCATGTGTGTGCACGTGTATACACACACATTCCCCTATACATTTAGAAATAAGGCTATCATACTTCAAATAAAGCTGAGACTTTAAATACATGCTGAACACTTTCATTGTGGCAATATACTTTTTATTTTTATTCTAGTCCTTTAGTTATTCTGCCCCAATAAACAATGTGAAAGACTGGAATAGCTGCAAAAGCTCTCTGTGAACACTTTCTTCAAGTGTAAATTATTGGAAGGCTGTTTTTTTAACGCATGAAAATCCTTAGTTTTGTATCCTTTTAATCTTGGTGAATCCATCGTACTGACAGAATTCTGCTTTTAGTCTATGCTTAAAAATCGGATTTATTTCTCCAGCTTATCATGAAGAAAAGGAAATGAAATTTTACTTTCAGATGTATGTAATTTGGATTCTGCACATATTCGCTGAGGTTTAATGCTTCTGTAGTTTTCACTTCTGAATTTGTCAAGGCTTAAGCTAAACAGGGCAATTCTCTCCATGAGGTTCTGGTGGTTTTTTTTTTTTTTTTTTGGGTAACATTATCATATAAAGTTCTTATTCATTCTCAATAACTTTATTTCTTGAGTATTATTTAACACTCATCCCTCCCCTATCCCACATGTGCTAGAAACTCCCATGAGCTATAAGAATTTTTAGGACTACTACATGCGTGCATTTATTTACTTTCTCTTAATGCTCCTTTATTCTCATGTTTCCATACCCAATATATTGGGCCAAATCATTTCAATATGAAAAATGCACAAATTTTCCTATCGCTTCCTCTATTCTATTGCTTGTAGTCTGCTAAATGAGCTCTGGAAGAGTGTTGCAGAAAAGAAAAACAACAAGGAAGCCTGAGAATCTGCAAAGGTGACCAGCTGGAAGACAAATAAGGGCTATGACTGTCTCCTGTTGGTTAATCTCATAGAACCTTAGAGCTGGAGGAGCTTCAGAAGTTGCATTCATCTACTTTTCCCCCCTCTACTGCCACCTAGAGGAGGGTGAAACTGCCTTTGCAAAATTGTAACTGAGGAAACTATGACAGTGAGAGAAATCAGACCTAACCGACTCCATCTTGCTTCTAACCTTTAGGCTATCCTTGTTCATTCCTGGGTGTAGGCTGAACTAACTTTGGGAAGGAATTCAGTTCGTGGTTGGATCCAAACAAAACTGATAATAGCCCTTTCCCTAAAAGACCCCCTTCTTTCCTGGGGACCAGTCTGCCTTTGTAGGACTAACAAATTAGCTACAAGATTAGAATTACAGTTTAGAGGTCTTGTAGCCTCTGGCTCCTAGAGTCTGAACCTCCCAAAATTTCTCTTGGGGATAACATCACTATCGTAAAATCTAAGATCAGTGCTTGAGATATTTTGCAGATCCTGCACTTAGTGTCTCTCAGCTGACACCACCCATACCAATAATCTGGCTTAAGCAGGTCTGCCATCCCACCCCGGAACAGAAGACAGCAAGAAAACCATCTATGATTCCATCTCCAACCTCACCAATCAGCACTACCCACTTCCCAAGCCCCTACCCACCAAAGTATCTTTAAAAACTCTGATCCCGAATACTTGCAGAGACCGATTTGAGTAATAATAAAACTCCATCTCGTGCACAGCCAGCTCGGTGTAAATTACTCTCTCTCCATTGCAATTCCCCTGTCTTGATAAATTGGCTCTGTTAGGCAGCAGACAAGGTAAACCCATTGGGCAGTTACAAAGGTACCAGTGTCTCTGGACACCCAGGGATGTTTAAATGGCCTTCTGACTATGTCTCATGATTCCACTCTTGCTTTTTCCCCAACCCCCAACCCTTTGCTTTCAATTTCCACAAGCATTTAGACTCATCTTTTAAAAATATAAATCAGATTTCAGTCCACTGCTTAAAACCCTCCAATGGTTCCCACAGACTTAGACTACAGTTTGAGACTTCCTTATGGACAGCACAGGAAGCCGGCACAGTGTGGCTCCTGCCCGGTTCTATGCCTTGGTCTCCTGCCACTCTCTGTTGCTCCTCATACTACAGCCACACTGGGCTTCTGTATATTTCTTGGATGCCAAGCTCCTTTCCACCGTAAGCCTTCTGCCTGGACTGATTTTTTCTGCAGATCCTTTGCATGTCTGGTTCCATTCTGTTGAACAGTTCTCAATCAAGTACTTTCTTAGAGAACATTCCCCAACTAACCCATAAAAAGAAGCACCCCTGCTTTCACGGCAACATTACCACATCACTCTGGTTTTATTTCTTCCTAATTTACAAATGAATGAAGAACTTCTATAGGGGTCAAAGGGTTAAGAGCATTCATTGTGTTCTTGCCTTCTTCTTGGGCCAGAGGTCAGCAGCATTCTTCTAGTCAGTGGTATGGATGCCTTATTTGTGCCCACAGCCTATGGCTTTCAGACTACACAGTTATGCCCCCGACAGTTTTCCGATCTAGTTGTCCAGTATCTCTACCACTGGAACAAATCAGAACAAGCCCCCTTATTCAAATGCAGGCAAATTTGGGCACTTACTTATAGTAGATCCAGACTCAGGCCTGTTCAGGGAGCTGATGATGACAAAGCCAAAGCCCTCGTTCTCTTTGCGGTGAATGACCACATCACTGGTCTGCAGGCTGTGGGAGGCGAAGCCTTCGGGAGGAGAGGCATTGCTACTGGGGGCAGCATGGTTGCTGTTGGTGTAGGTTGCGTAGTCACTGCGTGGAGAGCTGTGGTGGGTGGATACAGAGCCTGGACTTCTCCCGTTTTCTGGGCAGGGCTCCCCTGGAGAGAATACAACACACACGGGTAAGCAATTACTTGTCAAGGGACTCAATGAATGCTTCCTATGTACTAGGCACTGTTCTAGACACTGGTATTGTTACAAGACTGGTTGACTTGATTCTGTTTCTCCCAGATACGCAGAGCATTTGAAAAACCTCAGACCTAGGTGTAGAGCTTCCAAGGTCTTGCTCAGTTCTAGTTTTTATAGCAAACACAGGTAAAACCCCTCATCAGCCTCCTTTGCACTGTTACTTATTTATATCTTCTTCTTGTGAGAACTGCAAACCCCTGGGACAATACCTAGTTTTAGATATTAAGGTTCTTCATTGCATAATAATAATTTACTGAAGAGGGTCACAAAACAAGTAGAATCTTAAACTATATGGTGCATAAGAATCACTTAAATAAATTATAAAAAAAGTACATCTTCACGGCCCACCCACAGAATGTTTTTTCAGTAGATCTGGGCACAGAAATCTGCATCAAGTTTCAAGGCTACACTTTGAGAAATGCTACTGTAGATGTATTATAATGAGGGTTAACAGCGCAGGGGCCATCCATGTAAAGTTAACCATCGTGCATTTTTCTAAAGAGCTGTAGTTCTATTTTATAATATTCTGCTAGCTTAGAAGTGTGACTTTACTTCATGTATGTGGAAAATATACTTCTTAAAAGTAGTTTGCATGGCTTTTTGTATATCAACCATATCACAATGAAGTGGTTTAAAAGAAAAATAAGTTGAGATTTTTATTAAAAAATATTTTGCTCACTCTAGGATCAAATTAAATTTCAGGCTCTGAAATGATGAAGCTTGAATCTCTAAGGAGCTGTTGAAAGTCTTCTCCATTTTACAGTCCATATTAATATAAAATATACTCTGTTATCAACCAGATAAGCCAAACCAATACTTTCACGAGAAAGCCAGCATATTTACATGGAGAAATGATAGAAAGTTGGCAGCCAAAAGAAGCTAGTTTTTGAAATGAAAGTTTATCTGTCACCCAGAAAGAATTTTGTCATTTTAATTTAATACCTGGGTATTGGCACTCTGATGAAAAGAACTGAAGCGGGCACCTAGAATAATGTAATTATAACTAGAGCTGCTTTCATTCCCAACTTAAAATTTGATTAGTGTACTCAAAAGATGTTTATGGAACAGAGGAAAGATGGAGAATAATCACCATTAATTATTCCGTTTTGGGTCCCTAGATATAGTATCCTATTTAGAAACTCTGGAAGGTGTTGCGTATGGCGAATTAAAAATCATTAGCAAAAGTTCCAATGAAGACTCTTAACCTTATAAGCTGCAATTCCATTTTGAAATAAAAACATCAGGGAGAAGAAAACAAAGACTGCAATGCAAGAGGTGTTTTGTTACATCGATACCTAAAAAAAAAGCTGCATTTGTTTATATACTTAGATTTTTAAAATGGTCTTACAAAAATGTACTCATTTCTTGTTTGTAATTACAGAATGAATGAGACACAGGCTGTTGCTTGTTATTATTTGATAAATTTGATTTTTCTTTAAGATCTAATTAATCATGTTTAAATAAAAGAAGAAAATGGATGCTTTTTATAAGAAATGTACTGAGGTCATAGAAGGACAGAATGTCAATGTCAAAGCCTTTCTTTGTTTTCAAACAGAATTTAAAACTTCGCTTGTAAAACGTGCCCTCCCTACTGGAACACATCATCCAAAGACAAGTTGTCTTGGCGCATCACATATCTTTTATCAGTCCTTGTACAAGTTGGAAATAAAGTGATTAGAGATAGGAAGAAGAAAAACGAACAATTATTATGGTGCTACATTAAATTGAAAATCTCCTTGAGCTATTGGACCAAATCAGTAACTAAATGTCATAGGGAGTGACAAGAGATCTCATTTTCTGGCTGTCATATTTTAGGAGGTTGAGAGCCGTGGTTGTCAGTAGATCGGCAACAAAGAAGAATTATCTGTCTTTGCAGTAAATGGCTGGGAGTGGCTGCATTACAGGTTCTAGAGAGAAAATCATTGACTAAGGCAATGTGAGCATTCTCTGGGTAAGAGAAAGAATCATGTACATTAATAGGATACTTTTCTATTGGCTTTGGACTTCTCTTTCAACTTCCAGAACAAAGTTCTTTATCTTTAGCCAAATGAACATCTTTAAAATCAGGAAGTTAAGAAGACTTCGAAGTTCTTCTGGGGCTTGTTCTGGGCCCTTGACACTTGAAAACTGGTCACATGATTGTCTTTCAGGGATTGACCCCATATCATTTTTCTACTCATCTGGCTCTGGACCCAAGTGAGACTGTCTTCTTTCCAACAGTCCTTCCTACTGTAGGGCATTAACATCCCTTTTTTTTTTTTTTTTGAGATAGAGTCTCGCTCCGTTGCCCAGGCTAGAGTGCAATGGTGTGATCTTAGCTCACTGCAACCTCCGCCTCCTGGGTTCAAGCAATTCTCCTGCCTCAGCCTCCCAAGTAGCTGGGATTATAGGTGCCCACCACCAGCCCAGCCAATTTTTGTATTTTTAGTAGAGATGGGGTTTCACCATGTTGGCCAGGCTGTTCTCGAACTCCTGACCTCAGGTTATTTGCCAGCCTCAGCCTCTCAAAGTGCTGAGATTACAGGTGTGAGCCATCGTGCACAGCCAATAGTCTTGTTTAATCATAATATGGTAAAACACCATAAAGTGACTAAATATCATGTATTATATAATTTTTAAAAGAAAATTCACTAATTTTCAGGATCCCTGATTCATTCTTCTAGTTCATACACAAATGGCTGCATAGAATTCAGTCGGTTAGTATCTACTCAAGTCAAATAATTAACTTTTAGGGTAAGCTGCTTTGTCTCCACCAGTCACAGTGGAACTCATCACTGCGCTAAGAGAACGTCTCCCATTGGGATTGTGGGGATCATTGACAATGCCTGCCAGGTGAGATGGTGTAGACCAGGACATTTAACTATTGGCCAGGGGCTGTTCCTGGTCTGCACAGTGCTGGCCTGTACTTCATTTGAGAATTGTTAAAACTAATTGCCAATATTTGTACATAGGGAGACTGTATAGAAATGCTGATCTGCAGTTTCTCTTGACATGTTTGGCACCAATTGGCTGGAGCTTGGCAATGGCAGCTACCTCAACTGGGTATGGGGTTTGCAGGTCACCATAGTCCTGCCCACTCCCCAAGACCTCTTGCAAATGTCTCATTTACTCATTTATTCATACAGTGAGGAATTCTCAGGGCTGAAGGAACTTGTTCAGCTGGGCCCTTAGTTTCTCTTCTAGACCACACACTACATACCAGGATTCTAGAATTCTGTAACCATATAGACCTTGCATCTAGGGTGTGCCTGGGTCTCTTCTCAGGACTGTCCCTGAAAGGATGAGAGTGTTGCAGACAGGCATATTTTGCCTTGAAGCATGGCTGAGGCAATGGGATATATGTATGGACAGAGCTTGGACATGTGGGCTGTGATGTCCACATGCATGTGCACCAGGTCCCTCGTGGTACCTCATGAGGGAGGAGCAGCCCACAGGTTGTGGCCCTGAAAATGTTAGGGGCTGGCCTGCCTACAGGCATCTGTGCAGACATTCCCAGTTTATACTCCTCAAGGCAGACAGCTTATTTAAGTGGGTGACATGGTTGCAGACAAAGAACAAGGGAATACATTTAGAATTGGTGAGAAGTGTAGTAACCAGGATCAGGGAATGCACTAGCACCTTCGATACTCGCTAAACTTTTGCTCCATCTGCTAAGATAACCTCCCATTTCTTGGCATTAGGCCAAGAATTAGACTTTCCCTTAGGTGTTAGAGAAAAGATGCTGACAGCTTTAAGACTGACTCTAACATGTTTTGATGAAGTCATAAAACGTTCTTTCACATCAATTCCAGATGTACTTTTTAGGAAATTTCTCAGAGACATGATGTGCATTCAAATGTGCCATTAGGTTGAATATCTCAAAGCTGATCCACTGAATATATAAATATTTATGCTTTTCAGTATAATAATTGAAGCCACCCTTCTAATATCCTTGGGAAAATGAACAACTAAATACTGGAGCTGAGGCATGGATAGGCATCTTCTCTCAAAAACTGATACAAGGTGAAAGTGTGTGCTATGACTATCTGGTAAATAAAACTGGAGGCAATTTACTATCCATAGCTGCCTGCTAAAGCAACAAAATAAAAATAAACGAAGAAAAGAAAAATTGGAAGCACTACTGGATACCTTCTTCCCTCACTCAACAACTTCTCACTTTTGAGAATCTAGTTTATTTTCTGATTGAAAATTCTGGCTTTCTAGGCCAGGCATGGTGGCTTACACCTATCATAGCACTTTGGCAGGCTGTGGTGGGTGATCACTTGATACTAGATGTTCGAGACCAGCCTGGGCAACATAGTGAGACCCTGTCTCTACAAACAAATGCAAAAATTAGCTGGGTATGGTGGCACACACCTGTAGTCTCTGCTATTCGGGAGGCTGAGGCAGAAGGATCACTTCAGCCTGGGAGGTTAAGGCTGCAGTGAGCCGTGACTGCACCACTGTACTCCAGCCTGGGAGACATTTTCTCAAAAAGAAAAAAAAAATTTTGCCTTTCTATCCTTAGTATGTACATTTAAAAATAACTTAATGTTTGGGGCAAGTTTTTGTGTTATCTTAATTTTTGCTCAGCGTAACTAACCTTTTTATATCTCTCATAATGAATGTGTTCTCTTTCTTGAGCATCAATGAAGAAGCCAGTGCTCTCTGTCTTCTGAAGTGAGGTGGGCATTTGTACAAGCTGAGGCAAGAAGAAGGCTGAAGCATGTCATCCCTATGACCTTGCTTCTTTTTAGCCCTTTGCCCACAGCACTGCTCCTTTGTGCATGAGGGTGGTGATGCTGCTCCTCTTCCTGCTCCTGTCTCTTCCTTAGCTAATTGCTCACTTCCCCTCAGCTTAGAACCATCTCCTCCTAAACCATGCTTGCCCCTCCCACTGCCTTTGCTTAGGAATGCATAATAATAACAAAATAACAATGACAACAACAGTCCTTGAAAAGTCAACTCCATTGTCATATTCATTTGTAGTTGTCCCTTCTCACTTAGAAGAAATGGGAGCTATGAAGAAAAGTCACCTTGCTATGCATTTTTTTTTCTTTAAAATCTTTTCCACCCTGTTTCATGACATTACTTTGCTATCGAAGTATCCTTTGCTGAACTTAATATTTTCAGTACTGATGAAGCTTTCAAGGAAGAGTGGGCTGGATTAACTTGGAAACTCTCCTGGTGTGAATGAGCAATCTGCAGCAGAACATTTTCAAAAATTAAATGCACTTGAAATGCACTCAAAAGCCTAACTGAGTAAAGTTGGTAAGAGCTGCAGCAAAGAGCATCTTTACGAAGTCACATGATCCACAAATTGCAGGAATATATTTTTGCAGCATTTGGTACACACTTCAACAGCTTGGGTTGATTGAAAGAAAATTTAATTTGCAATAATCAGCTGGTGACAAGGGGAGCATGAAATTATGTTGGTGCATTGGTTTTGCACTTTGCGGTATATTTCCTTGTAAATCAGGTATCTTTTAAATTTATCTTTAGGTTATAGAACATATAGCACAGCAAACTTTTTATTAAAAATTACTCTGCAGGGAGAGAGACAGTAAAATGTTAATCAAGCAAGCACCGTCTTCCTCCTGGCATCTAGCCCAAGGATAAGGCATAATTTAAGATGCTTTACTTCTTTGGGTCAAGTGACATGCCATGAATTTCTGAAGACAAATGGCACCTCTTAGCAAAAACTCTATAAGATACAAGATATATAGCAGTCTCTACTGGTGAGGGCTGACAATTCTTTTGACTTGCCCTTTTAAATGACCGCCCTTGCTCATGGTCTAGTTTCTAGGGGGACTTAGAAAGAAAAGGATTTCTAGTCACACGAATAAGTCTTATCTTCTCTACTAGTCATTCACAGCCTATCATTATCCTTTGGTCCTCTTCTGGAATGCATCTGGTATAACAGCACATATGGGAAGACTCCCTGTATTAGGGAGTGACATCTGCTAAGATCTGGCCTAACATCTTCTAATTCACTAGGGGAGAGGATTGTGGTAGAATGGGGAAGTGGACAAAGTAACATAAAGAAATAAACACTGGCCCTAGAGAAGAGTCCATCTCCACGTTGTCACAATCTCACTGTGGATTACTGGGCAAGCTATCAAACCTCTGGGCCTCAGTTTCCTCATCTGTAACAAGAGGAAGCTCACATAGCTAAGGTCCTTCCTACTTCAAGTATTGATGATTCTGTATGAGGGCTACCAAGGGGTCGGGCAGAGCAGCCAGTGGGCCACTGGGCAGAAGGTGACAGCTGAACATAATTGAAGCTTCTGCCTCTGTGATTCACAGAACAAAGGCTGGGTGGTTTTGAGGGAAGATAATACAATCCCAACATTATTGAATGCTCAGATTCTAAAAAAGAGTGTGGTACTTGTAACTGACATATTCCTTGAAAATATAAATAATTTTTTTGTAGGGGTTGATATGGTAAAGAGAGATAAGTGAAATTGTATTATAAATACAAGGACTGACTTTGAAAAGTATGTCTTTGGTGGATTCCTTTATGAAGCTGAGAAAATGGATGTAAAGGGAATAATTACTTCTAATTTATCTGTTTCATAAGTTTGGAGCTATATGAATGTGTTTTCTTGGAGTGAGGTACAGCTGTATTTTTTCTGTATTGGGGCAGTAGCTTTATTGTTACCTTCTATCAGGCTCTACAAGGAAAGCTAATTTTCCATCCTGTCTGCCTCATTATGGCATCAAAATGCTGTGGCTGTTGGTTTGTAAACACATTTTCAAATGGCATATTTCCTGGTGCTATCATGTTCTTCTTAGAACTAGCATCTACCAGAAAGCAGAGAGCACATATACCTTAAATTAGAAATTCTAGAGATTTTTAATGACTACATTTAAAAGACAGGCTTCAAAGACTGAATCTTTGTCCTAGTGGGGTGAACATCAGCACTTTCAAAATCATCATTACTTTTGGAATATCTAGGTTGTTTCCTTCCTCATATAATGTAGACATGGATTTAAAATTTTGTTTCGCATGCCCTTACCATGTCTCACAAAAGCATCTGACCACCTACCCCTTGATTCTTGCAGTGCGCGCCAAGTACGTACCTCCACATAGCACCTTTCTTCTCACAGTGAGATTGACCTGCCCATTGCGGGCTGCATGGTGCATGAGGTCGATGACATAGCGGTGGGTTTTGCCAGCCACTGGAATCCCATCAACGTACACAAGCTCATCTCCTGGGTGAAGGCGGCCGTCTCTGTCTGCTGAGCCCATGGCAATGACGGCTCCAATCAAAATCTAGAGAAGCAGTGAGAAGGAAAGAAGGTTCACATTTCAAATCTTCTTTTTCCATTTTATATACAGTTATGTAACTTGTGGAAGATTTGATTCTCACATTCTATCCCTTGCCCTCAAATCTGACCAGCCACTTGTAAAGTAAAAAATGAGATGCGGGAAGGATGCCCTTTCAACTCTTTGAAGTTGCTTAGTACTAGAGATGAATATTTTGAACATGCCGCTGACTGCCATGAAGTTTTGGGGACACCTGCTTTCCGGCTCATCATAAATGATTACCTTAAGGAAAATTATAATCTCAAATAATCTGATGCTAATTGGCTGAAACAAGATGAGGAGTGAATTCTGGCTCCGTTTCATATTTATGTGGTCTTGGGTAAAGCTTCTTAAACTATGTGAGCCTCAGTTTCTTCACTTGCAAAATAAGAAAAATAATAATCGAACCTACTTCATGGAGTTATTGGGAGAATTGGATGAAATAACTCATGTGAAGCATTAAACTTCTCTCATGGCACTAAGAGTCAAGGGGAAAATAGCTGTTGCCAATTGCTAAATTCTGATAAAGATGGAAAGTTTCCTTTTTCTTTGCTTTGAAAAGCTGGAGGGTAAGGAGGACACAAAACAAAACAAAGCAAAACTCATCCTTGGCTTTTTCTGGTCAGTTGACTTACTCAAAAACATCTCAAACTTTCTCCGGATTTTTTGCTCCATTCTTTTAAATACTTCCTCGGAGCACTGTCCTCTATGCAAAGGACATTCCCAGTTTTGCTTGTTTGCTGAAGTGCTTCTGTTGTTTAGGTGGCTACTGTACCCATCTGGGAAATGTGGTTTTTTTTTTCTTTGAGACGAAGTCTTGCTCTGTCGCCCAGGCTGGAGTGCAATGGTGTGTGATCTCAGCTCACTGCAACCTCTGCCTCCCAGGTTCAAGTGATTCTCCTGCATCAGCCTCCCGAGTAGCTGAGATTACAGGCACCCACCACCATGCCCAGCTACTTTTTGTATTTTTAGTAGAGATGGGGTTTTGCCATGTTGGCCAGGCTGGTCTCAAACTCCTGACCTCATGTGATCTGCCCATCTTGGCCTCCCAAAGTGCTGGGATTATAAACGTGAGCCACTGCGCCTGTCCAAAATATGATTATTGTTATAATTCCCTGAACCAGGGACTGTGATGAAAGGCAACACATTAGGTTTCCCATGTCCCATGAGAGGCACTCAGTTTAGTGTCCATTAGCAGGGCTTTTTTCTTTCTCAGAGGAAAGAAAATAGCGTTACATATTTTAATTTTGTCGTTTAACCTATGAACAGTTTTTCAAACTCATGACCAATGGGTCTCCCTTTTCTTTTACCAGTGGCTTGGCCATATAGCAGCTGATGGCAGTGGTTACCATTAGCCTGATGACACTACAGAGGCTACATTTATTTTAAATCCCTTGCTTCCAGATTGATTTCCTTCAGGCATCATAATTTCTTTCAAATCCCCTATCTGTGAATTCCAGCTAATTTGCAGAGCTGCTCCATCATGACCTACGGGCTTGCGTGTGTTCAGGCTTGGCAGCAGAGCCATTCCTTTGTACTTAGTCTCACTGCTTAGTGTGGGCTGTCAACATGACAGCCAGATGTGAATGCCCAGGGCTTCTCAGGTATGTGCAAAGTAAAATTCTGAAGGGTGTCACAGCCTTAGTCCATGGAATAGCTCCCTTTCTACATAGGAATGAAAATTTCCCATGCTACTGCTGCTTGCTTTCCCCTTATTCCTGGGGAGGGAGGTAGGGTGAGTAGTAGATTTGCTTCCATGTAGAATATTAAGTGTTCTGACAAGTGATTCATGGTTGCTGTCACAGGAAAGGCTGAGCTCTCCTGCCTTAGACTGGCTACACAGTGCGGTTCTTTCCCTGCCACCCACTGTACCCATTTGCTACAGTCCAGAAGTTGGGTATGCTCTGACATTCTCCATTCTCCCTTCTTGTCATGCCAACCTGAATTTATGAGTTTCCTTATAAAGATGTTCCAGTCTATTCTTCAAAAGTCTCAACCCACTATGGAGCACTTCAAAGATTTGGTAAGTGCTTTGTGCAAAAGCCAGTTAAAATAAATGTTTCTCTACTGCCCCATGAAAAGGTACATCTAGTTGGTTTGATCCAGAGAAAATGCTTCAACCTTTAGCTTTCCTGTACACTTTAGTGAGAGAGTTTATTGTCAGTTAAAGAGGAAAAAACTGTCTTGTGAACTTCTTGGCTGGTTAATTATTAGTTTTAAGGCATAGTTCTGATTATAACTAATGAAAATGAAACACAAAATAGTAGTTACAACTGAGAGAGTCATAGCTGCTATTGGGCTCTACACAAAAATTGTAAAGATGAAATTTCATATCAGAAAATTCCTATTCCTCTCTTGCTGTAGGAGAACAGCACGGTATACAGCAACATTTACAGATGCTCTCGACATTACAGTCTGTGCCAATAGTTTAATATCATTTATTGAAAAAGGCCCAGTAACAGATCTGCTTTTCCACCATATTGTTGTGATATGAAGTACTCCCCTCATTAATTCATTTATTCAACAAATATTCATTGAGCCCAGGATACTTTTACGTACTAGAAATCCATCAGTGAACAATAAACAGCAATCACTCTCCTAAAGAGCATCCATTCTAGTGGTCAATCATAACTGTAATAAATGTTTAAATTATATAGTATGCCCAAAAGCATGTACTATGGAAAAAATACAGTGTTGGGAGTGGTGTCAGTCTAGGTAGTGGTAGAGTTGGTTAGAGTAGGCCTCTTATTTATTTCTAAATAGGCAGTATATTCAATTACCCCTTCAATTGAATATCTAATAAATAGCATATTCAATATAACACAAGTATGAATTATATAGTATTATATATTTATTGTATATATTATTATATAATTACATTATATAATGTATTCTTTACCATGTTTCAAAGAAAGTTTGCCATACTGTTAAATAAACTTGAATTGAGCTGCGCCTGGTGCGCTGTGTGGGTGCTATCAGTGCTTGGCCATTAGCAGCATTATACAGTTACATTTGTTCCATCCATCAGGGGCCGCAGCCTTTGCTGGCAGAGGCTGGCCACTTGCACCATCACTGCTTCCAGGTCCCCTGCCGCTGTGCTCCTTAGCCTTTGGCATTTGCCACCTTTTTGCATTATATTTTGCTGCTGACACAGAGATATCTCGATGTGTTGCTCTATTCCAGAAAAAAAACAACTTTTTTTCCTTTACTTCCAATATGATTTGTACACTTGACACATTCTATTATTTCCCCTTTGCTACTATAGGGACTGGATAATCTATGATTCCTTCTCACACTGTAACTCATATTGGTTTCCCAATGCATACATTCTCATGTTCGCTTAAGCTCTTGAGAACATGCCTCAGGATATCTGACCGTTGAAGTCAGTAGTTCTCAAACTTTTGGATGCATAGAAACCACAGGGTGAGCTTATTAAAACAGTACTGGATCCACCTCGTGAGAGTCTGATATTGCAGGCCTGGGAGGGGCCTGAGATTCTGCAGGTTTAACAAGCTCCCAGGAGTTGAATGCTGCTGGTCCATAGGTCAATCGCCCTTTGATAGCAAGGCTCTGATTCCTCTCACTTCCCAATAGCCACAGGATGATCATGTCCAGGTCAGCTGAGTGTATGACCAGAGTTCCCTGACCCATCACAGTAGTCACTTTGCAGTTCTGCTAAGGCACCTGTTCCCCTTACCGCTGGTGCTTGGATCAGGATCCCTTACCTACCAGGTCACTGACCTTCTAGTCACTGACCCCTGACCCACTGGCCAGTGAGCCTTCCCAGGCAATTCCAGCCTTGCCTCATTCATTACCTCCCGCTAGCCCAGGGGGATTCTTCAACCTCAGCTGACCCTTCAGTTCCAGTATTCAGTTTTCTCTTCTCTGCCCTCTGGGAGTGTGTGTGTGTGTGTGTGTGTGTGTGTGTGTGTGTGTTTCCCTACCCCCATTGCTTTGGCCCTGAAGAAAGAGCTTCGTGGCAAAACAGAGCAAGAAGGAACTTCTACATGAACAACTCATCTGTGGCCCTATCTTTTCAATTGCCTTCTCTAAAACCCCAAAGAAACAAAACAATTCTATTTTATGTCTCGCTGTGAGGGCACAGAACATAACAGAACATTTGATATGAAATGACAGCAATTCACATTCAAGTTGCTGAGATCCCAGTAAGTCAGGGGAAGAACTCACACTAAAAAGAAAACAACAACAACCACCACCACAACAGGTATGACACAAACCCAAAACCACCTTTCCAGGCCTTTTAATCCCTTTAGTTCCTTCCTGCACTGCCCAATGTTAGCCTAAGCCCAGGAGATCTGCTCTGTAGTATCTGTAGCCCGGGACAACTTGCCACTATGGTGAGCAGACTTCAGGCTCTTTCCTCCTGAAACTCCTGCACTGGGTATGCACCGGACTCCTGTGTCAAGCAAGGACTAGGCCTGTCATTGTCTGTCTTTGAATGGCTTTTCTCCAATGCAGTGTTTTCCATACCTCTCCCTCTTGATGCCTTTCTATCTCTTTTCAGCTCACAGCTGGAAATCCCATTTTTGTTCCTTTCTGGCAACTTTTCATTTCTTTCTATTTCTATTGCTATTTAACTGTGGAAAGTATTTCCTCTTGCAGGAAAAATGCCCGTATGCTTTGTCTGAGCAGGAGTCCTGCTGTTCATTATTTGCTGAAAGCCGTGCTGTTGTGTTTAATGTGCACTCTGGGATGTCGATACCATTTCATATATATGGAGGCAGAAACCCATTTGATGCACTTATGAGACCTCCTTTAGTTGGGACCAAATCACCTTACACGCCTTTCCCTTTGTAGCACACCAGCAACTAAATGAGGCTAACACATTTTGTTTGTTATCTCTGGACTTAGAATGTAGAAAAGCTGGAAGGAAAGGCTTGTGGGAGCTCTTTACTGTTTCACTCTCCTGGACAGGGTCATTCAGAGATGCAATATTGTGGTTTTCAGGACTAATTTTCTGGCTTTGTTTGCTTCAGAGAGACTTAGGCTGCTACCTTATGGCTTAGATATCAAAATTGTAACTTGCAGCATGAGTATGTCTTCAATCATTCAAATGAAGGAGTAAACCAGAATAAGTCTGAGTAAACACAATAGGATAACCAGCAATCCATGTAATCTGAGGAGGCTTATCATAAATACTTGATGCCTGCCCACTGGAGGGGAGAAATAATTCAGAAATGCAAAGCCAGTATTCAGAAGTGATAGGAACCTGGGAACTTCTGTACAAACCAGACAGAAAGATGTCCTGAGGCTGGGTGCATTCACATATCTGAGCTTCGTTTTAAACAGTACATCTTCCCTTCTGGTAACAATTCTATTGCTTCTGTGCCAGGTAGAGTCCAGCAACACCACTCTCCTCTAGAGCCAGCCAAGACCATGCCCTCCCTTTGACTCAGTCATGCAATTCCTTCCGCTTTTGGAGGAGGAGGGGAGCAGTTGAAAATGGTATCTACAGAGTAGGGTGCTGGCTTCCCCGCAAAGCAGACAAAGCATGAGCCAAGGGGTCCAGTAAAGTAAGAATTTCATATCTTAAAGACTCTCTTAAAGTAAGTATCATGGAAAGAATTAGAAACTTTGTTGCTTTACCTTATGTTTATTTTATAGTTTAATGTTATTTGTATTAAACTGATTATCTTTTCAGTGCTTAGGTTAGGTCTTGTAAATATCTAACCCCTATTGAAGGCTCCATTGGCATACAATATTTATCTTTCCAGTTTCTTTTAATTCAGTCCTCTGGGTTGGGCACTGGAATGGGAATCTGTAAGATAGTAGCTTTAAAGAGTAACATAGGCATACGGGAACTTTAGAAACTGCAGCCAGGCTCAGTCTAAAAAGGACCATTGCTTAGTTCCAGCTAGTCGTTGTCATGGAGAAAGGCAAGCTCAATGTTGCTAAATTTAATTTTAAGAAAAGATGAAAGTCAATGTTTTAAAAGGTGAAATTAATTGGAGCTCAACAATTGTAAAATACCAGGGGAACTCAACAAAACATGCTGTAGGGCTGCCAGGACACTATCTCTTGTTTCTAGGACTAGGCCACATTAATTCTACAGAGCCTGTAGAATTTAGAGGCCTCAGAAAATATAAACTCCAGATCTTTACTTGTTCTGAGAAGCTCAGGTGACAGTTTTGACTTGGTGAAAAAATATTCTCTTCAATTTCATTAAATAAATATTTATTGTACCAGGCTAGGCTTACAAGACATAAACACCATTAAATTACTGACCTTGCCTTTGAGGAGCTCAGAGATTAGTAAAAGCAGGGGAAAAAGCATGTCAGTCGGTGTATTCTAGGACAAACAGAGAGCTCATCTTTCTTTTGGAAATCCCTTAGGTTGGTAAGTTTGAAGTATTTATGTTAGTATAAGTGCAATGGATTCTAGATGGATTTGCCCTTAAATGCCCTGTAATTGTTTCAGCTAGTGTTCAGTATCCCACAGAATGGTAACAAAAATTGCCTTAAAGTTATATTGTATTTTGAGCAGTTTTCATTTTGTTTCATTCATTTGGTATCTTTTGAGCATATGGCTTTGCTGTAAATAATTTTGCCTCAGTCCAAAGTGAAGTCTGGCCATTGTCCCCAGTTCCTGAAAGATAATCTCGAAACCCTTGGAATTAGAAGTGTCTTTGTCATTCATGGGGAGCCCCTTAGACCGTAGCTGATGGTTTATGCTAAGGAGATGACTCAGGATGGGGCCAGCCATACCAACAGTCTTGGGGTGGGGGCTGACCATACCAGAACGACCAACAATGTAATTAGAGGGTTATGCCTTTGAGCCACATGATATCAGCCTGGCCTCCAGGGAAGAAAGGGGGCTCAAGGTTGAGGTCATCCTTGTGGTTCAATGAGTCATGATTCAATCAACCATGCCCATGTAATAAAACATTGGGATAAAAACCCTGGACACCTTGGGTGAGCATCCCTGTGTGGCAATCTTCTCTGAATGAATGCTGGAGGGTAACATGTCCCTAAGGGTGATGGAAGTGTCACATTTGTAACCCTTCTAGACCTTGTCCTGTGTACCTCTTTTTTTGGCTGGTTCTAATTTTTATCCTTTCACTACACTCAACCTGTCATCGTAAGTATAGCACTTTCTTGAGTTCTGAGTTGTTCTAGTGAATTACTGGACCTGAGGAAAGCTGTGAGCACAGAACAGTTCTCTGGGTGGCCTTGGATTCACCCAATTCTTTCCCCCTTTTCTCTTGTAGTTCTTAAGAATAACTATAGAAGGTGCTACGGCATAGCATCTTGAGATAAAGAGGGGCTAGCTGGAACAGCATGCATTCTGTTCCCGTCCCCCCTAGAAACAGGATGTCCTTCAATGCTTGGGTCCAGTGTGACATACTTCTTCACGGTAGAAAACCCACAGTGGGCTGCTTTTTGGGGCCCCTCAGCTGAGGTGCAAGTGCGACACACAGAGTGGAGACTCTGTCTGTCCTAGGCAGCTTTCCTGAGCCTTAGGAAACTTGCTCTCCATGAATCGTGGGCTTCTACAGTCCCTTGCTGCCTCCCTGTAAGTGAGAAATCCACTTCATGTAGCCTGGCACGTGGGTGGGTGTTCTGTCTCAACAGACGCAGACAAGTTGGCAACGGTGCACTGCGAACCTACTACATGGTGGGGCCCTCAGATTCACAGCGAGTGTCTAAAGTGGGGGCGGTCTGTGGAGACTGTTCCCTTAGACTCTGATGTTTCACAAACTTATTTTAATTGATGCCAGGAGTCTTGGGCAGAGGTGGCAGTCTGAAGACTGTGACCTTCACCTTGAGTTTGACTTACTGTGGATAATGACCCATTTTTCAATTACGGGGCACTCATGTTGTATAAAAAGGGTAAGACAAGGTCCTTGCTTGGGAGAAATTTAAAATCCTGCTGATTAAACAAAACAGGCTGGCACATGAACAATCCTGAAGGAAGCCAAGCTGGATAAATATCCTGTGGAGGTCAGGAGGCTCCATAGCATAAATCAGTGTGTTAAATGTTTACAGATATGAAGGGACTTGAGAATTTTCAGTTCTCTCTGTTATAAAACAAGGTGAGTTATAGAGGGCAGGGAGGTTGGAGGGCTGACTTGGTGACCTAGGATCCCTGGCAATCTCAGAATCAGAGACAGGCAGGGCCGGGGGGTGGGGTGGATAGAGAGCAGACAAAGCTGTGAATGAGAGTGAAACAGCCAAGAGTTTCTTCTCCCTGTGACATGAGATCCTTAATTTAGTCTGTGAACAAATTTAAGTCTGAAGCTACTTGAGCCCTGTATTCTACCTCAGCATTCTCCTTCCTCTTAAAGCATTAAGAAAAATCTGGCCAATCCTCCTTGGCAAAAGCACCTCCACATTTTCTTTGGCAGCTGGGGAGTTAGTGACATTTTTGTTGACTGTTGCCAAATTTTATCCCCAGGATTTCAGGAATACGTCTTTTTTTTTTCCTGGAGAGTCCTCATCCTTGGAGTGTAAGCTCAGCTTCCTGGAGTTTTCTGTGGAAAGGGGCCTCATCAATCATCTAGTTCAACTCCTCCCGCAGGGCAGAGGAAGCTCCTTGGGGTTCCTGCCAGGTTCCCATTGATTGCTTGAATTCCTCTTGTGGGGAGGAGCCCACTCTTTACCCAGGCAATCTACTTTACTCTGAGACAGTTTTAACTGTTTCAGATTCTTTTCACTTATTAGAATTGACTTTTTTTCTCCTGAAGATTTCTGCCCATGTTTTATTTTTAAATTTTATTTTCTGGGGCTGGGAATGGTGGCATATGCCTGTAGTCCCAGCTATTTGGGAAGCTGAGGTGGGAGGATTGATTGGGTCCAGGAAGTTGAGACTGCAGTGAGCCACGACTGCACTACTGCACAACTGCATTCCAGCCTGGGTGACAAAGCAAGACTGTGTCTCAAGAAAACCACATATATGTAACATTTATAATGCATATAGTATATTTAAAAACCATACACACACACACACACATACACACACACACACACATACTGTATTTATAGTATTATTTCCTGCGAAAATCTAGTAACAAGAGAAACAAAATTGATAATGATAAGCATTTATTCAGCACTTAATATGATCCAGACATAATGCCAATACCTTTATATATATTATCTCCTTTAATCCTCAGAGCTACTCTACAATAGAGTACTACTGTAATACCCATCTTGCAGATGAGAAAGCTGAGGCTTAAAATTCAACTCTCTTGCATGATAGGATGGAGTTCAGATGCCAGAGCTGGATGGGATGTAGATAGCTGACTGCACTGCTCAGGCCCTTCACTTATTCAAAACTTTCATGGACCTGCCTTAGTCACATTGGGTACCATTTAAGACCTGTCTTTTACAATGAGTGTTTTATAGTTGATATTTTAACACATGCTCATAAATCTAGACTTGCTGTGTTTTCCGTGTATTAATAATTATTAGTATTTTGTTTTCACTCTGAACACACACACACACACGCGAACACACACACACACACACACACACACACACACACACACACAGAGATGTTTCCAAAACCCTTTTAAATTTACCAATATTATGCCAACAAGTTGACTTTATGACATCTTCTGGTAATCCCTTAATTCAAATCTGGCTGATATTCTGCAGTGCTGAGCCTGATTTTATTTCTGTTTGTCTCCGTGTTTTATCTCCCTTGCTATTTTGGTTAAAAACACATAATTCTGCTGTTCCCAGTCAGGTGTCACCTCTACCCCTGAGCTGTCACCCAAAGATAACAGGGATTCAGTACAATTAGATAACTGAAATACTTAAGAGGAATTCAATCCATTCTAAAAATCAACAATGCTCCTATTTAATGTGATTTATAATAAGATATTTGTCGTGGAGATAATTGCATATCGTGAGATCTTTTTAAAGAAAATAGCGAGAAAAAAACTCAAAGCTTAAACTTCTTAAATGTCTTTATGAGAGTCCTAAAACGTTTTCTTTTAGATGTTTAGAAAACACTCTATTCCCTGGTGCTTACTCACACATTACAGCCCCAAGTGTGGAAGTAAAGAGGATTCAACTTACAGGCTGTCCAGGCTCATCTCCCCCGAGGATTCTGAAGCCAAATCCAGACTCCATCCTCCGAAGGTGAACATCCAATTCTTTATAATCTGGACCTGGCATAAAGGAGATCCCATTGAGTAATGAATCCTGCCTCTTTCCCAGCCCCTGAGGAACTGAACACACCAATGATAAATTAATTCTGTGGATGTGATTAATGAGAGTGCTGTTAGGATCAATGGAAACCATAGAGGATACAAAAAATATGGTAACAGAAAAGTAGGTATTCCAAATTTAGGTAGTCCCTTGAATAATAGTGACCAGCTAGGGGTACTACTGGGGTATTACCAGAAGCAGAAAGAGTACATGAATTTTCTGAGTAAAAAAATTGATGCCTTTATAATTCTTTATTTTCCTGAGAGCATTGGATTGCCCTCAAGAAGCTTGACTGTCACTTTGAGGATGTTTACTCTGATTAGAACAATTATTACACAAGTAAGAGAGAACAGATGGCAAACCCCTGGAACTGTCTAGTAAAGCACTGCCTAGTAATTTATTAATATGTTTATGACTTGATGCATCCAGTTTAAGTGTGTCTCTGTGTGTGTGTGTGTGTGTGTGTGTGTGTATAAATGTATGCTCAATGGAAGTTGTTTCTTTTAAAATTGCGAAAATTAGAAGATACAGAATGTAAAATTTCTTGTATTGGTATTCAAGTAAAACATTTATTTTCTGACAAACTCCTTTAGGGTTTTCATAACTTACAGGTAGAAATTTACCTGGGTCTAAGATGGACTTTTGTCCTCAAAATATTTTAGAATGTGCAAGCCACAAATTGACTTTTGACTTTGTGAGTGTACTCAAAGTAAATAAGAGACTTTTCCGAAGTCAGCTGAAACAACAGAGATGTATTTCAAAATAAGGTGAAAAACTCTCCTGAATGTCATTTTTTTCAGCCTTAGAATAAACTAAAACTATTAAATATAAAAAGATTTAGACTTTTTAAGTAGAATATGGCTTATGCTTAGCCTGTCCCCTCACCTCTTGGCACCTTCCTCAAGGGGAAATACTTCAGTCGTGACTGAGCTGTGCATACTTTCATGCCCACTGCTGGGATGTCAGCAGGTGATCAGCAATTTTAAGAACTATTTATTATGCTATCCCTCTCTTAAGAAATGTTTAGTGATTTCTGGGCCTTAATGGTTTAAAAGAGGTATTAGAACTGATAGAAAGAGGTATTAAGTAAAATTCCCCTTGCTTAAACCAGATAGTTGTGGAAATTAAGATGGGATTTCAGAGAAGTCTCATAGGACAAAAATCTGTGTCGAAGCCACATGGTTATATGGTAGCACTTGTCGGAGAGAGAGGCTCATTGAATGCTGGAGAGGCAGATATTTTCCAGCTCTGCAGTAGGTGGTGCTGCCGGAGTGATACAGTGTACAAAGCGCAATTTACAGGCTTGCCTTGATGCACAACAACCTGGGCTATTTCCAGGGATATACGAAAGCCATCATTCACTTCTAAGATGTAGGCAAATGCCGATTATTTGTCTGGTGCTCTCTTAAATAAAGTTGAATCAGGCACATAAGTACATGTATATATGCATTGTACACGATTCAATGAGCATTCACACCCTTTTATGACCGAATGCATACATGACCAAGATCTTTTCATTCAACAAATACTGTGAAACTCTGCAAGAAGAATAACCAATTAGACCTCTACATCTTTTAGTTATCCTTTACAAATTATATAATCAGTCATATTTTAAAGATGGGAGAACTTAAAAAAATTCCATTCCTATTAAACAGAGGTGGTGGCAGAAGGAAGATGAAAACCTTGCCTTACACACTATGAGACACAATTGGCTTTTGAACTCAGTTTATTCTGAAGTCTACATATCATATATGAAATCACATATTGGGGCATGTGCTAATCCTTTGGGAGTCTGGAGGCAGATGGAGTTGAGCCCTACAAAATCATAGCAGGTATCTATACTCCTCCCAAGGGAAGGAGAAAGACAAAGGGAAATGGGAGATGACAGATATTGCTCAATCATTGTTCAAACTTCTACAAGTTGATGATAATACAAATGTTCCTGGCAATCTCTTCTATAAGTCGCTTTAAGCTTGGAGGAACTCTAGACCACATATACATTAAAAATACAAATGGAAGGTGCTGTATTTGTGACACTGAACATGATAGAGCCAGCATACGTTTAACTGGAACTTTTCCTCTCCTGTGTTCATCTCACTTTTGCATTGCCGCTCAGTATGCTAAATGGGAAATTGTTCTTCCAGTGACTTCAGCACCCATCCACATTGCACAGGGAGCTCTACAAGAACTTTATTATATGATCCATCTTATTTGCTAAGTAAAACTTTTCCCCTAAAGAAATGCTGAAATTACAACAATCCCAGTAATGGAACTCTGAGAGGTATCAAGGCATAAGAAGTTTGTCTTCTGTCAGAGAATCTGTGATTCCTGGAGGAATTAAGGGGCTTTTCCTTAATGAATAACACATGACTTCTTTTTAGGAGAAAAATCTAGATTTTAGCAAGTGAATTTTATTTAACTCTGAGGAACAGAGACACGAACAATGCATTCATTCTCCTTTTCCTACTCTTTACGTATATTTTGGTGACAATTATGATCCTGTTGCTCTGACCCACCATGATTTCAAACAGGGGGTGGTATGTACCAGCCATTTCATCTTCACTCTTCCGTTCTTCCCAGCAGAGGTGGCCAGCTTCATGGTTCATGAGCAAGCAGAGAGAGGCAAAGAGAGACCCCTTAGAGAAGAATGCTGGCAGATGTGATTTATTTTTTATTTCTTTGTTAATTTTTGAACACAGATTCAGAGGCTGCAGGTTCTGGAGATTTTAGAGAAATAGTCAACTGGAAAAAAGTTTATATGATAGATTGTGCCTTGAGGCAGCAGTATTTTTTTTTTTTTTTTTTTTTAGGGAAAATAACATTTTAGAAAGATAATTTTTCTTTGGTTTCCTTTTTTCCTTGGAGCCTGGCTTTAGAAAATATCTAAAATTACATGTACAAAGCTGGGAGACATCACTGTTTTTCTTTCCTGCTTTATTACTCTTTTGGCAGACTGTGATGTTTCTGAGTTTCCCCCAGCTGCTCTTTGGCCCGACGACATGTTTCAATTACTGTATTATGTTTTATTTCTTTCCTTATTAATGCAAGAACTTAAAGTGAAGAAATCCAACGGCCAACTCTTCACCCCACTGCAGCAGAGTTAACAATCACTGTTCCTTTCCCTTGTTTCTAACAACCGGGGAGGTTGTTAGATGAGGGTGTCTGGTAGATACCTATCTGGACCTGAGTTGCTTTGCATGTTGTTCAACTGTGCCCCACAAACATTCTTTTACTCTTCTGTTCCCTTGTACTCTTTTTTTTTTCAATCTTCTTTTTCCTCAGTCCTTTTTGCAGAACTGTCAGGGACACTCTCAGGCGTTGCTTAATGACGCTCAAGAGGAGGCATTGGTTGTAAAGAAATGGACTAAGAGGAGATAAAGCATTCTTTAGATATTAGTGTTCAGTGGCCAGCTGTGGCCAGTGTTGCTTCTTTGAAGTTGGGTCCTTAGATCCTTAGGAATTATGAAATAATGAAGCCTGTTATGAATTATGACAGGCATTATGAAGCATTTCATGATCCTTTTCCTAGACGGAATTTTACACGACCACTATGGCAAGTGAATTTACAAGTCCTAATTTATCCTGGGCTCATACCAGTATTGTAAAAACTAACTTTAAAAAGTAGCAAATGGTGCGCATATCCAGGTATCAGGATGACCTCTCTCATGATAAAGAAAAGCAGATTTCAAAAGTTGATTCCTATTTCACATGAAGACTCCAGGGGCTTCGCATGGTATACATTTCCTTAATCTTGCTTTTGAAAGACGTAGCTTTGTGCACGGTTAGGGAAAAGGCTGGGTGACTGAACACAACTGATTAATTTTATGAATGGATTCAATCTTCAAAAATGCAAAGAACAACATTTTTATGAATTAATTTGGCACATGGGATGCTGCTGTAAACATGTCAATTAAATTTTGGTACTTGAATCCCCTTTCATGTTTTAATTAAAACATAAGTACCATGGCTTATCATCACAGTTTGGCATGGAAGATACAGTTGTTCAATTTTTCCTGCTGGAAAAAGCATCACTTTTTTGGCTTTTCCTTGTAAAGAGATTTAGGAAAGACAGCATGAGGAAGGCATCAGGAATCACAAATGGTTATTAAACATGGTCTCGACTTCTGGATTTGTATGTACTCCAGATATAGAATGAGTTAAAAAGGAATTATATAGTTCCTGTTGCTCAAATCTAACATTATCTAATAAGTAGCTAATACCCTATCCTTTGAAATATTCCTTCTCTTTACTTGTTTGCTTTATCCCTGTGGGTATGTGAATGTGACCAAGCACGTGTTGGCCATAGCAGACGCCATCTCCCAGTTTCTATTTGGCTCTCTCCTCAGCTTTCACATCAGCTCAGATTTTCCCATCCTAAATATGACTCTGCTTCCTCATTCCATCTCTTTCGAGGAAAAGTTGTCTCTAGTGGAGCCTTCACTCTACCTCTGATTTCATTCCTGCCAGTCTGGTTTATGCTCTCTCTTGGCACTACTGCACTCCTTAAGGTCACTATGCCTGCTAATGACCAAATTAAATGGCCTTTTTTCTTTCCTCATACTGATTGATTTCAGTGCCTCATTTGATATTGTTGATACACTGTTTATGACTTCAGATTTCTTTAGATCCTAAACAAGGAAACATCTCCTTTGGAAGTAGTTTCTGTGACACCCCATTTCCTAGCAGTCTTATTTTTGGGTGGAGTTGCCCATTCAAAGTTCCTGGCCATAGAGTCCATTGTTTTTCACTAATATGCTCCTTAGGTGATGGCATAGTTATCATTGGCTGTCTATAGTGTTCCATTATGCACAGTCTGTAGAAGTTGTTAAATAAATATTTCCCTAACTTAGTTGTCTTAAGGCACTCAGCAGTCTCCTAGACCCAATGAACCATAGCATTATTCCACTATGGAGTTATCACTTAGTTTCAAAAATACATATTATTTACAACTTCCTACTATCAATTTTGCCCTGTACCTAAAGATCTTATGCAAATAAAGTTAATAATATACCTTATAATTATGATAAATACATCTGAGTAAAAATAATGACATGTAATTTGATAAAAGACATTTTATAAATGTCAGAAATAATATGGGTCATCTACTTATTTTATCTTTTTTTTTTTTTTTTTATTAGAGATGAGGTCTTGCTTTGTTGCCCAAGTTAGAGTGCAGTGGTGTGATCACAATTCACTACTGCCTCAGATTCCTGGGTTCAAGCCATCCTTCCATCTCGTCTAAGTCTTCCAAGTAGCTGGGACTACAGGCATGCGCCACAGTGCCTGGCTGTTTACATTTTTTGTGGAGATGGGGGTCTTGCCGTCTTGTCCAGGTTGATTTTGAACTCCTGGGATCAAGCTACCCTCCCACCTTGGCTTCCCAAAATACTGGGATTACAGGCATGAGCCACAGTGCCAAGCAAGATCTGCTTATTTTAAATGCAGTCATGATTTCCCAGAATATTCCGATAACTTGTGTGGACATTCAATCAATTATTTGGATTGGTTCTTTTCTTCAAAATCTGAATTGTATAGTAACATAGTATACTCTAACTATATTATAACTTTTGTCTTCTAAGTAAGTAACATATTTTTTAGAAAATGTAAACTATGACTTTGCATGTATGTTGGGGTAACCTAAACTATCGGACCACTCTATTCTCGTTTTTAAATGAAGTACATTCAGAATCTGAGATTTTAAAGACATGTCCTTTTTGTGACCAGTAAGCTGAGATTTAAAATTCCAAATTAAATCTTGATTTCATTTTGCAACTGTAATTACTAGATCCCATTTTCTCTCTGGGCATAAGATAGTGTTAAAAACAATTAAAAAGATTTAACAGTCAGCATAGAGAAATGATCATGCTTTAAAATTTTTAGTCATGCTAAATAAATTCTTTAGACATTATTTTAAGACAAAATGCTAAATAATATCTTCCATATTTTCTACATATCCCCCCAAAAATGACATGAAAACTTACAGAATGAAATGATCTCAAGCACATATATTCTCCAAGGGGTGTTAGAACATGCTGAGATGGATAATGAGCTGTCATCATGGAAACACTCTGGAGATGTGTGCTGTGAGTCCACAGCCCTGAAATAGTGCTACTATTATAAAACACTATTTTCTGCAATTGTTTGAGTATTTCAATCTGGTGGTCTGATTAGCTGTTTAAAGCATTTTCATCACTAATTCTAAAGGCAAAAAAATTTACATCTTCTTTTTCCTCTGTCATTTGTACAATAATGTTACATATTTTAGCGTAAACCAAAATTGGTGTTTTTGATATGATTAAGTAAAAAAAATTTTCATTTTATGCAAATTAATTATGACTGAAAGCTCCTAAAACTAAAATATGATATTCAAGCCTAACTTAAAATCTTATTGAAATATAGCATTTTATAATTGGCATTGTTTAAAAAATGAAGCTGATATAAATAGTTACTTGATTTGAAAAGAATTTCATTCTGTGTTAGCAAAATTTCTAATACATTCTTTGGAAATGTCTAAATTGCAAATCTCCTGAGACCTTCTAGCTTCTTATTTGTATCTAGTTTAAAGCTATTCAATGTACATAAAATGCAAGCCACATAAGTAATTTAACATTTTCTAGTAGCCACATTTTATAAAACAAAACAGATGAAATCATCTTTCTTTTTTGTTTGGGTACTGTCTTTGGAAATCCAGTGCAGATTTTTCACATATCTTACAGCACTTCTATATTTAGAATAGGCATATTTCAAGTGCCCAATAACCACATGGAGCTGGTGGCTACTGGATCACATAGCACAGGTCTATTCAGTCTGATGGCTCTCCTCGGCAGCTGTTTTTAATTCAATCTTTTACTAGAGTATTTTATGAAAGAAATTCATGAATATGACTGTTTTCCTTTGTTTTTGTTGGCAGGCATTTAGGCTCACCATGATGAGACTTCCTCTCTATCTTGAATACATGTTTCATGTAGGTGACTAAAGTAGCACAGTGATTATATACTAAGAAACTGATAGTACTCAGAAGAATGATTTGTTACACAAAATGGAAGACGTTTTGTTCACAGAACTGTGAGTGCTGAACAATACTTGCCAGAGGAATCCATTCGAACACTGGTCCTGGGTGGCACTTGTTCTGGATGGGAAAATGGGGAATTAAAGTTGAAATTCATTTATGGCATTTTAAAATTCATCTTTACTTTCTTTTGGTTGCTATCATAGCTCCCCCAACCACAATCCTATACTTATGTTTAAAACATTTTTTTTTCCTCTAAGATCCAAGTTAGTGGACAGATTTATCTTGCTTTATGTATGAGCATGTATGTAAACGTTTCTTTTTTTTTTTTTTCTTTCTGAGAAGGTGTTTCACTCTTGTTTCGCAGGCTACAGTGCAATGGCACAATCTGAGCTCACTGCAACTTCCGCCTCCGGGGTTCAAGCGATTCTCCTGCCTCAGCATTCCCAGTAGCTGGGATTACTGGCACCCACCATGACACACAGCTAATTTTTGTATTTTTGATAGAGATGGGGTTTCACCATGTTGGCTAGGCTGGTCTCGAACTCCTGACCTCAGGTGATTCACTTGCCTCGGCCTCCCAAAGTGCTGGGATTATAGGTGTGAACTACCGTGCCTGGCCTGTAAATATGTTTCTTTTACATGCACCCAAAATAGAAAAATCTGAGTTTCTTTTACGATAAGGGTGGAATAAGATTACCATTTCTAAATATTGTTTTGATTCTCATTATAAGAATACTAATTTGAAAGTAAAGTCAATCTAGAATGTGAAATATATAAGGAAAATATAGGTCCTTTAAAATTAGGTTATAATTCTGTGTCATAAAACTTTGAAATGAAAAGTAGAAAATCTAATCAATGATGGTATTGATTTATGTACACTAGTCAAAATATTTTGATATTTCCAATTATCTGGGTAGTTGAAGTTATGTATAAGTAGTTGAGTTAAATTAGTTTATTTTAGCAATAGAGATCCTTTATAAGGTTTATGTTATAATCTATGTTAAGTCTAATAACATAAAAATTCAAAAAAGTGAGTACAAAGCACCTTCAAAATGTAGGCATATCCCACATTTAGAATTTGAGAACCTAGAAAAACCTGGTTGCATACTGTGTTCTGGAAGTAACTGGAGACATGTTGCTCTTGTGCATTAACATTTTTCATGGGTAGCAAGACTCCAATTGACATGCTTCCTCCTACTCTGCATGGTTGAGATGTGCAGCTCCTTACTGCATGTTTGAGAAATGCAGACTTTCACCAGGACTTTATCTGGAACTGCTAAACCTGAAGAATAACATAATTAAATTGTCCCTTGATTTTCACTCTGCCTTCTAAATCCCTGGTCTTAATATCGTAGAAGAATTAACAGAATGAGAGATGCAAGGCACCTTTCATTGCACAGATGGTAAGACCCAAAATGCTACGTGATTTGTGTAAGGTATTCTGTACCATCTCACAGGAAACTCTTCAACATCCTTTTTAGAAAACATACTTGCTATATGTTTTAAACTTAATTAGAATGCATTATTCAATAAAGCTCTTTCTTGTTTCATTTTAGTATTATTATGAATAAATAATACATTCTTTTCTGACCACGTTATACATTTTTTCCTAACATCTCCAGGCATTTTTCCTCTTCCTTCACTGTTCTGTCATTAGAGAAGTTCCTAAACCACAAAACTGAGTTTAATATCAGATGGGCAGATGATACATGTATGCAAACCTCTGGTCAAGAAATACTTAAGAAGCTAAAGATCTATGTTAAGATATGCTGAGATACTTCTATCTGAGAGAGTGGCAGGATATTTTTGCCTCTATGATGAATTTAATATTAAGTTTACCACATTGTTTTGCTTTTGAATCATGTGAGGAATTTCAGATGAAAATTAACTAAGCATTATTAAACCTCTCAAAAACACAAATTCACATTGTGGGTAAAAGAACTGTAAAATGTTCTTGCAAGAACCACTCCTCTCGCACTTGTAGACTTCAATATGTGAACTATTATTTTTTGCTTGGAAGAAATTTCATACCATTATTATTATTTGTGTCTATAAATAATTATTTATGATATATAATCACTAATCATAAACGATTATTCCTTAAGAGCATTTATAGACGAGGCAACTTAAGAGTTTTAAAAGGCAGAGAGTAAGAACATAGTACAATAGAACTCTCCCGTTCTGAATGTGTTAAGATGACATAATTTTATAATATAGTTGTACCATATAAAGCACTATGAAAAAATGATTATTTTATCCTTAAAGTTTAAAAGGTAAAATAAGACCAAAGTCTTGTTGCTTTTTCACTGAGCTTTGTTTCAAATAAAGAGCCAGTCTGCTCATGGAGGGCATAACGATCATTCCTGCCAGGTAAGCTGTGCTTTCACAGTAAAGGCAAATTAGCTTTCTGGCAGAATTGCTATTTTTAAAGAACCTTCATGTTTGGTGTGGCTGCTTAGAATTATGACTTAAGAAATGTCCTTTTGTCTGTATCAGGGATGGAAGAGTGCTACCTTTGAAACACTTCCATTAGGTATAAAACCGACATGTTATGTTATACTCTCATGAGGACCTACTGGCCATTGAGTGCTTAAACTCTGCAGCTCTGATGGTCTCACATATATTCATGAAAATACATTGGGTTACATTGCCAGCTTGTGCAACCAACAAAATGCTTTGATATATTAAATAACTTTCAATCAAGACCTGATTTTTAGAGTTTACTTTTTACTCCTCCACCTGCCTTAATCCCCTGTCTAATTCCAGGATCTTTTAATTTTAAATTACTGAATGAAATAAATTTATAAGCTCTAGGGTTGGATCTAATTTCTAAAATACATGGGAAAAATATGTGTCCTACCACAGCTTTTATTTTGCTATTTTACTTAGCTCACACCATGATAATTTCCTATTTCAAAAGGAGCCTGTTGGAAATATAAATGTTACCACCGTTTTTTAGAAAGTTATCTGAGGATACCTTTTTAAAATCAGATTTCCAAATTAATTAAAATCTACATATTAAAATGGCAGACACAGCTTAACTGGATTTACTGATCTTCATATCAATATATTATAACTGCAAAGTGATGTACAACGCGATATATTAGAAACTCCGTCTGAAAGGCAAATTTTTTTCACAGATCAAATCATAACACAAATTATACTAAGGATAACAATAATGCTTCTCTCATAAGAAAAGGGTGCAGAAAATTAATATCTCCGTACAACTGAGGACATTTAAAATGATAACATTATTACATCTTTTTCTATCCTTTTATTTTTCTAATGCTAGAGTCACTGGTAAAAGTGTTTTAACATTAACTTATTTTAATATTTCACTAAAGTAAGATTGTGTTCCAGAGAACATATGTGTGTGTGTGGGGGTACTTTAATGCACTGGACATCAGCAGTGTTTGAGCAAATCAGGCCAGGGGTTGGTCTAGCACATGTTCATATGTGAGGGTGTTCTCTGGGAAGGCACGGTGGCCTTTCATAATCACATAATAGCAGCCAGTAGCTATGGCATCCATGAATTTATTTAAACCTTTCTTAAACTTTTTGATATTTCTAGCTTGGCTCAATTGGGTATTTAATTACAGGGGAAAAGGAGACTTGGGTCAGGAAGGCATGAGCTAAAAGATTTTCAAAGGCTTCAGAGCTTTGGTTTTGAGCACCCTACATAGATACTACCATATGTGATGTGGCTTCCCCCATCACTTTTCATTGAGATATTGAGGCAGTGTGCTGTGGTGAATAATATTATTGTAGTACTCCATCCTTTCAAGTGGCTCGCTGTTAGGATGGGAGACAGTGCAAACTACAACTCTTGCTCACTAATAACGAGGAAAGAGCAGCAGAAAACCTGATAGTTTAGAAATACAACCACCTGTTTGTGATCAGCCATAAATTACATGTGTATTACAATACTGAACAATGAATTCAATAACATGCAATGAACAACAAAAGAGCAGGATAACAGCCCTAGATGTGAAAAACATAACTGTCCATTTTTGATCTGCCACAAATTATCATTTCATTTCAGACATAGTACTACAAAACAGTTTGCTTCTCCATTATGCTCTTTCACTGGCCTGTGGTCACTTTTGATTGCTACCTTTGCTATGATACTCGTTGCTTATTAGGTCTAATTCTGGAAAGGAAAATTGATTGTGTGAGCTCTTTTGAAGACATTTCAGAGAAATTTCTGTTCTAAAGAGGTTATACCATAAGACATATTACACCATACGGATCCTGACATTTTTATGATTCTACATTTGAGTGATGTCTTAACACAAAGGAGTGTGGACATGTCGTACCTCATAAATTGTTTACTTATTATAACCAAAGTTCAATGTGAAGAGAAAAAAGTTTGAACAGCTTCAGTCATAATTCAACTTGGGTTTAAACCAAGGGACAGAACCCTGAGGGAAGAGTTTTAGGAAATAAGAATTTTTCTTTCCCATTCCTGGTTGCCTCTGCTTATTCGCTCCAGCTTTCAAGGCTGCCGTGTAGAACAGGCCCAAGCAGTGTCCCCGTGAGCTGAATGATAAGATAAACCTTTACAACAAGTCTGGCTTAAAGAAAAGTGAAGCAACAGGACAAGGCCCTATCCCATGTCAACAGGCCCATCAGAGTGATCAAAACTTTATTTTGTAAGATTCCAAAGTAAGCCACACTCATTTCTTTGGGAAGCACTTTATACTGCCTTGCCTATCACAATTCTTCTTTTTATTACCAGTCATCTAGCTGTAGTTGTCTAAGTATAATCTTTCCCAGAAGAAGGAAACAGATGAGATTAACTCCCTTTCATTTCAGTGACTATTGTGATGTTGAACCCGACTTATTTTCTCTGTTAAGAAAGAGGACTCCATGGCATAGTACTTAAATGTGCAAAACTTTACTACCTATTTTTTTTCTACTTCATTTGCCGTGAAGTAGATTTGTACATGTATCTAACTTTGGAGCTTGGCTACCAACACTAGTCAGGAATAAGCCTTTACTTCAAATTAGGGCTAAAATATGTATAGGCATAAATTCTATCAGCTGAATAAATTAGCTTGAAAAGATTATTTATCTGAGTAGGTATTACGCTTTTTATTCATGGTGTGTACATTTAAATATATGCTTTTCTTGAACAGCAATGATGACTATTCCTTGAATAAATTATATAAAAAAGAAAAACATTATAATTTATCATTCAAATGAGGACAGTCTAGGGTGGTAAAAAGTGAACTATTAATAATTATGCCAGGACAACACAGACCAGGATTGTCCAGGGAAACTCCCATGTGTAGTCACCCTAGACAGTCTTATAAGTAACTAAGCCAGTGAAAAAAGTTTCCTATCATGTTAGAAATATGTAGTGGGAGGATGGATGCAGTCACACACAGAGAAAGAAGGGCAGGAGGAGATGAGGTAGAGAAAACACGAATGGCCTGCTTTTCTCCAAGGTTAGCAGTGGCATCTGTAGTCCAGCATTAGGAATGTTAGCATACAAACCAGAACATTCAAGCCATTCCTATTGTGACTGCAAATCAAATTCAAGTTCTTCCTTTATGAGATTCTTGGGAAAAAGAGAAGAGGGAAGTAAAAAATAGCATGGCTTGTTCCAGTACGCAAAGGTATCTATTTTCTTTTGTTTTCAGTTTTTAAAATTGCAAGTAGTGGGGCATCAAGAAGTCAATTATCAACAGAGATTATTATCACAAACAGAATAGTTACATTTGTCTGAAAGTCTTTGGTAGAGATGGGAGCCGGGGAGATTTTTGTCCTTTTCTGGGAATTGGTAGTACTGACATAGGGTCAATGTTTAAATAATTAATATGAAGATCCAGAAGGCCCATTGATTAAAACTTTTTTAGGGATTTTTTTTTTCACATAGTTATACTTTTACATTTAGTAAGTTTAAACTTATATGGAATTAAGTTAGTGGGGAAAAAAATTCTTTTTTTTTTTCTCAGAGTTCTCCAACAAGGATTAATGAGATTTTGATGATGAAAGGTACTTAACAGATAAAATTCTCTTGATTAAATATCAATTTTGCACATGGAAATTGAGAAACTCTCATTATTTAGTTATTTTTACTGTGTAATTTCACACATTAAAATACTGACATTATTTGCTATGTTGTGTAATGGAGCCTTGTTCAGAAATGGTTTTCTTATGTATTTGTTTGTGTCCCCACCTTCACTGTAAGCTTCTAATGAGCAGAGGTTATTTCTCATAACTTCTCTTGTGGAGTGTCTTGCAGAGTTCTAGATACATAGTGAGTGTTTCATATATTCTTGTTGATTGACGTGGAGCCTGGAGTTGCTACCTCCGGGCACTGTGCCTAATGCTCTGAAGTCAGAGGCACTGCTAGCCTGCTGGGTGGGAGAATCTTCCTTTCTCTGTCTTGCTCCATTCCTGGCTCATCTTGAGATCTCATGAAGATAGGAGGTGTTTCCTAATCATAGCATGTACCTGTCATGTTCTGTTTCACGTGGCTCTACTATCCTATGGTTATCTTCATTTGTTTAAAATCACAGCATTTTTTTTCAGGAATACATCTTTATTAAGATGTCCTGTGCATGCACATTAAAATGTCAGCATAATCTAATTATGAGCCAAATGAGGCACAGCAGCATTTACATCATTTGATAAATTTCCATCATTTGCAGGGGACTGGTGACTTGAATCCAAATATTTCTTGACAGCCTTGACAGAACAAACATTCTGTAGCTCTGTACAGCTCAGGCTTGTGGGTGGAGGGGCATCTTTTTATCTGGCGACTGCAACCCAGTTTTCAATGTGAATGCAAAAATCTGTTTAGCTTCAGATGTGGTTGTAAGGAAGGATACCATGAGATCACTATAGACTAGGGGAAATGTCAAAGGACTTAGTTTAAACAGCTTTGGTTAGGATTCCTTTCCACACTTTGCACTGATTTCCCTCCACCCCCAGGAAAAGACAAGGATAAGCAGAGCCAAACCTGAATGTTATGCATATAATTCAAAGAAGTAAGAATAGGAATGGTTCATAATCACAAATTTTGAAATATTGATCTTTTGTTTGGGTGCATACATTTTATGATCATTGCATTAAAAAAAACCTGTATGAAGATAATGAGAAACAGACTGAGCTTTCCAATAATTAGTTAAAAGTTTTTTTCTTTTAGTATTGCTTTAATCATTTACATGAGAATGTGAAAGTTGGAAATGGAAATGTACAGAAGAGCAAAAGGCTATCTTAGTTTTTTTTTTTTTTTTTTAAAGACACACACATATCCACAAGCAGAACGAACTGATCAGCTATCCAGAGAGACAAGAGAAAGCGGCGCCATGCTCTCCTGGTTTCCTTAATCTTCAGTGGTGGAGCTTTTCTTACCTTGACATGATTTCTATGTTTCATTCACACTCCATTTAGTGTTATGAAGAAATGTGATAGAAAGGAGAAGGATGGGAAGGAAAATAAGCTTGCCTTTTTTTGGCTTCCTGAGATTTTTGAACCTGAAAACATTATTGTGACCTTAGAAACATTAGAGAGAGCTGATGAAAGCAGGAAGGGGGTGTGATGAGGGCAGCAGCAGCAATGGCACAGGGGGGGCACTGATGGGGGCCCATGGCGGGGCGAGGTGGGGAGTCAGGATATTTGCTGTTCCTGCAGTTGTAGAGGGGAAAGGGGATAAAGAACTCCCAGAGGAGGACTGAAAAAGAAAGCTCCAGGAGGTTAAGGTGGATTGGTTTGCTTGGTTTGTTACAGGTGAGGAGGGGAAAGGCAATGAACGGAAACAGCATTGCAGGGGCTGGATAAAGAAATAATTCTTTTGGAGTTGAGAAGAGGGTCATGTACAAAGGAACCAAGGGCACAAAAATATCAGACAACCATAAAGAGAAAACGAGATAAATGCCAACATTGTTTTTGTCCTGAATCCTAAAGCTTTGCATTGGCCAGGAAGCTGCAAAAAGGATGGCAGCGAATGACTAAGGAAGAGGCGAAAAGCAGGAGGAAGCACCTCTCAATGCTGCCTAAATGCAGTCACAAAATTAAACAAGCCAAGGAGGTGAGGATGATATTTTGATCCTACGCCTTTCCACCTTCCATGTTAGAACTGTTAACTTTATCTTACTGTCTACCTGTTTACATTCATTATTCTTATTTTCCCCTTGCATGTGTGAGAGCAGGCCATGTTATTCATCTTTGGTATCTCCTCACAGTGCTCACAGAAAGATGGATATTCAATCAATACCTTGGTTATTGAAGCAGAAAAGGTATTAGAAACTATGCTGAAATCTTTTTTTTTTTCAGATTAATGAACATTAATACCCTGAATTCATACTGTATATTATGTAGCTAGGAATGCCTACTTTGTTCTTTACTACAGCAAAGACATTCTAATGATACAATCTAGAGATATGATATTTCAGTTGTTCATCCAGAAGGAGAGGAATGAAATACAGTAGCTCTGATGTAGCCACTTCTTAAAAAAAAAAAAGTGTGTGTGGGTTTGTGGTGAGGAGATGTTTCATTTTGATATAAATGATTTGTCAATGGCCTGCAGTCCTAACCATTTTATCAACCAAAGTTAGTTTTACAAAGAGTTGTAGAGGATGGGGAAAAGATTATTATGTCTGCTTTCCTCTTTACCAGCTGGGTGCATAATTCTCAGCCTCTGAGCTCATCAAAAGAGTAAGCAGATTTGAGATCCTCTGAGATCACACCCAATTTAAAACTTGCTATTCATGCTTCGGATGATAAAGTTGGAAACAAGACATTGGTGGAACACTGAAGCAAAGGAAATCAGCAGACCATAAATGGGAGCACCAGGGACCAAACTCTTCTATGAGGCTGGGTTTCCGGATCATTTAATACACAGGTTCTTATTATACTGTGAGATTCCTGTCTTCTAACATGTGGAGGAGGTGATTTGCAAGATGGTAGAAAGAAGCAAAGCGATGGTACAAGCAATATTAAAAGCCTTGTTTTCTAATGTTTACAAAGTCAGTCATTTTAAAAGACCTTCAGATAGGGACACAAGTACATACACAATATTTTAAGACTGAATGTTCAAATGTGCCTGACTGCACTAAAAGAGAAGCAGAAAACTGTGGCAGAGATGATTGGCACCTAGATCAATACTGCCTTCGGAAGCAATTGATGTCATGCCTGTGGGGTGGGAAGGCTTGGCTGACTTTTTACCCAATGTCCTAACTTTTTCAATGGCTCCATTCAAGGCTCTTTAAGAAAAATCTAAGCTTTAGGCTCAAGATCACATTAAACCGATTTAAAAAAAAGGCTAAACACTTCTTTTCCGTATTTGGTAACTTAAACAAAACCAGCAACTGCAGCCCCCAATCCCCCAAAATATATTCCTGATATTCTTCAGGGGATTAGGGGAAGAAAAGTAGGAGACAAAATGTAAGCTGAAAGCTACAATAAACCTACTTTTAGAGTAATAGTCTTTCTAAGATAATTTTAGACGAGTTGGCTCTACTCTTGAAACACTTTTGAAACTCAGAATATAAAACCATGCCAGGTAATTCAGCCTCAATATATCTCCTGGCAGTGCCTCAGTTATCATTAAGGTACCCTTGTTTTATGTGGCTTTCACTTACGCCTACTTTCATAAATGGCCCTAGATTTCTCGTAGAGCTCATATGGATCAGGCTTCCGTGGGTCAAAGGCCTCTGTTGAGTCAGGAAAGGAGCTCCTGTGAAGGGCAGGTGGGAAGGGCAGGTTCTGTGGTATGGCTGGAGCAGATAAACTCGTTTGAGGACTGCCTTGATTCTCCCATCGGTCCATTATCTGAAAAATGAAAGAGGACAGAGAAAATGACTGACGAATTCTTCCTCGTTATTTCTCTTGCCACCTTCAGGTTAATCTTTTTTGCCTTGTGGACCTTTCTTCCAGGGAACGAGTAAACCTCTGGTATAAGTTCCTTGAAAGAAAAGATTTTTTGCCTATGTAAGACAACATCATAAACTGTTATAAATGCAAGTGGTGTCTGACTTTTGAATGCAAACTGATATATAACTTACATTACCTTGTCAAATATTTGCTGGTAATCTTTGGCAAACCACTTAATTTCTCTGTTTTTTCCCTATAAGATAAAGATAATGTGTCTCAAGATAATTCAGATGTAAGTACCTAGAAATGTATGGTATCATTTTTTCCTTTTCTAAAGTGGTTTCAACATATTACATCACTTTTCCCCGAGCAGAAGCTACAGTCGTCTGCATATACTAATTTGACACCTACACATATAGCAACAACCTCTTATGCGTAAATATTCAGTCACTTTCCTCTCAATTTTGATGTAATTATGCAACCATCTAGGATTCAGGGATTGTTCAGAGTCTCCTAGGAAGCCTCATTTACTGTGGATCTGGTGATTCCTCCCCCAGAGTGCTGCTACTGATGTGGCTACTTCTCTAATTTCTTAAAGACCTGCAGAGTACTTCCCAGTTTCTCATGTTCTTTTATATACATGATCTTCTTGGATCCGCACATTATCACTATGAGATAGAGAAAGCAGAGATCAGTACCACTTTTTAGCAAGGTGGAAGCCAGGGTCCCTGAGATCACCTGTTGGCACTGCCAACTTCATTTTCGTTCGTCAACTGATGACTCATTCAAACTCAATTTTTCTTTCCTGCTTTGAATAAACTGGCAGATTAGTTTGCCCTCCTGCTGAAACTCTGCCCTGAGTATGCATGGTCCTCAGGACAAAGGCCAAACTTCCTACAAGGGCGTAGCGGGCTCCTCTTGACCCTGGTCTCCTCACATTCCTCATATTGGCTAATGGGCTGGCTTCTCATTCTCTAGGATCCACTTGATTCTCTTCTGCTTCTGAACCTTTGCATGCTTAATTTCTCTATCTATATGCATTTTCCACTCTTCCATCCCCTCCCTCACTTCACTTGGCTACTAGATTCAGATGAGATGTCTCTTTTCCTAGAAGGCTCTTGCTGACCACCCTGTTCCTTCTGCCCCTCACACCAGTTCATCACATCCAACTGTGATCACCATGATTCTACCCAGCCATGTCTCACACAGATCATGTTGGGGACCAGGGCTGTGTCTTTCTCCATGTTATATTACCAGTGCAGAGTTAGCACTCAGAAAATGTTCATTTAGTGAATGATGAAAATTATGAATAAAATATGGCCACTTAAAAAAAAACCAGTTTTGATACACACTACATGAAACTTGGCAGGATCGTAACTTTCTGTTCGTTATGGCACTATCCTGCTTTTGTTTTCACACTAGTTATATTTCTGCCAGGGCTCCGATTCCAGCTCTGGCCTGTCCATTATCAATAGTTTGAAGCTGGAAGGGATGTGAGATGCCATGTACTCCAGTGTTTTTTAAACTGCACACACATGCTGTGTAACACAGGAGACCCAGGGGGCCTGCCCTGCCCACTTGGGACTGGGACTGTGGCAAGGGTTTGTGCTGAATCAGCAAACTGGGAAAGAAGTGGTCACTGACCCTTCCCTCAGTAAGACTGGCTTCATTTTAATTTGTTTTCTATATGGGCTACTGCCCAAGATTTCATTTGAACAAAGTTTCTCTAACTGACAAGGATGGAAAACCCCTAGTCTAGTTCAGTTTCCTCCTATGAAACATAATCTTTAGAAGCACAGAGAGGGTAAGTGGCTTGTCTGAGGTCCAGCAGTTGCCAGTGGCAGATCCTGGGTCAGAAACACCTGTAACTCTAACAGGAGTAATTGTTTATATAGTACCACACTAGGGGGAATACCTGGTAAATATGGTTTGAGTTATAGTGAATTGTAGTGAATTTTCTGCTCAGCAGGCCTTGTGTTCCCATCTTTATATATTTCATAATTCATTTGATAGCAAAATTCATACAGAAAGCTATTCTGGGTTTCCTTGGTCATCCATTCTGGGTGACCTTGCCATGATGTGGAAAACCACATTTGTGGGTAAAGGCACATCCTTGGTAATTTTTCACTTTAGCTGACTTTAGGCACCATGTGGATGCATTCTGGCTGTGACTTTATCCCTTCGGTTTTCAAATATAAGATACTAAATACCAACAAGTAAATAAATCAGAAATACGGTGTGAGGAGCTGAAGTATCTATCCCACTCGTCATCACAGGGCTTCGGCAAGTGTCTCTTCTATACTCCTTTGAGGGTTACCTGATACCCACGTGTGTCTTGCTGGTATATGTATTGTTCATATATAGTCACTGGACATGCTTCAGGTGAAATATTGGTATTTCTAAAAAACAATCTTGAAACTACAGAACAAGTAATGCTTTGGGCACTGTTTGGGAAGGCTGCCGTGGCAGATTGACAAATTCTACAATTTCTGTAGCACAGAGATTGGGGAATTAGTCAAGAGTCCAGTTCATGCTTAGTAAAGCATTCACAACTTCTTGCTATGAGATTCATTAACTCTTGAGTAACTCTGTCAGGGTTTCTTAAAAGACTTTAAAGCAGAAAATCACTGCACCCATGAAAAAAGCAGACAATATTCTGTTCTCTGCCACCTCGTATTCTGCTCCCTCCTCAATGGAGTTACCTGGTGGCTCCTACCCAGAAGACCTTGGGGCACATCACCCGCCCTGGGGTCAGAGGTCACCCCCTTAGCTGGGGCTGGTGTGCTGGCCCGACTGCACCTTCCGAGGAGTACATTCCATTGTCTCTTCCCTACTTCCTTAGGCACTTTAGTCTCTGGACTTTTGCTTTCTACCTGGGACACTCTGGCCTATTTCTACCTTCATGAACCCCCTGGATGTTGATCCTGTCCCCTTATTGAGGTCGATGGCTTCACTTGCTCTACCTAGCATCTTCTGGGCCTTTTCTTGTTTAGAGTTTTTGTTACCTGCCAGGTGTTTATTTCCCAACAAACTTCTTTTTGGGCCTCTCTTGTCCAGTCCCAGTGGTGTCCAGACCCAGGCCAATGTTTATAAACATCTCACTAGAATAAGCACAAATGGAAATAAAAGTTGTTTTCTATACTGAGAGAAGTCTGTGCCTCTGCTGGCCTTGGCAAGTGAATGGATGTCTGTGCAACTGTATGAATGGACAGCACTGAAATCTCAGCAGCCTGGACGTCCAGTCCACACCCAGGCATCAAATAGTAAAATAGAACAATCTGTTCATGGCTGTGGCTGTTCATTTTTATTTTTATTTTATTTGTTGAAACACGGTCTTACTTTGTCACCCAGGCTGGAGTGCAAGGGCATGATCTCAGCTCACTGCAACCTCCACCTCCCAGATTCAAGTGATCCTCCCTGCTCAGTCTCCCAAGTAGCTGGGACTATAGACATGTGCCACCATGCCCAGCTAATTTTTCTATTTTCAGTAGAGACAGGATTTCACCATGTTGGCCAGGCTGGTAGCTAATTTCTTCAACCTTAGCTTCTGATTCTAGGGTGCACACAGGGAGTAGAGAGATGTGAATGAGGCAGGCCCCTCTCCCCGATTCCCATGAAATGCTCTGTTCAGAAACTGTTTCCTTCCTATAGAAACTAGAGTAGTTTACTCCATCTCACTATTTCGGGTGAGGTTGGAAGATGACAACATTTGGCTTGATTCTGTATTTGAGGAATGCACTTGATCCTTTCCAGATGGAGAAAATGAGAACTCACTATTTTAGCATATTATTTGTTCAACAGGAAGCGGCTATCTTGACATGGAATAGCATAAGATGTGGATCAGTAGGACAGCAAAGAGTCAGGGAGTCACACAGGACTAGGAGGAAGCTAGCTAGATCTCATCCCATATAATATTTCCTTATTCTGACCCAAGATATCATCAATCCTTTACCTGGCGCCTTCCTGGCCTTCGCCTGTTTAGAGCTTGTTACCTGCCACGTGTTTATTTCTCAACAAGCTTCTTCTTGGACCTCTCTCGTCTAGTCCCAGGTGTCCATGCCCAGGAAGGTGGGACTGGAAAAGAGAGGCCCAATAAGGGCCACACTCAGAGGACAGTGTGTATAAACCCACATACTGTGGGTATATTGTTATATACTTGTTTGGATTAATAGTTCAGTCAACTATGTTCATTTCATAGAGTGACTTGGTAAAGGCTCATGCACGGAAGGTCTGCTTTCCGTGGTGATAGTAGTTTATGTTTTCAAGCTCAATATGTAGAGGCAACATGTTTTAAGCACCTTACATGGTTTAACTCATAGAATTCTTCACAATAACCATAAAAGAGGGCTGTTATTATCTCCATTTTACAGATATATAACTTAAGACACTGATAGCTTAAGTAGATAGCTATAGTTAGGAGTCATATAGTAAAGTCATGTAGTTAGGAGAAGAAACAAAACTTGAGTCCAGGGAGTATGCCTTTAATGCCAACACCCTGAACAAGTATATTAATGCCACACTTCCTCTCATTATAGTCCTCAGTCTAAGGAATTTTTGGTAGATACATGGAAGACATTAATTCTATAGCCTTCTACCTTCTCTTAACTATGACCTGGAAGTCCAAGCCTTAGCTTTTGTAGAAATACATGGATTCAGGATTAATTGTACATTGAGTTCTATAAAACATTTTTTGGAATTATTGACTATGAATGTAATTACAATAATGACAGAAAATGCTGTAATTATACCCAATGACATAATTTGTGTAAATGTGGTACGTATAAGGAAATCACTAGGTTGCATAATTGTAGCACCATGAGGTTCCTTGTTAAATTAGATAAAGATGTGTATAACCACAGAGCACAGATTTAAGTTTGGTGGTGAAAGGAAGGAACTCTTTAGACCTTGGTTAAGATAAAACAAATTTCATTTTAAACATTTAAAAGGATCTCTTTTCAAAATCACATGCATCCTTATGTGATTTGCTAAACTTAAATAAGACTGGTTTTCCATCTAATGTTCTCTGTGGACCAGATGAATCAAATCCTAAATGAGATTCTGTTGGCAGAGTATTCTGCTTTGCCGCAGTCTCTTGTAGTCAGGGGCTTCACACATCCCATTTAGGGCAGAGTATTCTAACTCATCATAAAATGGGATCCCAGAGAACCAGTCCCAGCTCTTGGGACTTGGGCAATTAATAGTTTCAATCTAACTGCAAGTAAAGACCATCTCTAACTGCTAAGACAACTTGGCTAGTCCAGCTCTGCAAAAAGATTATTAAAAGCCACCATCTTCTTACATTGGCACAAACATTTTAGCAATTTTCATAGGGAAGTAGGCCTAGAGTTGTCAGATAATGCTACAGATATCCAGTATCTAAAGAAGATTCAGAAGCACCATTTTTAGTGATTGGCAGGTTTGACAGAATATATATACAGTATACAGAGCTTAAATATACGTGTGTGTGTGTGTGTGTGTGTGTGTGTGTACAAAGACACATATACCCATGTGTATATCTATATACATACACATTACATATATATACACACACACACACATATATACAGAGGTAACATATATACACATGACACATACATATATGTAGCTCCACAGACATATATATACATGACACAGACATATATGTAGCTCCATAGACATTAAAATGTAAGTGTAAATATAAATGTATACAAGCTTAAATTTCTTGTGGACTAGATTTAACTTGTAGGTCAAGACTTCTAGGCCTTTAGTTTGCATAGTTTCTAAAAATTCCATGTTATGAAGACTACATAGTATTGCTGACGGAGAAAAACAAAAGGCTTTTAAAGTACTTTCATTACATTAGACTACATAGTATTAATGTTCATTTTGTAAGTACATATTTTTAAAAAGGGCAGAATTGTTTTCATAGGAAGGAAACATGAGTGACTCTTGTACTTGTGGGACAGATACAAGACAAAGGGACACAGGATTTATTTTTTTGACACCACAGACTGCTAGAGTTGAGAGATTTTGAGGTCACCCAATTCAACTTTTATTTAATGGAATTGCAATTGTAAGTAGAAATAAAGAAAGAAGCATAATAATTCCAACTTACAGGCTTTGGAGTTTTCCATGGAGAAAAGAAACCTGTAATAAAGAAAACAATATTTGAACTTTGAAAATATTGCCCACTGCCACCTATGGGTGGCATGATATTAAGATAATTATAATTGATTATATATTAGTTAATAGCAAACAGTAACAATAACAAATTTCTGCCTGGCTGTATGTTTTTCTTCAAGGAGCTCAAAATCAAACAATTTCATTGGAATTGTATTAATGATTCTAGGAATATTCCTTATTTGGCAACTGAAGATGCTAAGGCACGGAGACGGCAAGTGACCATATGTCAAATCGTCAGGGCTTTACAAAGCCCAAGACTCAGTCATCCTTAGGGATTCTTTGGCACAGCCTTAGTGGGAAAGAGAGAGAGAGGATAATGACATAAATTTAAATTTTCAGAGGCAAATAGCTTTGCTTAGTATAAGAACTGATTGTTTTATTTACCTGCTTTATGTGGTTAAAAATAAATTAATAAGACTTCATTATAAATTTAAAAATAATGTATACACCTACATTATGAATTAGGTTCCACTATAAAATTTTGTGAGTGTTTCTCCACTGTGATGGAGCAGATTTCTATTAACTTTGTGCCCAGTGCTAGCAAATATTTTGTGTAAAGAGCTCAAAATGTTTGTTAATTGAATGAATTGTGTATCATGAAAGCTTTTTTACCCAATGTATTGATCTCTTTCTATTATCCAATGTATTGATCTCTTTCTTTCTTTCTTTTTTTTTTTTTTTTTGAGACGGAGTTTCGCTCTTGTTACCCAGGCTGGAATGCAATGGCGCAATCTCGGCTCACCGCAACCTCCGCCTCCTGGGTTCAGGCAATTCTTCTGCCTCAGCCTCCTGAGTAGCTGGGATTACAGGCACACACCACCATGCCCAGCTAATTTTTTGTATTTTTAGTAGAGACGGGGTTTCACCATGTTGACCAGGATGGTCTCGATCTCTTGACCTCGTGATCCACCCGCCTTGGCCTCCCAAAGTGCTGGGATTACAGGCGTGAGCCACCGCGCCTGGCCCTGATCTCTTTCTATTATCACAAAATATAATGATTCAACTGACCCATTGTGATCCAAATGATTAAGATAATTAAAAGTAAAGGATAGATTAATTCCCTTTTAACAAATTATTATTATTTTAGCATATGAAATCAGTTTTTAAAAGGTGATAAAAACAAGCTTAAAATAGAGAAGGCACTGCCACATGCTGGTCCTAACAATCCAAAGCTAAATTGAGCACATAAAACAAAATAATATCTTTTCATATATCTTCCTTCTTTCAAAAATTTTTATTCAAGTTAATATCAGGTAGTTTCTGACAAAATGTCTAATAAAAATGAACATTAAAAACATGCTGCATACTATGTTTATCATTTTTAAAACAGACTTGTTCAAAATGGGCATGGTTGACAGCTATTTCTATTTCCATTTGTAGGAAATACCTGTAGAAATAGGGACACATAGTTACCTACACACTTTAAGGAATCCACCTCAGCATGGCAAAAATACTAATTGCACCTCAAAGCACTGTTGTGAATAAGTGATGATTAGTTTTATGAAAAGAGTTAAACTGGGGCCAGATGCAGTGGCTCATGACTATAATCCCAGCACTTTGGGAGGCCGAGGTGGGCAGATCACCTGAGGTCAGGAGTTTGAGACCAGCCTGGCCAACATGGTAAAATCCTCTCTCTTCTAAAAATACAAAAATTAGTTGGGCATGGTGGCACACACCTGTAATCCCAGCTACTCAGGAGGCTGAGGCAGGAAAATCTCTTGAACCTGGGAGGCGGAGATTGCAGTGAGCCGAGATCACACCACTGCACTCCATCCAGCCTGGGCAACAGAGTGAGACTCTGTCTTAAAAAAAAAAAAAAAAAAAAAAAAAAGTTAAACTATATAGTCCATGATGTTTCTTAGTTTTCCTTAGAACACAGAGTTAAATTTAATGTTTGGGGTAATAACCATCTTACCCAAGAAGATCGGTAAAATTAATTTTCTTTCTGTCTTACATACACTGTTTGTTATTCCTCTTTCCAATTAACAAAAAAATTCTGTTCAATGTGTGGTTTATAAGGATTTAATTGCATCCTTTTAGAAAGAGTTGACAGTAAAAATTACAGATAAATAAATACATTTATCTCCTTGAGTCATTCTGTAAAATGCCAGTGAAAACAATTTTAGAATGAGTTTAAAAGTGAAAGAAATTTTAACCTATTGCCTGATTAATCATTGTCTTCAGTGAAGTATAAAATTTATTTGCTGTTTTATGGAATTGCCAGCAACAGTACTTTTGAGAAAAGATGTCATTTATATATTTTCACAATGTCAAAATATTCAATTATTTCTCCTACGTTGTGTCGTCACCTTCTTCCTGCAATGCCCAAACAGACTTAGAGTATTTCCAGTTTCACTTTTGACAGGTGCTGGGATTCTTAGACTTTGATACAGAGGTATTGAAAATAGTTCCTCTTAATGGCGCTCTCATTTCCACATGAGACGTTATCTTAAAAGATGATTTTCCCTCCTATAGAAAATGTATGATCATCTACCCTCTGAGCAGTTATGGTGTCAGAACTAAAATTGTGTAAGCAGGAGCCTGGTGGAGAACAGACAAGGAGAGAGAAGGTGTTTAATTTGACTGCCTTTCATCATGGGCATTTGGGATCCTCATTCTTCTAGGGCTAATTCATTTCATCTGACCACAGACCAGTGGTGCAACCCAGGGCTCCTTTACTGCTCATCTGATGGCAGTTTCTGAATAATTCTATTGCTGAGTTATGCTGCAGAAGGTTCAATCTTTGAAGCAATAGTTGCTGTTTCTGAATCATTTTAAAGAAGAAGCTGCTTGCTGCAGAGTAAGGAATTTTAGGTGGTAAGAGATAGTATCAGAATAATTTTCTTAAAAATAAATGCTATGTCACCCCTTGTGTTTCTTTGTCAAATTATCAATCATGCTACAAACATTTAAATTAAGATGAGTGAAAAACGCTTATTTTGAGTATACTTAATTTGGTCCTGATGAAGACAGAGGTCAACTTTTCTGTGTGATCAAACTCCAACTTTCTGCTTAACTTCATGGGAAGTTGTGGGTCAAACTACGATAAATGTCCTATATTTTTTTGTGGAGATGACCTGACCCTTCTAGAAAATCTAGTCTATTTCAATTAAAATTAAAGAGCACTGAAAACCAAATCAAAACTTTCAAATCCTGGAAGAGACATGCTGGTTATTATATTTAGCTTATTTCTGAAATTATTCTGGTAGGACATAGATCACAAAAGCAAGATAAGACTTCTGAGATCTAGAAAGTTTTGCATACACATATTGTGTGGTGAATCTCCACACTCTATGTGATGAAATAATTTCTGTTGGGCAGGATTACTTAAAAACTGCTTGCTAAGGTTGACCTTTGCTGCTTGCCTCACAGACTGTAGGGACAGTTTCCTCTGATCCCCCAGAAACAATTACACCTTGCTTGGCATCCTAGCCTTTCTCAATTCTAAGCATTTTGCTAGGCTTGGTTTGCCTGAGAAAATTATTTTTTGGGCATCTCATCACCCATCTTCATAGGGAAATAGGAACAGAGATACAGACAACCTTTTCTTCAGCCTTTCTGAGTTGAGTTAGTCTTCATTCCCAAACCAAGTTTATAGAAAAAGAGCCATATTCTTTAAAATAATAGTAATAGTAATAGTAATAGTTTGTTTTAGTTTCTGGCCCTTATTTCCCCTACTTCTATAGAAATCTGTATATTAGAATTCTCTGGTGAGATTACAATGTTTTTTATAATGACCTGACTCATGTTTTTCATACTGATCATTTATTGACTTTTATCCTTAGCAACATGTTGTCTGTTTGAGTGTGAATTTGTGTGTGTACAAGTGCAAATGTATTTATTTAATCTTGAGTCTTATGATGAAAGCAAAAGAGCTCAAGGTACAGTTATAAATTAAATGAAATATGGATAAGGACAAAAAAGAAAAAAGAATAAATGGAAAAATATAGTTATAGCTAATATAGAAGCTAGATGCATTTTCAAATTTTATTTTTTCAATAGATGCATTTTAGTACAAAGCACAAAACTGAATTACACCTGAAAAATCTGTCTTCTTTGGAATCAGAAATAAAACTAGAATATATTTGTAACTCTGCACCTAAGAGCACAGTGAGATGGGCAGAGAAACAGACACAGTGTAAATTGTTTAGGTAGAAAACCCTGGTACTTGAAAATGACAGCAAAAAAAAGACAACACTGATTTCATTATTGAAATATAAATTTAATCTACATGTCAAATAAATACAATTTTCTTTTTTCGTGAGACAGGGTCTTATGTGGTTACCCCAGGCTGAAGTGCAGTGGTGTGATCTCAGCCCACTGCCACCTCCACCTCGTGGGCTGAAGTGATCCTCCCACCTCAGCCTCCTGAGTAGCTGGGACAACAGGTACCTGCCACCATACTCAGCTAATTTTTTATTTTTAGTAGAGACGGGGTTTCCCCATGGTGGTCAGGCTGGTCTCAATCTCCTGGTCTCAAGTGATCTGCCCACCTAGGCCTCCAAAAGTGCTGGGATTACAGATGTGAGTCACTGCACCTAGCCCTAAATACAATTTTAAATGAACTGCAGAAATATGGTTGCCAGATAAAATATATACCCAGCTAAATTTGAATTTCAGAGAAAACAATGAATAATTTTTTTTGGTATAAGTATGTTCCATATATGGCATGAGACATATATTACATGAGACATACTGCTATTAAAAATTATTTGATACTTCTGGAACCTATTCATATAAAAAATTATTCATTGTTTATCTGAAGTTCAATTTAACTAGGAATTCTATATTTTTATTTGCTAAATCTGGTCATCCTATGTAGGGAAACTTTATATATGTCCCTGGTAACCATATTAAAATAAAAACACAATAGTAACATCTACTGCAGGTAATATCCATTTGATTCAGAAAAAAAGCCCGGAAAATATTTACTATTTCCTTTAACGTCAGGAGACTTGATTTTGAGAAACCTTAGGACATTCCATTTGCTATACTTATCATTGCACTGGGCTGACTGCCTGCTCACTGGGATCCTGGACTGAGGTCACCTCATGTGATACAGAACACTGTGGCCAATGTTAGTGCCACAAAGGGCCGTTTTCAAATTGCTTGATGCACATTACAGAGTGACTCTTTTCAGAACTTACTTCTCCTGACACATGATAGCCAAAATGAAAGAATAGCAATGTCTTTACAGTAGATCTCAAGTGGAGAGCCCTGGTGTGCATTTGTGTGGTAAGAGTTTTATTATTGTTTACTTTCACAGGGCAACAAGATGATGAACTTTCTTAAAATCACCCCAATTCAAATAAGAGTTCAAAATACAATGAAGGGCAACTTTAATCCATCATAATAGTGTCAATTTGGAATAATGCCAAGACACCTTTTCAAGATTTTCAGGAATTTTCCCAAACAGAACTAAGTCTTTCAACATACTTCTGTATTCCAGTTGATACACTGAACTCTGATTTGCAGGATGTGAAATAGTTTCTCCCTGAGCTGAAATACTTGCTAGAACATCTGATTCTGCTTTTGAAGATTACTGTTACAATGTCATGAATTTCACAAGGGATTCTACAGTTACTAAAAATGATGGAGATGCTGGGGAAACACTTTCTATTTCTCTTTTTCTTTAAACGGTAGAAAAGAAGTAGGAGCCATTTTTAAATAAAGATATGCTTCATTACACATTTCCATGCCCTTGGTTATCAAAAGCTGTGTGTTTTGTTTTACTTAAGAAAAGGAGACAAAACAATTTGAATACACTTAACATTGCTGAGCTGTACACTGAGATGTGATTAAAATAGTAAGTTTTATGTATGTGCATTTTACCACAGTTAAAAAAAATTTCTCAAGCAATAAAAAAAGAGAAAAAAAGTGAAAAGAGAGAACAAAAGTATACACATATCACATGTGTAAGAGAGAAAAAAGAGAATAAAGAGAGAGAATTTTTTTTTTTCACAGTCTCAGTGATACCCTCCTGGAGGACAGGAAACTCACCTGAACACCCACACAGACCCCTATACCTCTTAAGTTATCTTTTCTTATGAAGGATCATAGGGAATAAAGGGAATTCACATTCCCACTACATGTCTGAAAGTATTTCAGGGATTGTGAGAAACTCTTTCAATACAAGAAACTTGTTTTTAAAAAGTTTCCCAAAGAGGAAAAAAAGCCCCAAGGCTTTTATAATCTCCATGTAGGGTTAATTTGGCAGAGAAAAATAGCACTAATAAAATTAATCTTTCAAGATCCTCCCATTTTTCCACAGCCTGGAAAACAGAGCTAAAGTTTCCATCAAAAATTCAGCCTTTGGTGTAAGCCAGCAGAGCCATGAGCTAATTTCCATCAGAACGAGTTCAATAGTACTCACTTTTTTTTTCTGGTTTTTGACTGATTCATGTATTCCTTATTAAAATTCATTAAATGGGTTAATCCCTGCAGTTCTTTCAGATAATTTGTTTAAGCTGCCTGAAGTAGGTAAAAGGGCAATTTTTCCTAATGAAACTGACCTAGGCTAAGAAAAGACCTGTCCCTTAGCAAGCGTGGAAGATACACTGCTGCCAGTACTCAAACATCACACCACCATGTGTTAGCCAAGCAATGACTTCAATTTGCAAAGAAAACTTCACATGGCTTCCATCTTTGACCTGCAGAGTGCTTTTTTTTTTTTTTTTTTTTTTTTAATGTGGAGAGCTGAGGCTTTCTCTGCAATGCTTTAACAGCGATCCTTTCTGTATCTTTTAAGTAAAAGCATTTTTTCTTAGAAACACTGTAAAATTGTTTTCAAACAGGCATTTCTCTCCTGGCTTTGTTCCTTATGGAGAGAGCAATTCAACCATTTCAAGTAATCTCAATGACTATCAAAAAGGATAAATCTGCATATACTGTTTTCTGATAAACTCAGCTACATAAAGGATAGATTCAAAATAAAGCAGGCAAGATGAAAAGCCTCAAATAGGAATAAAAGAATGGACTGGAAGAGGAAGAATTGTGCTAGGGAGGCTAAAACTCAGAGTGAGGTGAGTTTTGCAGAAAATAAGGGTAACAGCTACAAATGGCTTTTTTTTATGTTCTGAACAAGATAAGGGCAACGAAGAGAGAAACCTGCTCTGGGTTTATGGCACACTGTAAAAAAATTGGCAAAGAAAATGTGGAAGGCTATCAATAGGTTGGAAAAATCTGGTTCCGACATCTTTTTAAAAAATGGTGAATGTATAGCATTGATTATTTTTTTGTTCTTGAGAAATCCATCTAGAAATATTTTAAAGTAATTTAAGATGGATTACATGTCTGTTTTGGTATTTTACACCAACATTAAATAAATCTTTATTGAATTGTTGGTGTCTTATAAGCATCATAAATTCAACACAGAAATGGAATCTTTGATCTTTCCTCCCAAATCTCCTCTTCATTCTTTAGTGTTCCTTATTTTGGGAAACTTCACCTGCCTTAGGAGTTTTTAAGACAGGAGCCTGAAAGTCATTGTTAACACTTCCCTTTCCTTTCCTTCCTTACTACCAAATTTCTGCCTATTCTACCTCCAAAGTCTATTTCAAATCTACTTCTCTTTATCTCTGTGGCCACCATTGTAATTTATGCCCCATTTTCTCTTGCTTGAGGTGAAACAACAGCAAATTTGATGATACCACTGAATTTGATTATGCTCGAAAATCCTTCAGTGAATTCCCATTACACTTGAGATGAGACACAAAACCTACAAGGCTCTGAAGAAATTGGCTCCTATTTATTCCCCAGCCAGCACATGCATCACTCCTCTTTATCGTTGAAGTTCCTTAAGCCAGGTGTTTCCAACCACAGAGCCTTTGCACGAACTCCTTCATTTGTCCACTCTTTCTCTTCACATACCTGTGTCTGACCCCTTTTTATTGTCAGCTTAAGTATCACTTTCTCAGAGATGTCCCTGACCTTTCATTGTTATTCAAGTTTCCTTATTATACTTTTTCATTGTATCCTGCATTTTTCTTTTATATAGTACTAGTTGCAATTATATTAAATAATATTTATTAGTTGAATGTCATAATTTTATAATTATGTAATGTCCATTTCCCCCATTAGAGCATAAATTCCATGAGTGGAGATATTATACTTATTTTCTTCATCGTGTATTCCCAGTACTTAGCAAATACCTGACACACAGTGGATACTTCAGTAGACACAGTTGAATGGCTCAGTAATGGTGAGTAATGAAGGGTGAGGAGGGTAGAATACAGAGACAGAGTCAAAAGATACTCAGGAGAACTGATGAATCCTGGAGATTTGCTGGGGCTGGGGAAGTGCTATAAAGGAAAAGATGATAGCTTGGAGCCTTGAGTGGATGATGGTGTTATTGGCTGAGATTTAAAAAAGGCTTGAGTGGAGTCTTGTGAGTTAGGTTATGGGCAAAATAAATTTGAGGTGCCTTTGGGAGCATGGGTTCAAATGTAGTTTGAACTACATTTTGAAGTTTGCACCAGAGTGAGTTTGGGTTTAGGTGTGTGTTAGTCCCATTGTAATTAGCTCTATTGTCTGGTGCTCAGAGATGTGTCAGGTAAAACTTAATGCAGTAAAATTGTGTTGCATGAAAATGAAATCCTTGGGTTTGTAGAAGAATGAGTGAAGGATTTGAAAAGTAAGAGAGCCAAGTAGAAAGAAAGCTTCAAGAAGTGGTAGATGTAAATATTCATGATACAAGATTTTTTATTGGTTTGTCAGATAGGAGGATCATTGGTGACCACAGTGGAAGCAGTTTAATTGCTAAGACAAAGGCAGAAATCAGTTTGCAGTGGGTTTGAATAAATGGACAGTGAGGAGGGGGAACTGAGAAATGGTTATGGGGTTGAAGAAGCAGTGTCATAGTGGCTACAGGGGAATAAAGCCCTCCAAAAAGAAATTTATTTTCGGTGGGATAAGCACGCCCACATCCATATGAGAAGGAACCTGAGCAGAGACAAAGTGTGAAGATTCCGGAGGAAAGAGGCTAACTGGTGAAATCATTTCATCAGATGAGAGAGGATGTGATCTGTAGCACCAGGGAGGGATTCACCTTAATTGGGAGATACACACCCAAATCCTTATCAAGACGCTGGAGCAGATCTCTCAGTGGGTGAATCCTCCAGAATCTGCCCCATGGGGAGGGGCTGAGACTAGATAGGAGAACTCACTCACAATGGCAGAGACTGGCAAAATCAATGGGTGTCTTAGGGGTCCTAGTTATGAAGCAAAGATAGAAACAGAAACACATTTTCTGAGGTGGTAGAGTGAGAAGTTATACATGCAGAATATGGGGTAAAACTGACTTGGGTTCTAGTCCCAGCCACACCTCTCACTAGCTATGTGATCTCACATACATGGGTGGGCACATGCCGTCAGGATGGACTCTTGGGCTGTGAGGGAGACCCTGGGTTTGATTTGTGGCTCACAGATGCATGACTGTAATTGCGTCCCCTAACCTCTCAGAGGCTCAGATTCTTTATCTGGAACAAAGTAAGGATAATAGCAAACTATATTAATGAGAACTAAATAATAATGCACTTTACATTCTGTCAATATAAAGTGGTGCATTTGTTCCATTAAATGCTTTTGATGCATTTCAAATTCTAGTTCTACAAGGTAGAGGTCTGCTTTTCAGCAAGGTTCAACAATTTAATACCACAACAGATACATGTTATTTTTCCTTAACTGTTTTACACTGTTTGTTCTCTCAAGCTTGCTTTTAAGTGCTTTTAAGCTGCCTTGTGCTGTATGAACTATGACTTTTTTTAATTTGCTGTATCTTTTTTGATCATTGTTTTTATTCCACTGGAGTTTTCCCTTACGTTCCTCTTGATCCTGGTTAGATGAGTAGGTTTAACCTTACTCCAGTCTCTGTGCTGTAGTATAGACTGTGCCCCCAGCTTCAATGATTATGCCGCCATGATTCCTTTATGAATTGCTTCTAACTTTGCATTTTCCTTTATTTATACAATGAGTACTTAGATTTACCCAACTTAACTAGTGGTAGTGCTTGCCACGGTTTTTATACGAGTATTTCTCTATTTGGGGATTTTGAATTTTGATTCCTCTCATAATGTATGTCCTCAGATAATTTTTTCAGAAACAGCATGTTTGGTGTGATAGGCGAACAGTGGCCCCTGGCAAAGATATTCACATGCTCATCCTCAAAACCTGCGCATGGGCTACTTTACAAGGCAAAAGAGAGTTTGCAGATGTGATTAAGGCTAAAGGCCTTCAGATGGGAAGAGGTTATACAGGTGGACCCAATCTACTAAATGAGTCCTTCCAAGTAAGGAAACGTTCCTGGCTGCAGCTAGAGATGGCAGCAAGAGGAGGCTCTGACTTGCTGAAGCTGCTCTGAAGATAGGGAAAGGGTGCCACAGGCTATGTGGATGTTGGAGGCCTCAGAAAGTTGATGCTCTTCTAGCGACTCCAGAAAAGAATGCTGTTATGCTGACATTTTGATTTTAGCCCAGCGAGATCTGTGCTAGATTTCTGACCTACAGTACTCTAAGGTCAGTTTGTGTTGTTTTAAGCCACTAAGTTTGTAAGAAATTAATTATGGCAGCAGTAGAAAATCCATATAGCTGGCTTCTTTCCTAAGCATTTTCATGTGAATTCTAGTTTCAGATGAAACTAGATCACAATTTTCTTTCAAGCTCCTTGAGATTTTTCTTTTTTTCTTTCTTTTTTTTTTTTGGAGACAGACTCTCACTCCTGTTGCCCAAGCTGGAGTGCAGTGGTGCAGTCATGGCTTACTGCAGCCTCAACTGCCTGGGCTCAGATGATACGCCTCAGCTTCCCAAGTAGCCGGTGGGACTACAGGCATGTACCACCACACATGGCTATTTTTTTTGTATTTTTAGTAGATGGGGTTTTGCCACGTTGCCCACACTGGTCTCAAACTCCTGAGCTCAGGTGATACTCCTGCCTTGGCCTCCTAAACTGTTGGGATTACAGCATAAGCCACCGCGCCCAGCTGAGATTTTTCTATTGTCCTCTAATATTTAGGGATGCAGAGGAGAAGCCTGGATCTGCTCAGTTTTTATTGGTAAGTCACTTTCATTTTCCTCTCTGAAAAATTGTATTTTAAAATCCTTTCTAATGCTTTATAAATTACTAGAATATGCCTAGGTGCTAATTTGTTTTCATCAGTTCCTCCTGGAATAGAGCAAATGCATTTCCTTCAGGATTTCTCTGAAATTTTTCTACTCAAGATGTGGTTTCAGACCTGCAGCATCAGCCTCACCTGGGATTTTTCTTTTTTTTGAGAGTTAGAAATCTCAGACATAAGACTTATACTGAATCAGATCTGCATCTTGACAGGGTTCTCAGGTGACTAATAGATATTCAAGAAGTGCTAATCAAAAGATACTGTATTATTTGTAGATTTGATCTTGACTCTTTTATAAGAGTCCTTAGTTTATTTGTCCTTTGACTCCCTACAGTCAATATTTATCAAAAGAGGGACATGCTTTGTCCTCTCCTCCAAGAGGTCATAGTCAAAGCTCTCGGCTCACATTTCTGTTAAGATTAGCCTAAAGCTGCCTCTTTCCATATTTTAAGTTCAGCCTAAAGATTTCTCTGTACATAGCGAGCTAACCTAACTGGATGTGTAAACAGACCATAACCTTCTCTTGTGCCAATCAGTTTCGGCCAAAGGCAGTCAACTGTTCGAATCGTGTTCAAATCGGGCAAATGTTGTGCTGTAACCAATCTGAGCTGTACCTCGATTCCATTTTTGGACGTTACTTTCCTTCTGTCCATAAATCTCTGTCTACCATGAGACAGTGTTGGGGTGTCTATGAACCTGTTCTGGCTTGAGGGCTGCCCAATTCACGAATCATTCTTTTCTCAGGTGAACTCTGTCAAATTTAAGGTTTTCCTTCAATACTTCTTTCCCTTCCTCTGGTAACTCTGGCACAGTACTCCCGCAACCTCCCCAGCCTAGGTTTGGTCTCCTATTTGAAACACCCAATCCAAACCAGAACTACTGGAAGAGTATGTGCATGTGATTGCTGTTGAGTGGGAATAAAACTTGAGCCCTGCTGCTCCATTACTAGAGATCTCCTCGTGCTGACCTCTACATCATTAACTCCTTGCAGCAGCGTGTCTAGTTCTCACTGATGTTAATGAATGTTTTCACCTGCTGAGGTAATTTCAAGCCCACAGGTCTATTTCAGCCTTCTTTATAAAGATTTTTTTTTGTGTGTGTGGTCTTTGCATTTTGAGCTGCTGTGCCCATTTCTGCCTTTTAAATATTACATCTTCTAGCATCTGAGGATCCCAAGTATGTTTTCTGAGTTTCTTGTTTTCTGTAGTAAATATTTTTCAGTGTCATGCTCTTCTAAACTTCAAGGCTAAACATTGATTTTTAAAATACTTACCTATTTTGTTAGAGGTGCCATCCCCCATTTAAAAATCAATCATTGCTAGAATCCACGAATCCCTGATACTATCTTTCTGATGTCTTGGCACTTGACTGGGATGTTAGGAGAAAACATGTGAGACTCTGGCCTGGTGTCATTTTAAGTAAGATTTCTTAGCATAATCTATTAATGTTAAGAGCAATTTTATTTCTGTCTCTACTTTGGTCTCCATAGCTAGGTCTTTTACTTTGTAAAACTAAGATCTGGAACATAGGTAGAACTGATGTTTATTTCTGGTTTTAACATAACCATCTAAGGCTTGAAATCAATCTTAAGACCATGGCTGTCCTGATTAATAGTACTTGTTGCTGCTGGTGGAGATAAAGCACAAAAATCATCAGAGGATTACCCCTGCAATGTATTTTCTCATAATTACAATAGCAAGAAATAGGGATTAAGAACAAACTTGTTTGCTTTACAGTGGGAATTCTTGATGCAACTGACTTCTTTCTCTTTCTCCCTGTTTATTTTTTGTATCCCCAGGTTCTCCTGTAGAACTTCCCAGGTAGAGGAAAAGATGATTCGAATGGTTCTGTGGAGCAGAGGGTCATGGCTTGCATCGCAGCCCATGGATCACCACGAGGAACCTGAACTACTGGTGAGTCAGTGTTTTACATATGAAGACAACACATGATCATGGTTGTTGTTTAGTTTGGGTTCTTACAAAAGCAGACCCTGAGAGGAGGACTTAACTCTAGCAAGCACAAAACAAAGAACGGGGCAAGTGAGTCAGGGAAGGGAAACGTCAATGAGTAGATTATTGCTTTGAGCAGGTGGGGCTTAGTCTTAATACGGATCTTCTGAGAAACCATTAGAACATGGTGGGAGAGCGGGGATAAGGATTGCTTTCCTGGGATGTTAACTCTCCTGCATTCTGGGTTGTGCCTGCTTTAAGGCTGAGAAAGTACTTGTGGTGCCACAGAAAGTTCTTCAGTTCTAGAGAGTAAGAGGCTGGTGCTTGAGGCAGAATTATCATCTTGCTAGAAGCATCCACAGCCATCTGTGGACTTGGGTCAGCTGAGAGGATGGGAGTAAGACATCAACACCATCTGTTGTAGGTACTGTTGATGAAAACAGGCAAACTATACCTGTGGTAGGAGGAAAATGTAACTATGTACTTAGAGTGATTATTTTTTGGGAATAAGGGATTTACGTAGCATTAAAATGGAGATGGCAAATGAGTCGGTTCTCTTGCCAACTCTGATCAACTGGCTGCCTGGAGTGCTGTGCCGAGAAGCTTCAGCAGGAAACCGTCTTTATCCATTAGCAACCCTAGCCATGGGAATGGAAGAAAAGCGGGGTGGGAGGTGGACCATGTTTTGCCACTGTGCTTTAAAGTGGAGCCTATTTTTTAGTCATGAGTTTTTGAGTGACTCATGACTATGATTTTATTTGATATCTCTGATGAAATAAAATCTTCCACAGGTTTGACCTTTTAAAATGCACAGCATGTAAGATGTCTTTTGTTAATGGGAGAATCCTCCAATTGTTGCAAGACTGGGGCAGACTTCCGAGGCACAGCAGTTAAATAGGCATTAGCTTTTGTTATTTTGGTACAATTTTTCTGGTAAACATGCTAATCTCTTTCCCACTGATACATAAAAAAATGAAAGTCATAGTATGAACTGAAAGTACAAAGATACCAAGGTGGAAAATGTTGAGTGTCAATACCTAGTCCTAGCATCAGTGACAGCGTCAGCGCCTGGTCTCAGCCACAATGCCGAGACAAGTGTAATGTGTCATCATGTTTTAAGGAAATGCCACCATTTACCCTGGGCCATATTTGAACTGTTATCGGAGTCCAATAATAAGTACACCATAAAATATATTTCAGTAACAACCTGTACCATAGCAATTCAAGCTGATTTCAAGTCCTGTGGTTATTTTCTAAATAGTCCTCAATTCTCATGTCCTGTGCTGCATCTGAGTAATTCATGGTCAGGTCCTGCCTGGCCCACTGCAGCCAACCTACCTGCCACCTGCTCATACTTCCTCCATCTGCTCTTCACACTGTAGTCACAACAGTCTTTTCAAAGCATAAATCTGATCATGTCACTCCTCTACTTAAAACCTTGTCACTGGCTTCCCCATGCTTGTAAGAAATCTCTTATAGGACCCTGATCTGCTCCCCATCCATTTTTTTCTAGCCTCACCTCGTTCTTGTGCTCACTCCTACTTGCTTTGCTTTGTCTCCTCCAGCAACAGGGACCTTCTTTCAGACTCTGTATTCTCCCTCTCACCACAAGGTCATCGAGCCTGCTTCTCTGCCCTGCTGACCCAGCTAACTCCTGTTTCTCCTTTAGATCTTGGTTTGTTCCGGGGTCACTTCAGAGGTAACATCCCAGACTTCTCTAAACTAAACCTGATAGTCTCTCATACCTGCATAAACCTCAAGGCTGCTTCCCATTTCCATGATTGAGACCACTAATTGGTAAAGGTGTTTCCCCCATTTGGGTTTAAATAATAGAGGTTTGCTATATTACAGTTCTTGGGGCTAGAAGTCTGAGATCATGGTGTTGGTAGGGTTGTTTCCTGCTAAGGGTTGCTGGAGAAAGATCTGTTCGGTCCTCACTCCTGGCTTCTGGAGCTGACTGGAAATCTTTGGCATTCCTTGGCTTCTGCTGTATCACTCAGATCTCTGCCTTCATCTTCACAGACATGCCCACAGGGGATGGCATCTCCAATGTTCTCCTTTCTAGTAAGGACACAAGTTCTATTGCACTAGTGGCTCACCCTACTCCAGTATGACCTCGTTTTAATTAATTACCTCTGGAATGGCCCTATGTCATGTAAGTTTACATTCTGAGGTACTGGGAGTAAGAACTTCAATATGTAAATTTGGGTGTGGGAACACAATTCAACCTTTAACAACCCCTTACATTAACCTCTCTGGGCCAAAGTTTTTGCATTTGTCACAACCGGAATAAAGGTGCAAGTTTCTGTGATAACTTTTCTCTCCCCTATGGGTTTAATTTCCTGAGGGCAGGGGTCTTGTGTGTTTGTATTCATTCTCTAGTTCCTCGCACAGTACCTAGTGTAGAGTAGGTGCTCAATAAATACTTGTTGCATAAAAGAAAACACCAAAATGTGTTTCTACCAATACTTAATTTTTGTTTCTCTGTGATGTATCTCTCATTTAGCAGTTTGTCATTGAAATGGCAATTTTGGATATGTTGTTACATTCTTTATGAAATCTGTGTGAAGGAGGCAGGAAAGGAATAACTACGCATGTGTTACAGAAGGAACTCGAGTTCTGATGGCATCCCGGGCATGCAACAGGGAGATGGCAGAACTGAGACTTGGCCCACAGCCCTTCTGACTCCAGGTCTAGAGTTCTTTCCCCCACACCAATTTGCCATAGCAAGATGGCAGGGTATTATGTAACTAATAGACTAGTTACTTGCCATGATATTGTCCTAAAATCTTTCAGGTCAGCACAAAGACTTGTAATATTTATCTGGATGTTTTTTGTTGGTTTTATAGTCAGTGGAACAGAAAAGGCCAGCAGCAGTGACCACTTGGTGGCCTGGGGGCTGTAGTGGCAGAGGATGAGGTTCTTGGGACATCACAGTCTCTTGTGTATTTGCTTCTTAGATGCATCACTTTCAGGGGCATCATTCCAAGCTGCTGTTTTACTTAGGAAAAAAAGTTAGAGACCCTATGAAGTCCCACATGGGCAGAACTAGGGTTGGAAAGAGAATAGATACAGATGCATGGCACTTAGGGAGCCAGATATGCCTAGGCAGAGAGCCCTCTACAACTCTGAAGTTTTCAAGAATATTTTATTGCTCTATCACATAGATGACAGAATGAAGTAAGTTCTCCTGTGCTGTCATCAATGTGCCTTGGTTGAGTTGTGATATATGTATTACAAGCTGTGGCATGCTGGAACCATAAGAGAACTTCCAGCCACTGGATTCTGCCTCTACAGATGTACATATGAGGACTTCCCACTGAATCATCATGGAGCTGATGACAACCACTAGAAGTGACATAAATCTTTCAGAAAAAAGGAAAATCAGCACTTAAACTCACTAGTAGTTGACTTCTAAGCTAAATAACTTCATGTTTTATTTTGGTTTTAATCTTAAGAAAAATAGTGAAGGCAGGGGCCATGCTTGTTAACAATCATGTTGTTAACAATCGTATTGTTAGCAATTAGCTTTTAGTTAGCTCACAATATTTTTCAGCTGAATTGAATTTGATTAAGTTGACAGCTTATTTTTGAACAATTTTCCATCTTCAAGTCACTTAACAAGGAAGCTTACAAACGATGTTGGCTTTCAGGTTTCCAACAGCGTCACTGACTAAAGAGATATAGGGTTTGAAAAAGCATGAGCCACCTCTGTCACCTGCATATGACAGAGGAAGTGTGTTTGTGTCACCTGGACCCACCAAGGGACTCTGTGGGTGTGTTTTGCTTTCTAAAGCTGCATTAGTACCGTGGAGCTCATTCTCGGCTCCAATTCTTCACACAGCTTCAGTGGGGACTGATGTAGACTTTTTCCTAATGGAATTAACAAGTCTAGAACCACACTTCAGAGCCCAACAGCACCTCTTCACAGCTGGCACCTGCTCATAGCGAACCTGGCGCTTCATCATAGCTGACATTTCATGCCGCCTCTGTCCTCGTCTACCTCCCATGTGAAGGGGAACTGGAACATTAACTTCTTTGCTATGGATGAAGGTCAAATTGTGTCTCTAACTGCTGCTCCGGCTGACTGGGCTGCTCTGACTAATGATGACTAATGTATTACAGAGGATTGTGGAGAATGTACCTCCTCTAACTTCCTAATGAGATCAGGGTTCACTCCTGAGTCCTCATTTTCTCACTTTATACACATTCCCTTGGGGTCTCCTTCACTCATGGTTTTAGCTCCTGTCTGCAGGAGAAGAATTGGTAGTACTGTCTTTCTAAGCCTGACCTCTGCTACTTATGCTAAGTGTCCCTCACTTCTCTCTCAAGGATTCCTTCACTCATTCATTTACTTATTCATCATTAAATGCATATTGATTGAATGGCTACTGCAGGCCCAGCACTGTCTATCTGGACAGCTTATTAAGACAAATGTACGACTTTATTTTGCTGAATCTGCTACACCTGCTTTCTCCATTGGCACCCACTTTTCTCTTCTCACTGAGGCATTCTCCCGGGTTGAGCTCATTTTATCCCCAGGGCCTCTCATATTACCAAAACCGAGGTCAAGCCCACCTGTCCGGTGGTATTTACACTGACTGTTCTACAGGCCCACAGATTCACATCCAATAATGAATGCAATTTCTTCCCCTACAATGTGGTCCTTCTCCAACAGTCATGGTGCTAGCAAACCATTCTCCAACCCAGAAACCTGGGGCTCACTGCAAATTTGGCCTTTCCATCCTCCCTTTCACATTCTGTCATTCCTTGATGTCTCTGATACTGACCTTTTCTCTCTACTCTTGCTTCCTACTGTTTGATTCAGAGCCCCAGTAGCTCAACTTCTTGCCTCTAGTATTGTAAATGACGTCTAACTATTCCTTCCTTTCCTCTATTCCTGTCCTGTGCAATCTATTCTTTCCACTGCTGCTGGAGGAACCTTTTTAAGGCATAAATTTGAGCAGAATATTTCTCTTTTCTTCTATATTGGTGTCCTATTTGCTATAGAATGGAGTCCAAACTCCTTATTATACAAGCTACTCCATGACCTGGCCCTGCCTGTAGCTCCAGCCTCACTGCTTACAAAGTCCCACCTCGCAGCCCCTGTCTGTCTGTACCACTCCATTTCCATTTCCATTTCCATGTCACACATGGGATGTGTGACAACTCTTTCTTTGCCCTGCTGGGGCCATTTCTACCTAGAACTCCTACCCCATCCTGATTCCCTGGCAAGAAGTTACCTCTTTTTAAGTCTTAGCTCATGTACCACCTCTGCAATGCTGTCACCACTCTCTCTTCCAGTTGCAACTGACCAATCTTGACCGTGTCCCCCCACCCCCGTTGATACCCTGGCTGCACTCTCATCACATCTCCTGGAATACACCAGGATGCTTCATTGTTATGTGCCTCGGACTAAGTAGATTATAAGTCTCTTGAGGGCAGGGGCCACATCCCGAGTGCCTACCAAAGTGACATGTATTTAAAGAATGCTTGCTAAGTAAACAACAGGGCTATTTATACTGAAAAAGAATTCTGTAACTTGATACTTCAGTTTTTAAAAATTATTTTTGTAATCAATGTATTTCCTTTCAATGGAAGATAAAACCAGCTTATATTTTAGCATAAGACACACATTAACTTTAAATAACTATGAGAAAAATAATAGAATTAGTGTAGACTAGAGCAAACATCTGCCCCAACACATCCATTTTTATAGAGGTGGAAGCAGAGCGATTTAATGATGAAGCATGAAATCACATAATTAATGGCAGAATTGGGACAATATCCCTGGTCAGTATCTTATTGTCCTGCTATGTTAGGAAAGCAAACTTCATGAAGCTTTGACCGTGTGCCAGGCACTGCTTTGGTCATCTGCAGGCGTTCTATGCCGCAATCTCAGCAGATAGGTGCAGCTGCCAGGTTTACAACCCATATGTTGTGTTTACCTCTTTGAGAACCTATTCCAAGCACACATATTTCTTCTTTGGGTCACTATGGCATGTTGCCAGGTCACTTTTTGGATCTTTAGCATCTCAGGAATAGCCTCCTGAGCCTTCCTTGGTCCTTGATCTTGACTACGCTGACTCTCCTCCAAAGTCTCCTCTTTTCCATCAATGGGTTTGACAGATTTAAATTCCTTGGATAGGTTCAACAATTTATTTTTCCTTTGCTAGTGTATTCTGGCCTGTCCTATGGCTTTCTCATCAGGATGACTGCTCCCCTCACAGCAGACCCTTAGTTCTCCTCTGCCTGTTATCCGATTTTTCCATTTATTCATGAAGCACTGTTGTGCCCCAGACACCTTTTTCTCACTATTTGAAACCCATCAAAGGGTTTATTGTCTCAAATTAACTCAGGCTGTGGGATCTCAGAACTGTTTAGTTACAGAACTAGACTAACTTCATTGTTTAGAATGAAAAGATAATTACTTAGTATGATGCTGTGGGAAGCTGAGAGTGGCCAAAACCATGACCAAAAGGTAACGTAAGAACAGAGTAAAAGTACAGAGTAAAAGAGAGCATTAAAGCAGTGGCCAGTTTGATAGTCACAAAGATTTGGGGAAATTCATATTCTTCATATTATTTACATTCTATCTTTCAGAAAATGTGGAAAATAGAATATGATTATAAATGACAGATATAAACTTAATTTAAAAATATCAAGGCCAGGTGCAGTGGCTCACAACATAATCCCAGCACTTTGAGAGGCTGAGGTGAAAGGATGGTTTAAGGCCAAGAGTTCAAGACCAGCCTAGGCAACACAGGGAGACCCTGGCCTTAAACGATCCTTTTGTTTAAAAAATAAAAATATTAGCTGGGCATGGTGGTGTGTGCTTGTAGTCCTAGCTACTTAGGAGGCTGAGGTGGGAGGGTCACTTGAGCCCAGGAGTTTGAGGCTACAGTGAGCTAAGATTGCACCACTGTACTTCAGCCTGGGTGACAGAGCAAGCCCCTGTCTCTTAAATAAAAAATCAAATATGCAAACCATAGCTCTTTGAAAAGCGCTGGACATTCAGGAGAGATGAGAGGTTTATGCTGGGTTTAATGTATTGGGAATGCACATTCTGTGTCCTCTTACACAAGTATGTGCCTGAACTATGCCCCAATCCTAGAGGGTTTCAGTTAAGTAAACCATGTGTTTTATAGGATAGTGCAAAATGATGTTGATTTCTTTTTCTCTTCAGCAGCTGTTTCAACTTATGTACACAATCTATCAGTAAGTTCCCTAGCTTGCCAGCTTCATGAGCTCTATGCAGAGAAATAACACAAACAAGGAAAAATGGAAAACTACAAACAAGTCACATTTCCTGGGTTCTTACTCTGGCAGGCACTTCACATCATGCCATTTAATCTTCACAACACCATGAGAAGTAGGTTCTCTTACCCTCCTATGTTACAAATGAAGCCACTGAAGATTGAGAGATGAAAAGTTACTTATCCCAGTCACACAGTCACTGAGTGGCAGAGCTAGGATTTTAAACCTAGTTTTGACCCCAATAATCATTGTTTGTTTTACTGCCCCCAAACACAGTAGGGTTTGAAAATGGGCAAGTGTGAATCTATCAAGGGCCCATCTCTGATTGCTAAGAAAACAAGAAAACTAACAGTCACTTCATGTGAAGTTCAAGATTTGCCATCTGATGCTGCTTTTTTTTTTTTTTTTTTTTTTTTTTTTTTGAGACGGAGTCTTGCTCTGTCTCTAGGCTGGAGCGCAGTGGCATAATCTTGGCTCACTGCAACCTCTACCTCCTGCATTCAAGCAATTCTCCTGCCTCAGCCTTCTGAGTAGCTGGGACTACAGGCCTGTGCCGCAATGCCCAGCTAATTATTTTGTATTTTTAGTAGAGAGGGGATTTCACTGTGTTGGCCAGGATGGTCTCAATCTTTTGACCTCATGATCCTCCCACCTTGGCCTCCCAGAGTACTGGGATTACAGGCATGAGCAACTGCACCCAGCCCCATCTGATGGTTCTTAACACATGGTTCCTGTACTATTGTAGGGCACTTCATGAGCTAACAAATGAAAAGCAAGAAAAGAGAATTTCCTTAAATTAAGTGGGAATTTATACTCAAAGCATGGATATTTCTCAAGCCAAAAGGAAAACCAAATAAGTAGCATTGAGTGAAAGGTGTAATGAAAAGCAAAAATCAAATCAAATCAAACCATACCCATAAAAGTTACCCAGGGCTGAATAAATAAATCAGAAAATAAACAGAAGAGAAATTGTCTCCCTCATGAAACATAGTTATGGGGAGATACTCTGAACAACACAGCTGTCAGTATTTCTGTGGATCATAACCTCTCCATTGTTGGGGCAGTCAAAGATGAACTGCTCCTGTCTCTGCCTGTTCATACACAGTTTCTAGGTGTGCGGGTATCACACCTGGGCTTTCATCTTTTAAGACTTTTGAGTTCTAAGCCTGTATGCTTCTTCTGTTATATCAGTCTTCCTTTTAGGAAGATTAGAAAAACATGTATGTTTTCTCACTTTGTTCCCCAGACCATTCTTTCATTTTTCTTAAAATGCTCTCCACTTTCAAGAGCTTTCTGTACTAAAAAAAGTGCTCTCACATACTTGACCTATAGGTTTGAAGAACCATCCAGAGACGTACATTTTTTGAGAGTTAGCTTTGAGATTTCCGAAAATAGAAATTGTATTCTCAAAGTACTTGTGAAGAGGGAAGTCATAAATAGTGGTGACAGCAATCCAATTTAGGGGAGAGGATAACTACCTCAAAAGTTCTGAAACTTTAAAGAAATATTAACAAGGAAGTTATGTTATCAAATAATTCAAAGGAATAGTAACCAATAAACTGAAAATTTCAAAATATTAATATACTAAATAATCAAAAATAACCATTAAAGATGTTGATGAGGACTTAATGAGATAATTTACTTCACCCAAACCATTTACTTCAATGCCACAAGCCTCCATATTTTATGAATTACGGCCAATATTTTATACTGCCCCCCTTTTTTTCCATAATGAAAACAGAGATTTATGGTATAAAAAGCTGGCGGAAACCCAGAAGAGAATTTATGCATTTTTGAATCCAAAACTAAAAAGGGAACAGATGAGTATAAAATATCACTATTATGTTCATCATCATCATTGTCTATTTTTATTAAAGCCACTGCTCTTTCCAGGCACGTAGGGCATTTTAAAAATAAAATTGCTCCATGTTTAAGCTTAAAGAATTGGTACAATTGACTTGCAGAAGCAGTTGCTCTCCTGAACATTTATTGTCCCTTGGACCAAAATCATGTAAAGCCCTGGACTGCTCGACTCAAAGGCAATGTTACTGTAATGCTGTCTCATTCTGAGTTGCTACAGAGTATGTAGATTTCATTGTGAAATAGAATGGTTTGTTCAGTTGGTATTTTTGCAGTTTTGGCTTGATCTGCTTCATCGGGGAATTGGAATATAGGAGCAATGAACAATGTAGAGTTTATGCAGAAACCAAAGAAATCATTTTATTTAAGATGGTTAAAAGGAAAGTTTTTACGTATGTGACTTGTGAGATGAGTTATCAGGTTGGGTGGGCTAGGGAAAAAGCGTTCCACTCATTAGTCTTGATACTCAGTTAGTTTTACACAACAAATTGTAAGTGTTCTTTTTTGACCAGGTGTGGCTGCTCATGCCTGTAATCTAAGCACTTTGGGAGACTGCAGTGGGCAGATCACTTGAGGTCAGGAGTTTGAGATCAGCCTGGCCACCGTGGGGAAACCCTGTCTCTACTAAAAATACAGATTAGCCGGACATGGTGGTGTGCACCTGTGGTCCCAACTACTTGGAAGGCTGAGGCAGGAGGATGGCTTGAGCCTAGGAGGTGGAGTTTGCAATGAGCTGAGATCATACCACACACCACTGCACTTCAGCCTGGGCAACAGAGCAAGACTCTGTCTCAACAACAACATCAATGCTCTCTTTCTCTCTCTTTTTAACCAATTATGTTTTCCTGGAGGAAGTGTATCAGGTAAATAACAGACGTAGTTTTCTAACTTTGTCCTATTTCAACCTTCTCCATTCCCAAAGAGCAGAAGCCTCCTGGTGAGTCGGGTTTCTGGAAGTCAATGTCTCTACCGTCACTCAGCATCAAGTCACTGAAGCCGCTGGGTATTCCTCTATGTGCTCAGGACCCCAAACTATCATTCCCAGCAGGGAAACAGGCCCCGAGGTCTGGCTGCTCCCTTTTCTTCCCTCTGCTCACCTCCAGTTTACTCAGAACTGGCTCAGTTGGCCCAGCCCCTGCAGATATACTGGAAGCGAACTACCTGCCGGACTAGCTTCTGCACACTGCTTCCGTCAAGTCTCATTTTGGGATATCGCACAAACTGCTCTAAGAACCAAAGCTGACTACTTATCAGAGACCAGTTGTCAGCTGCAGCAGCCTTTCAGCTTGAATTCTTACTCTTATTTTCTGAGATTCCAAGTTTTTGTTTACCCCCATGAGCAGGTTGCCTCTCAGACCATTGCTAGGAACACTCTGCTGTGGTTTATCGTCAGTAGAATCAACTGAGGTGACTGTCTGGTGAAGGCCCTTCCCACATTTAATTTTCTTATTTATAGATAGTTGTTTTTTTGAGACAGGGTCTCACTCTATCGATTAGACTGGAGTGCAGTGGTGCGATCACCATTCACTGCAGCATTGGCCTTCTGGGCTTAGGTGATCCTCAGCCTTTCAAGTAGCTATGACCTACAGGCATGTGCCACCATGCACCTGTATTTGTGTTTTTTGTAGAGATAGGATTTTGCCAGAAAAAAGTATGTTTTGAGCACTTACTATGTATCTGGCTCCAAATATTCACATTTCTGCACCTCAGAGTTTTAGAAATAGAACTGCTTTAGGCACAATTCCAAAAGCAAAATGGTCTGAATATTTGTTGGGGTACGAGTGCCTCAAAACCAAGTCCATATTTGGCAAGGACTGACCAGAGAGAGGTCAATTTCTTCCTAAACAGCTCAGTCCAGACAGCATCCGGGACATGGGCTTCATTTTGCATGGTTCACTTCTCTCTGAGTGATTAAAACATTTCTAGATAAATTCAAATTCTTCTTTTAGTCCTTTGAGTGTCCAAGGCAGATCTTCTTTTCTTCAATTCTTTGCACCTGCACCCACATCGTGCAACTCCAGGGGCGCCGTTCACAGGATAGATAAGTCTGAGGCAGGGCTGTGCTTCTCAAATAATCTCTAGCAAAAGACCAGTTTTTTAAAAATAATTCAAATCCATCAAAAGCCAACATGTTTGTAAAGAAACTTGTTATAAAATTAAAACAGAAAAATATAGGCCCCTATTTTAAAAACGATTTGATTGAAGTGATATAAAATTACTCATGTCAGTTTGCCATAAAAGTTTTTAATGCTTAATCTCAATTTTTTACGTCTTTCTTTGAGCACTGGTGACAATAGTTTCTGGACCACTCCCAGTCAGTGCGCCACACCCACAGGTCTAGGACACAGGTTCTGTGCGAATGGCACCCCCTGCCAGTGTGCAGTACAGTTTAACTGAATGTCAGGGAATGGCTTCAGAAAGTATACAAATGTATAAAGATGTGGGCAGCAAGAACTTCTCTCAAAGGAGACTTTGACATGATAGGCAAATTAATGGATTGTAGACAAAATACAAGGCATTACTGTCCTTATTTCCACCTTATATCTGAGCCTTGAGACCAATTTGGAGTCAGGACTTCACATTCATGCTCATTAGTGATTCAGTGCCGCTGGCAGCGAATGAGACCTTTTTCAGTTAATTCAGATATTCTGGCTGAAGTCCAACCTGGGTAACTGCCTCGGCCTACATGAATGTCTCCTACCACTGAAATTATACTTCTTCTCTTAAACTACCATGTAATAACACAGTCTGCCTTTGAATAGCTGCCATTGTAAGCTTTAGAGGCAACTACCTTTTCCTGCCAGGTAAAACAATTTTAAAATGCACTGTGTGTATGTATATGTGTATATGTGTGTGTGTGTGTGTTTCTCTATGAGGCTTATGAACATACAAATGGCTTATCAAGAAAGAAACATAAATGTACAGTCAGAATGATACTTTTATTGGAACTAGAGTTTCACTGGATATTCGCACAGCAAGGCTGATGGGACCACAGAACTGAGTTTTCTGTAAATTAGATATGAATGCCAATAATTGCAGGGTTGGGACAGGCATGATTAAATGCATGGGTTTTAAAGTCAGATTTTAGTTTGATTATAGATATTTTGTGGGACAGCATCATTAAAAAAGAGAGACTTAAAAGAGTTTTAAGAAAAGTTTAGGGCATACATCTATTCAAGGCTTCCATCCTCTCCACAATTTTGGTGTTTCTATTCTTTTCTTGTACAGTTGGTACAAAAAGGGCTGTAAAAGTATAACTCTTTGCATATTCATTTAAAAATAAAAATAGTTTCTTAGATTTTTTCCTTTTTCTGAGTCTGATTCCACATTGTGGTCAGTTATTTTTCTAACACATGTTCTTGATATGTTGATGAAGCACCCACACTATTCATTATCATTGCTCATTAGAGTACTTCTGGATTCTCTTACTGGGCATTCAAGGCCTTACAGGAGGATCTGTCCCTATTTCAATTACCCAACATTATCTGTCCCTATTTCATACCAACAAATCCCGGTATGAACTTTCACCAGAGTTCTGCTCATGAAAGAACTTTGCTAATGGGCCCTAGTCCTTCTCATCTCTAAGGTCTCATGACTTACAGAGCTACTCAATATGGGATGTTTTCCCCCTTCTCCATCCCTTTAACCTTAAATCTCGGTAACATCTTTAATCTTAACTTCAGGTGATTCTTTTCCTAAATTCCGCTCAATTTTATTTGCATCATAGGATTTAGACTTAAAGTATATCTTTTTTAATATTTATTGGATATTTCATGTGCATGAACTCCACCTTTCTAATGAAATGATGTGCTCTTCACAGGCATGAATGAAATAAAAGAATATAATTCCCCCCCTTCTTGTACAGAAAGCCTGGGAAATCCTCCTCTCCACTTCCCATTTGTCACTCCTGTCTCCTCTGTCACCTGGGGAAGTTGGGCCACAGAAACACCACACTACTTTCTTACTCAGGTGTTTTTTAAAAAACCCTTAGAAGCATCATTGGTTATTGTGAATACCTAGCAAAATTTTTCTGTAAAGAGTCAGACAGTAAATATGTTAGGCTTTCCAAGCTACATGATCTCTATTCCAACTACTGGACTCTGTCCTTGCAGTGCAAAAGCAGCCATTGAGAAGGCACAAACCAATGAGTGTGGCTGTTTTCTAATAACATTTTATGGACATTGAAATTTGAACTTTGTATAGCTTCTATATGTTACAAAACAGCATTCTTCTTTTAACATTTTAAGACATTTAAAAAATGTAAAAACCATCCTTACCTCAAGAGCCATACAAAAGCAGATGGTGAACTGAATTTGGCAAGAGCCGTAGTTGGCTGACCCCTGACCTAGATCACTGTTTGCTAAGTTGTGGTCCGTAAACCTTCTGCATCAGAATCACTTAGGGTTAAGAGTTTATAGAAAAAATTATGGAACCAGTGAAGGAGAATTTCTGATGAAGGGTACTAACCAATAGTTATGGATCCCCACATCTAGAATGGTTATGATGTGTTGGCCTTTTGAGTTAGTATTTGGGAAGCAGGAAGCAAGGTTCTAATAGGAAGGGGCAATGACAAAGCAAGTTTTTTAGGGACCCATTTTATAAGACTCACAACCTAAGAAGGTTACATCAACAGCAGAGACTTCATGCTTTAAATCGCATTTTAGAATTTTTTTAGATGCTCAAAATACAAAACTCAGGGTTTCCGAGTGTTTGCCTTTAAAATGCGTGTTACTGAGGATATCGGTAGATATGGCAAATCTTTCTTTAACTTAAAGTCAGGAAAAGTACAAATGTATTCATGGGGAAGGAAAAAAATCCTCATTAAATATAATGTATATGAGACTAAAATGTAAATAAGAAATGATCTTTATGTTCCTGCCTGCATTGAAAACCTCTGTAGCTGGGGCTTTGTTACCTATGGTGAATTCCAGAGAAATTATTTCTTTCATTATGAGGAAACAGTTCTGGAAGGCAGATATAACATATTTCTTGTATAACTTCATTCACGTAATATGCTAGATTATAACATAAACATCTTCTAGGGAGATGGAGACCATCTGGAATCTTGTGCCCACAGGGGCCTTTCTGCCAGTGCAAATCAACTGAGGTTGGAATACGGCTCTAGATTTGAAAGTTTCTGATCTATAGATCATTATACCCATTTTGCAAGTTATTCCCAAACTCTAAAGAAAACTGATGGAGGACGGGAGCAAATGGGAATGGCCTGAAAGCCTCTTGTTAAATGGGGACTCGACTTCTAATACCAGCCAAGATTTATTGAGCATAGCCTTTGCATCAGGCACTGTGCTAAGTGCTCTATGTGGATTTTCTAGTTTGGTCCTTGTAATTAGCACACTGATAGCTACATTAGAGGTAAGAAAACTGAGGCTTGGAGATCCTAAGACATGTGTGTAAGATCACACAGGCCAAGTGAACACCAAGATTTGAACTCAGGTCCTGTGTCCTAACAACCATCTTGGGCTGCCTCCCAACACCTTCACTTTGTGAGGAAATCAGGCTTTGGTGGGTTTTCTTTCACTCTAGCTGAGAAAGAAAGCAGGTACTGGGCTCTGTGTGGATTCTGGACAAATGCGTTGAGCTTCACGTCAAAAAGGCCAGCACGCTGGCCAGCACACTGGTGTGGCACCGTGCTAGGTCAGAAGGAGACAGCCTGTGGTCCTGCAAGGACACAGAGCCATGTGACAGCTCTGGATCACTCTGCCAAGTGGGGATAGGCTGTTTTTGCCTTTTACAGTAATGTTTGGTTGGGAACCAGTAAGCCAGGTTCTAATAGAAAGGGACAATGACAGAGAAGGTTCTTTGCATTGTTCTTACAAGACCTCCAACCAAAGCAGGAGACACCAGTAGAGGTCACTGCAGGTGTCATGAGAGAGAGCTCCTGGATTCTGGCAGAAGTGGTTAAGAATGCCAGGTGAAAGCTGAGACTCTAGACACAGATTCAGAAGATACCCAGCCATTCTTGGCCAAGAGGTTCACCAATATCTAGTAAACATGGATTAGTGACCCACAGAAAAGCCATGATTAGAACATGGTTCTAATAAATGTTAACAGTGCCTAACTTAACTGTTAGTAAACTGCATATATTTGAATCAACACATTTTCCTTTTTTTTGCCCTTATTAATTTCTCAAGTTAAATAATACCTTCAAGTATTGCTCAGGGGAATAGCACTAGAACTAATTAGACCAAACACTGTGCTCATCTCATCATGCCTGATGAGATAGAGCAGAAAAATTCTCCCTAACGTTCTAGGGCACTGTTTTGAATTACATTAAAGTGTTTTCAGACATTTTGGAGTTAAGAATAGAATGCGAATTTTATAATATAACATTGATAATTTAAAGCCTACATAGGATATACAAAATTATTTTTATAGTATAACATAGTATTTTTAAAGCATGAGAGAGATAAGCTTAATTTGAAATCCCTTCCTTTATTTCTCTATTACAATTTATGTTGCTTAAGCATTTTACCAGAGGTGTAAATAAGTTTTAAAAACTTTCTGTTGGTAGTACTTTTTAGTGAACATGAAATTTTTTTTTTTTTTAATTAATTTTTGTCTTAAACATGTGAAACTGAAGTTCACATTTTTCATCTATCACTCTGATATTTGTTTTAATCAATGATTTCCCAAATTTCTGAAGAAGTCAATTGAAATTCTAGGCTCTCAAGCTAAAATAACTAAAAGGACCTCCTTATTTATTGAGACTTTGAGGGGCGGCTTGGGTAATTCATTCTTCTGGGGAAAAAAGAGGAACAACTGGAAAGCTCCTATTTCATTAGCCTGATGCCAGCTCAGATTCTGGGCATCTTTTGGTTTCTGTAAAAACCCTGGAAGTGTGACTTTCCTTCCATGTGACTGGCTGTCTCAGAAGTTGACTTGTTCACAGTTTCCTGATCTGCCTTCCTCAGGCAGTTTTTTAGTGTGTTCGAAAGCATCACTAACCGATTTTCATAAACTCCTGCAGCTTAGAGAGGTTTGTTGAAGTAAGCTTCCTCAGCAGCCTTGGGGAGAGCGGTCTTCAGTAATTTCATAGAAGTCTCTTCCACCAAATAGGGGATTCTGTCACTGGGCCAGGATCAATCATTTAAGGGTCAGCCTGCATGCCGGAATATTCAAACTTTAATTTGAATATGAATCACTTGGGAGATGATGTTAATTTTAAAATGTAGATAATGATTCAATAGGGTCTGAAGTGGAATGCAAAATGACTTGGCCTCCCAGGTACTGAGGACCACACCTTAAGGAGCTAGGTGCTGCCATAAGGTTAAAGGCAGCAAGAGTAGAAAAGCTGCGTGGTGGTGAAAGAGAGTCAGAATATTCCTCCATGGAGAGGAATACCGCTTGGAATTCTGGACGGGATGGGTTTTGGGATGTGCCTGCCTGTTCCCCACAGCAGGGTGTTTTTGCATTCCTGGTCCCTGGGCTCTAAATGCCAGTAAGAATCCATTTGGTACAACAACTGATGAAAAACAGCTTCAATGAAAAACAAATTCCATTCTTCCATTCTTGAAATTAAAATGATATCTGACAGATTCTAAATGTTTAATTTCACCGGATAAGCACTGTAGCATTTTTATGCATCCCTAAATGTGTTTTTTTTTTCCCTACTGGACAAATATGGAGACTTCTTCTACTGTATGTTACTGGCACCATCTTCAAATAGCCTCCCTTGAGTTTGCTAACATAAATGAAAAGGTCCTCCCTCCTTCCATACTCCTGAAGTAAACAAGCTCTCTTTTTCCTCACTTGATCCCATAGGGAAGTCTTTGAAGAGACTTTAGGCTGAGGAAAGAATGTAACTTGGATGTGTGGAGAACTTAGGGTCTGGTAGAAGTCCGGTTATTGACTGAACAGCTGGACTTCTCTCCTGAAGCCTGCAATGCAGTTCTTACAAGTATATTTTTAAGGATCTTTACTTCTAAATCTAATATAGAGGGATTTTTTCCCCCCACAATATAACCCTAAAATGACTGTATCATTACAAAGGCACCCCTGGTGTTTGGGGGAGGGTGGGATAGCCTTGAATCAGGAACCACTTTTGGAAGGCACTCCATAGGAAATAAAATCCACACAGGCAAAAAAGCAAGAAAAAGGAATCCACATATTTTTAAGGTATATTGTTGGAAAGTAGGCAGCTTCAAACAAAACTGGCAAGCAAACTCATTAATTTAGTAGTCTTTTCTGACAAGAGCAAATAGCTAAACCCTGTTTGCTAGACACTAAAATAGATGCATATAGGAACGATGTAATCTTGCTTGTATCCTCTGCTAAAAGGATGATCCTTAGTTTGTCAACGAATAGAAGTTGAAAGTAATATATCACTGTTTCTGGGTTTGCAACAATTTTTAAAACTGTAGTATAATTAGGCTAAATAACATGGTTTTATAATATAAAAACATACTAAATGTATATTTCACAATATATGTGAGCAAGACTATTTGGGGAAGAAATTGCCCTCTCAATTACCAGGTAATGGTTGTGTGGACTTTTAACAATCAGAGATCCCGTGATCTCTTGGTGTGTGTAGGTAACGTAAAATTACTTGGTCTAGCAGCCCATTTACAGTTTATTAAAAAAAAAAACAACTAGGCATCTTCTAGTCTGGAAAGCATAATGTGTTTTTCTGGGATTTTCCTGAGAAATTCTAAAGAAAAATGGTAACCCCAATGTTATGACTTAACAACAAACCTTGACCTGAAGAAATGATAAGGATACTTATAGGGGTGCTGGGAAAATGTAAGGTGCTGGCACTGTCTTCCTGGCAGAAGTAATGTCTGACCTGAATTCACAAGGATAAATAGAAATTTGCCAAAAACATAGATTTTTAAGATAGGAAGAAATACTTTGCAGTGACAAAGAGATATAAAACAACAGCTCTGTGCTACTAGGAAAATATAAATGCCATGAAGGCAGGGTTTTTTATCTGTTTTGTTCACTGCTGTATTAAAGCGTTTCAAGTGGTATCTGAAACACAGTAGAGGATCAGTGAATATTTATGGAATGAAGAATGAGTCAATTGCGATGAGTCATGTGAGATAAGGCTAGAGAGACTGATGTGGACCAGATGACGGAAAATTTGAATGTAAGAGAAAGGTCTGATCTTTGCCTTCTAGAGGCCATGGAGAACCACTGAACGGCATTAAGAGTAGAAAATAAAAGTATAAAAGTAGATACAATCATGTGGGTGGCCATGATTGTGGTGGCGAGGCTTCAGAGTGATAAACAAAAAGGTTAACAAGCAACCCAAGCTGGAAAATCTCAGTTTTTGAGGAGTGGACAAAGAATTCATTAAAGGTGTCTGAAATGAAGCAGAGAGCTAGGAAGACCTCTAGAAGATACAGGCATCCCAGAAGCCACAGGAGGAAGGATTCTGAAAGCAATGAGAAATATTCATTCACAAATAGAAAGCCAACAGAAAGAACATATTCAATAGTGTGACGGGGACTGAAACCAGACAGCAGTAGGATGAGAGGTTTGAGGCAGAAAAGGAAGTCAGATGTTAAGTAAAGGTTATTCTTCCAAGAATCACTATCTTTGTGATTTATGGTGGGGTAAATGTAGGCCCATACTTGGATAATCTTTCAAGAAAGTTGGCCCAGAATGAAAGAAAAGAGAAAAAGCCATGGCTGGAGGGCAAAGCAGAATCAAGAAAAAGTTCTTAAAGGAAGGGATAAATTACAGCAGGTTTATAGGCTAAGGGTGAGGTTCCTGAAGAAGAAGAAAGTTACAACAGGGACCATGATAAAGGGAATATTGATGAAGCAGTTTCTGAGTGACTAAGAGTGACTTTATTCCAGAGCAAGGTGACGTTAGTGTCTTTGAATAGAGGACCTATAAATTTTCTTTTGAAGCTAGTGGGAAAGGAGAAAGGATGGGCCGAGGTACAAGGTAGTTTCCTTAGCATGAGAGAGGTAAACTTATCTGTAAGTACCTGGGATGATGGCATATTAGATTAGCTTCAGCTAAATATGGATCTAATGCATGTATTTTAGTGGTCATGAATGTTCTCATTTTATATTCTTTATATAAGTGTGCAGATTTACATGTCAATTGGCAGGTGGGAAATAGCAGGCCCTGCAAATCACTTTAGATCACTGGCAAGTGTGTTATGGGGAGTTTTTTGACATATGAAAAAAGATGTATAGCTAAAATGCAGTAATAATCCCAAATTTATAGCCATTTAACTATAATGGATGCATCTATGCTTCCCTTGCTAAATTTTACATGGAAGTATCACTTTGGTGCAACATTTTCCAATCTACTAGAAGACGCTTTGTAACATAAAACTGCTTCTGAACTGAAATGCATTATAATGCTCATTGCAACCCACTCTCCTGGAAATGTAAAACTGATTTATCTAAAGCACTACAAAATTCTCCATAAATGTACCACACAATGTGAAATAATGTTAATTAGGAGGAGAGGCACAACATAATACATTTTCTTTAAATTTTAGGGCAATTTGCATAACTTTAATGTGGTATAATAACTGCAATTATTTCCATTTGCACTTTTTGGTAGAATTTATATTCATTAAAAGTGTATGGTTTCATACTCCATAAAAAATGAGCATGACTTTGTAAGGCTTTATAGCAAGATACTGCTATAGGTGATTTCATTTATTTATTCAACAAGTAAGAGCTTACTCATGCAGGCACTGTGATTCAACAGGCTTCACGGCAAAATTTTCAGTTTGCCATCTGGAATTCTCTTGTACATAACTTTAATTGCACCCAGTCCATTTAAATTTCTGCTCTCATGCATAAGCAATGAGCACTCCAGCAGCAGAGCACATTTTTGACATGACCAGCATAATTTCTAAAATATAATTTATTACACTATAGTGGCAGAGAATGAGGAATGCAATTTTTTTTTCTATTTAAGTTTTAAAATTTATAGAACCAGGGAAATTTGAGACTTACTTAGCAAATTTATTGTATACTGGTTATTTTTAGATTTGAGTTTATGCTTTTTAAAAAAGTCTCCAATGAAAGAAACTAAGATTCCCTCCCTCCACTTAAAAATAATTTGAATAAACTGATTGAACATATTTTACATAATAGTACATTTGACCATCCTCCTGTAGCTTTAGAATTGGTGGCTGTAACCATTACCACTACCTTTTCTTCTTCCCTCTGACATTTGTTGAAATCCCAAATTTAGCTACTGCCATGTTTTGTCTAAAGTTAGTAAATTTAGGGCTGCATGCTCAAGGAAATTATCACTGTTGATTAGAAGGGGGCAGGAAATAGGTTTATAGAAAAGACATGGTAAACAAACTATTTGATGTTTGGTTTAGTTGTGTCCCCACCCAAATCTCATCTTGAATTGCAGTTCCCATAATCTTCATGTGTCATAGGAGGAACCCAGTGAATGGTAATTTAATCATGGTGACTGTTATCCCCATGCTGTTCTTGTGATAGTGAGTTCTCATGAGATCTGATGGTTTTATGAAGGACTTTTCTCCCTTTGCTTGGCACTTCTCTCTCCTGCTGCCATGTGAAGAAGGACATGTTTGCTTCCCCTTCTGCCATGATTGTAAATTTCCTGGGGCCTGCCAACCCTGCAGAACTTGAGTCAATTAAACCTCTTTCCTTTATAAATTACCCAGTCTTGAGCAGTTCTTTATAGCAGCATGAGAACAGACTAATACTGTATTTTTTACAGCTCCTTTCTTCTGGAGCCCCCAACTCATGATTATACAACTGTAACTAAATAAGCCTGTGAATCCAGAAACATTGAGAACCCTAGGGTTTTTTTTTTTTTTAAACATAATATGGACATTACAGTTTATCTTCAATTTAACAAAGGGTGGTTGGTGGCCAGAAAACTTATGTGACATACTCAAAGTAATCATGTAAATTAGCAGCATAGATTATACTAGAAACCTGGTATTATGATTCCAGTTAAATAAGTTTTTCCTTTTCTAATTCAGGGCAGACTGTATGCTCTTTTTTTCTGAGTGAGGGCACTGTGAGTGAAGGATTTATAGTCATACAACTAGCATAGTTGGTGGGTTAATTTATAGGTTAGCCATTAGTGTTAAAATAAGCTCCATAAGAACAATAACTTATGTTGTTAAATGGATGTTCCCATATGTATAACAGCACCTGGCACATTTATGGAATGAACAAAGATGAGGAAGACAGACAAATTAGACAAAGACTTGGTACATGACCAAAGAGAATCGAATGATGATAGTTTGCTTGAAAAGCCCAGACAGAAGAGAGGCAGTAGAAAAATGGTTTTGTCCATTTTTGTACACTCAGCTGCATTATTTGACTCACACATGCCTCTTCCTGATTTTGTTTTGTGACTGTTCTTCTTTCCCTGGTGTCATAACAGAATAAAATAATTCAACAAATATGCATGCCAAGCTTTGAGGAAAAAATGGTATGTAAGATAGAGTCCTTGCTCTTGAAAGAAATTAGCTACTTTAAGGTATTAAAAAAAAAAACAGTTTCTCTGAACTGGCATTTCTGTATATCTTCACTGGAACAATTACTTACATTTATACTGATAACTGTAATGAAGGCAAATCTTTTTTTTTTTTTCCCATTTATTTATTTTATTGCATTTTAGGTTTTGGGGTACATGTGAAGAACATGCAAAATTGTTGCATAGGAACACATGTGGCTGTGTGATTTGCTGCCCTCCTCCCCATCACCTACATCTGGCATTTCTCCCCTTGCTATCTCTCCCCAGCTTCCCACCCCCCACCCTCCCTCCCCTATTTCCCCCCAACTGACCCCAGTGTGTAGTGCTCCCCTCCCTGTGTCCATGTGTTCTCATTGTTCAACACCCACCTATGAGTGAGAACATGCGGTGTTTGATCTTCTGCTCTTCTGTCAGTTTGCTGAGCATGATGGTTTCCAGGTTCATCCATGTCCCTACAAAGGACCCAAACTCATCGTTTTTGATGGCTGCATAATATTCCATGGTGTATATGTGCCACATTTTCCCTATCCAGTCTATCGTCGATGGGCATTTGGGTTGGTTCCAGGTCTTTGCTATTGTAAACAGTGCTGCAATGAACATTCGTGTGCACGTGTCCTTATAGTAGAACGATTTGTAATCCTTTGGATATATACCCAGTAATGGGATTGCTGGGTCAAATGGAATTTCTATTTCTAGATCCTTGAGGAATCACCACACTGTCTTCCACAATGGTTGAACTAATTTACACTCCCACCAACAGTGCAAAAGTGTTCCTATTTCTCCACATCCTCTCCAGCATCTGTTGTCTCCAGATTTTTTAATGATCGCCATTTTAACTGGCGTGAGATGGTATCTCAATGTAGTTTTGATTTGCATTTCTCTGATGACCAGTGATGATGAGCATTTTTTCATATGTTTGTTGGCCTCACGTATGTCTTCTTTTGTAAAGTGTCTGTTCATATCCTTTGCCCACTTTTGAATGGGCTTGTTAGTTTTTTTCTTGTAAATCTGCTTTAGTTCGTTGTAAATTTTGGATATCAGCCCTTTGTCAGATGGGTAAACTGCAAAAATTTTTTCCGAATCTGTTGGTTGCCGATTCACTCTAATGATTGTTTCTTTTGCTGTGCAGAAGCTGTGGAGTTTGATTAGGTCCCATTTGTCTATTTTGGCTTTTGTTGTCAATGCTTTTGGTGTTTCGGTCATGAAGTCCTTGCCTACACCTATGTCCTGAATGGTTTTGCCTAGATTTTCTTCTAGGGTTTTTATGGTGTTAGGTCTTATGTTTAAGTCTTTAATCCATCTGGAGTTAATTTTAGTGTAAGGTGTCAGGAAGGGGTCCAGTTTCTGCTTTCTGCACATGGCTAGCCAGCTTTCCCAACACCATTTATTGAACAGGGAATCCTTTTCCCATTGCTTGTTTTTGTCTGGTTTGTCAAAGATCAGGTGGTTGTAGATATGTTGTGTTGCCTCTGAGACCTCTGTTCTGTTCCATTGGTCTATATCTCTGTTTTGGTACCAGTACCATGCTGTTTTGATTACTGTAGCCTTGTAGTATAGTTTGAAGTCTGGTAGTGTGATGCCCTCTGCTTTGTTCTTTTTGCTTAGAATTGACTTGGCTATGCGGGCTCTCTTTTGGTTCCATATGAAGTTTAAGGTGGTTTTTTCCAGTTCTGCAAAGAAGGTCATTGGTAGCTTGATGGGGATAGCATTGAATCTGTAAATTACTTTGGGCAGTATGGCCATTTTCACGATATTGATTCTTCCTAACCATGAACATGGAATGTTTCTACATCTGTTTGTGTCCTCTCTTTTTTCGTTGAGCAGTGGCTTGTAGTTCTCCTTGAAGAGGTCCTTTACATTCCTTGTTAGTTGTATTCCTAGGTATTTTATTCTCTTTGTGGCAATTGTGAATGGAAGTTTGTTCTTGATTTGGCTCTCTTTAAGTCTGTTATTGGTGTATAGGAATGCATGTGATTTTTGCACATTGATTTTGTATCCTGAGACTTTGCTGAACTTGCTTATCAGTTTCAGGAGGTTTGGGGCTGAGACGATGGGGTCTTCTAGATATACAATCATGTCGTCTGCAAATAGAGACAATTTGACTTCCTCCTTTCCTATTTGAATGCCCTTTATTTCTTTTTCTTGCCTGATTGCTCTGGCTAGAACTTCTAATACTATATTGAATAGCAGTGGTGAGAGAGGGCATCCTTGTCTGGTGCCACATTTCAAGGGGAATGCTTCCAGTTTTTGCCCATTCAGTATGATATTGGCTGTTGGTTTGTCATAAATAGCTTTTATTATTTTGAGATACGTTACATTGATACCTAGCTTATTGAGTGTTTTTAGCATAAAGGGCTGTTGAATTTTGTCATAGGCCTTCTCTGCATCAATTGAGATGATCATGTGGTTTTTGTCTTTGGTTCTGTTTATGTGGTGAATTACGTTTATAGACTTGCGTATGTTGAACCAGCCTTGCATCCCCGGGATGAAGCCTACTTGATCATGGTGGATAAGCTTTTTGATGTGCTGTTGCAATCGGCTTGTCAGTATTTTATTGAAGATTTTTGCATCTATGTTCATCATGGATATTGGCCTGAAGTTTTCTTTTCTTGTTGAGTCTCTGCCGGGTTTTGGAATCAGGATGATGTTGGTGTCATAAAATGATTTGGGAAGAATTCCCTCTTTTTGTATTGTTTGGAATAGTTTCAGAAGAAATGGTACCAGCTCCTCTTTGTATGTCTGGTAGAATTCGGCTGTGAACCCATCTGGACCTGGGCTTTTTTTGGGTGGTAAGCTCTTAATTGCTGCCTCAACTTCAGACCTTGTTATGGGTCTGTTCAGGGTTTCGGCTTCTTCCTGGTTTAGGCTTGGCAGGAGGCAAGTGTCCAGGAATTTATCCATTTCTTCCAGGTTTATTAGTTTGTGTGCATAGAGTTGTTTGTAATAATCTCTGATGATGGTTTGAATTTCTGTGGAATCTGTGGTGATATCCCCTTTATCGTTTTTTATTGCATCAATTTGGTTATTCTCTCTTTTCTTTCTTATTAATCTGGCTAGTGGTCTGTCTATTTTGTTGATCTTTTCAAAAAACCAGCTCCTGGATTTATTGATTTTTTTGAAGGGTTTTTTGTGTCTCTATCTCCTTCAGTTCTGCTCTGATCTTAGCTATTTCTTGTCTTCTGCTAGACTTTGAGTTTTTTTGATCTTGCTCCTCTAGCTCTTTCAGTTTTGTTGATAGGGTGTCAATTTTTGATCTCTCCTTGCTTCTCATGTGGGCACTTATTGCTATATATTTTCCTCTAGAGGCTGCTTTAAATGTGTCCCAGAGATTCTGGTATGTTGTGTCTTCATTCTCGTTGGTTTCGAAGAACATCTTTATTTCTGCCTTCATTTCATTGTTTATCCAGTCAACATTCAAGAGCAAGTTGTTCAGTTTCCATGAAGCTGTGCAGTTCTGAGTTAGTTTTTGAATTCTGAGTTCTAACTTGATTGCACTGTGGTCTGAGAGACTGTTTGTTATGATTTCCGTTCTTTTGCATTTGCTGAGGAGTGATTTACTCCCAATTATGTGGTCAATTTTAGAGTAGGTGTGATGTGGTGCTGAGAAGAATGTATATTCTGTGGATTTGGGGTGGAGAGTTCTGTAAATGTCTATTAGGTTTGCTTGGTCCAGGTCTGAGTTCAAGTCCTGGATATCCTTGTTAATTTTCTGTCTGGTTGATCTGTCTAATGTTGACAATGGGGTGTTAAAGTCTCCCACTATTATTGTGTGGGAGTCTATGTCTCTTTGTAAGTCATTAAGAACTTGCCTTATGTATCTGGGTGCTCCTGTATTGGGTGCATATATATTTAGGATCGTTAGCTCTTCTTGTTGCATTGATCCTTTTACCATTATGTAATGTCCCTCTTTGTCTCTTATGATCTTTGTTGCTTTAAAGTCTAATTTATCAGAGATGAGAATTGCAACTCCTGCTTTTTTTTGCTCTCCATTTGCTTGGTAAATCTTCCTCCATCCCTTTATTTTGAGCCTTTGTGTATCCTTGCATGTGAGATGGGTTTCCTGGATACAGCACACCGATGGGTTTTGTCTTTTTATCCAATTTGCCAGTCTGTGTCTTTTGATTGGGGCATTTAGTCCATTTACATTTAGGGTTAATATTGTTATGTGTGAATTTGATACTGCCATTTTGGTGCTAGCTGGCTGTTTTGCCCTTTAGTTGAGCTAGTACTTGTTGTTCCTTTATATGTGTAGAGCCTCTTTCAGGAGCTCTTGTAGAGCTGGCCTGTGGTGACGAAATCTCTGAGTACTTGCATGTTCCCAAAGGATTTTATTTTTCCTTCACTTATGAAGCTTAGTTTGGCTGGATAGGAGATTCTGGGTTGAAAGTTCTTTTCTTTAAGGATGTTGAATATTTGCCCCCATTCTCTTCTGGCTTGTAGGGTTTCTGCTGAGAGATCTGCTGTGAGTCTGATGGGCTTCCCTTTATGGGTAACCCGACCTTTCTCTCTGGCTGCCCTTAGTATTTTCTCCTTCATTTCGACCCTGGTGAATCTGACGATTATGTGCCTTGGGGTTGCTCTTCTTGACGAATATCTTTGTGGTGTTCTCTGTATTTCCTGGACTTGAATGTTTGCCTGCCTTGCTAGGTTGGGGAAGTTTTCCTGGATAATATCCTGAAGAGTATTTTCCAGCTTGGATTCATTCTCTTCGTTGCATTCGGGTACGCCTATCAAACGTAGATTAGGTCTTTTCACATAGTCCCACATTTCTTGGAGACTTTGTTCATTCCTTTTTACCCTTTTTTCTCCAGGCTTGCCTTCCCGTTTTATTTCATTGAGTTGATCTTCGACCTCTGATATCCTTTCTTCTGCTTGTTCCATTCGGCTGTTGATACTTGTGCATGCTTCACGAAGTTCTCGTGTTGCGTTTTTCAGCTCCATCAATTCACTTATATTCCTTTCTATTTTGTCCATTCTTGTTAGCATTTCATCAAATCTTTTTTCAAGGTTCTTAGTTTCTTTGCATTTGGTTAGAACATGTTCTTTAAGTTCACAGAAGTTTCTTACTACCCACCTTCTGAATTCTGATTCTGTCATTTCATCACACTCGTTCTCCATCCAACCTTGTTCCCTTGCTGGCGAGGAGTTGTGATCCCTTTTAGGAGGAGAGGTGTTCTGGTTTCGGGTGTTTTCATCCTTTTTGCGCTGGTTTCTTCCCATCTTTAAGGATTTATCCACCTGTCGACTTTGTAGTTGCTGGCTTTCAGATTGGGTCTCAAATCTTTCAGATTGATGTTCTGTTTGTTGATGATGAGGTTATTTCTGTTTCTTGGTTTTCCTTCTGACAGTCTGGCCCCCCTGCTGTAGGTCTGCTGAGGTTCACTCCAGGCCCTGCTTGCCTGGGGTTCACCTGCAGCAGCTGCTGAACAGCAAGGGTTGTTACCAGTTTTCTTCTTCTGCTATCTTTGTCCCAGAAGGATACCCACCTAGTGTCAATCTGATCTCTCTTTTATGAGGTGTCTTTTTGGATATATAGGGGTCAGGGAGCTGCTTGAGGAGACGGTCTCTTCTTTATAGGAGCTCAAATGGTGAGCTGCGAGCTCTGTTGTTGTTCATTCAGAGCTGCTGGGCAGGTACTTTTAGGTCTGCTGCAGCAGAACTCATAAACTGCTTTTTGTTCCCAGGTGCTCTGTCCCAGGGATTTAGGGCTTTATTTATGAGTTTCCGTTATGCTGCCACATGAAGGCAAATCTTAACATGCTCCTTATGCATTTAGGTGTGCATTAAAGGTGTTAGAGACTAGGGTAAATAAAACTAGAAAATGGGATAAATTACAGGTTAATATGAAATCAATAATTAACAATTACATCCTGTGTATTAATCTGTTCTCATGCTGCTAATAAACACACACCCAAGACTGGGTAATTTATAAAGAAAAAGAGGTTTAATGGACTCAGAGATCCACATGGCTGGGGAGCCCTTACTATCATGGCAGAAAGAGAAAGGCATGTCTTACATGGCAACAGGCAAGAAAGAAAAAGAATCAAGTAAAAGCAGAAACCCCTTATAAAAACATCGGATTTCGTGAGACTTATTCACTATCACAAGAACGGCATGGGGGGAACCAGCTCCATGATTCACTGATCTTCCACCAGGTCCCTCCCACAACAGATGGGAATTATGGGAGCTACAATTCAAGTTGAGATTTGAGTGGGGACACAGCCGAACCATATCATCCTGTTATATACAAAATAGATTTACCATCTGTAAACACACTTCTGCTGTCCATCTTTCATCAGTATTTAGAAATGACCGACAGACATATTTTTAAATAAAACAAATAGATATATTTATCCAAATACTTAACTGATGTGTTTGCAGGGTAGGCTTAGGATAGAACAATGTATTTTTTGTTGCTTTATGTTATTTTATTTTTACATTTTGGATTCGGGGGTACAGGTGTAGGTTTGTCACATGGATATATTGTTTTCTGGTGAGTTTTGGGCTTCTAGTCAGGTTCTGTTTGTATTAAAGAGGGGCTGCAGTTTAAAAATGGTACTTGAACATTATGATACAAATCTAAACAAGCAACTTTTCTCTAAGAATCTCCTCGATATAATGAATGCAATTTCCCTGCCTCTAAGCGCCAAATGAAATGAGGTCTAAAATATTAAGAATGATAGCTACTCCTATTGAAACTTAGCACAAACAACAACATTTCATCACTTAATCATTGACACAAATAGGAATATTGGTTCTTTTTATTTTTTATGGACTTCTGTGTGCCTGGAATTTTGGTGATAAGAAGTTGATCTCTTATGAGTTGAATGACAGAAAATAAAGATCACCCAGGTTAATAATGAAGAGACAATGTGTATTCTTCCTCATCCCCAATATATATAAAAACATAGTACCTGCAAATAAATGTACTCCACCAATTTGAGCAGGAAAGAAGCTTTGTTTTCAAGTGACCAAAACACTAATATTAACTTCTTACCAATTAGTCAACCAATTTTTAAAAAATTGAGTTTTGCTTACAACTGACTTGAATGGTCATGTTAGCTCAAAATATTTGATTCCGTTGCCGAATCCAAAGCTACCTTCTCCATCCTATTTTATTCAGCACTTGGCACAACTGCTCACATCTTCCATCTTGAAACACTTTCCTTCATAAGGCTACTAGGACCTGGTTTTCTTCTTCCTCAAAAGTTATGTGTTTTTTTGCCTTTTACTGGTCACTCTTTCCCTTCCTGACCTTTAAAATTGGCAGTTCCTAGTCCTCAGAATGTTTCTTTTCTTTATTAACACCTGTTTCCTAGATGTTTTCATTTGGTCTCCAGCTTTAGACATAATCCCCATTTGCCAGCCATCTCTGTGTGGATAGCTAAAAGGCATCTCAAGCTTGACATGCCCCAGGCTGGGCTCTTGGTTCCTCCCATCCCCTGTGACCATTTGCATCTATCATAGTCATTATATAAATAAAGTGCAACTTTGTTCTAGTTATTTAGGTTACAAATTTTGTAGTCATCTGGGTGTGGTGGTGCATGCCAGTAGTACCAGCTACTGAAAAGGCTAGGTGGGAGGATTACTTGAGCCCAGGAGTTCAAGGCTAGCCTGGGCAAAATAACAAGAAACTGTCTCAAAAAAAAAATCTTTGATATTTCCCTTTTTCTTATAACCCCATCATGTCTACCGGTAAATCCTGTGACTGTTCTTTTAAAGTATATTACTATCCGTTTCATATTTTATTATTTTCTTTTTTTTTTAGGACGGGGTTTCACTCTTGTTACCCAGGCTGGAGTGCAATGGTGCGATCTCGGCTCACCGCAACCTCCGCCTCCTGGGTTCAGGCAATTCTCCTGCCTCAGCCTCCTGAGTAGCTGGGATTACAGGCACGCACCACCATGCCCAGCTAATGTTTCTGTATTTTTAGTAGAGACGGGGTTTCACCATGTTGACCAGGATGGTCTCGATCTCTTGACCTCGTGATCCACCCGCCTCGGCCTCCCAAAGTGCTGGGATTACAGGCGTGAGCCACCGCGCCTGGCTTACTATCCGTTTCTTATCATATCCACTCCCAACAACCTCCTCCAAGCTTTCTTCATCTCTCATTTGGACTGCAGTGGAAGCCAGCTTGACTGTCTGCTTATATCCATCCTTGCTCACCAACAGTCTGTTCTCAACATAGCAGCTAGCACAAGCTTTTAAAAATGTTATATCCTATCAATCCCCTGCTCAGACACTCCAGAAGCTTCCCATTTCATTCAAAGGTGAAACCCAAAGTCCTTTCTCTGGTCCATGGCTACACAAGATCCAACATTACCTGCCTCCCTCCTCCTCCAGTAATCTCTTGGACCTCCTCTACCATTCCATCTCTTCCTCAATTAGCTTTAGCCACTTTAGCTCCTTGTCATGGCTTGTCTTCATCAAGCACAGCCCTTCCTCAGGGTCTTCTGCCTGCCTGGGCGATTTTACCCTGGATATCTCTATGGCTTGCTCACTCACTTTCTTTCAATTTCTGCAGAGATGTCTTTCCTTAGTCACTCTTTCTAAAGGAGAGCTGTCTGACAAAGTTCCCAAGAACATACAATGGAGAAAGGAAAGTTGAGTAAATGGTGTTGGGAAAACTGGATATCCACATGCAGAAGAATGAAATTAGACCATATCTATCACAATATACAAATATCAACTCAAAATGGATTAAAGACTTAAATGTAAAACCTGAAACTATAGAATACTAGAGGAAAACATAGGGGAAAAGCTCTATGGCTGGGCAGTGATTTTTCACTATGACCCCAAAAACACAAGTTACAGAAGCAAAACTAGACAAACAGGGTTACATCAAACTAAAAAACTTCTGCACAGAAAAGGAAACAATTGACACAATGAAGAAACAACATGCAGAATGGAAGAAAATACTTGTAAGCTGTACATGCAATAAAGGGTTAATATATAAAATATATAAGGAACTCAGATAACTCAATAGCAAGAAAAAAAAAACCTGATCAAAAAATAGGCAAATGCCTGAGTAGATATTTCTCAAAACAAGATAAAGAAATGGCCAACAGGTATATGAAAATTGTTCAACATCGCTAATCATCAGGGAAATGCAAATCAAAACCTCAAGGCAGTATCACCTCATTCCTGTTAGAATGGTTATTAGCAAAAAGACAAAAGATAACAAGTGTTGGCAGGAGAACCCTTGCACACTGTTGACGCCAATGTAAATTAGTATAGCCATTATGGAAAACAATATGAAGATTTCTCAAAATATTAAAAATAGAACTCTATGATCAGTAAGTTGGCCACTAGGTATATATCCAAAGGAAATGAAACAAATATATCAAAGAGATATCTGCACTCCCCTGTTTATAGAAGCACTACTCATTATAGCCAAGATATGAAATCAATGGATAAAGAAAATGTGCTATATCTATATAATGGAATACTATTCAGTCATAAAAAAGAATAAAGTCCTATCATTTGCAACAACATGGATGAACTGAAGGATATTTTGGTAAGTGAAATAAGCCAGGCACAGAAAGGCAAATACTGCATAATCTTACTCATATGTGGAATCTAAAATAGTTGAGTTCATAGAAGTAGAAAGTAGAATTCTGGTTATCAGAGGCTGGGATGGTTGTGGGGCTAGGAGGAGTTGGGGAGATGTTAAAGAATAAAAAAAACCACAGAGGTATAAGTTCAAGAGATCTATTGTGCAGCATGGTGATTATAGTTAATGATATATTCTTGAAAAATGCTGAGAGTGGACATTAAATGTTCTCATCACAAAAATAATTATGTAAGATAATACCTCTATCAGCTAGATTTAACATATACCGTTAGCTACATTTAACATGAATACATATATTAGATATTCAACACATGTACACAATAAACACATACAATTTTATGTCAATGTAAAAAATAAATGTGAAAAAAAGAACTCTTCCTTATCCATCACTTTCCTTTTTCTGATCCTTTTTCTCAGTTTTCTTTATTCTCATCCCCAATATGTATTACTGTGTTTGTCTAATTTCCTCCTGGGAAGCAAACTTCTTGAGGAAGGGACTTTGTTTTGCTCACTGCCATATTTCCGCACCTAGACTAGTGCTGAGTACACGGTAAGCCCTAAATAAATACTTACTAAACGAATGAATAAGTACTGCAGAGTCAAGCAGAAGCCATCAAAATGAAAGCCTTTTTTTAAAAAAAAAAAATGATAAGACTTTGGGAAACTGACAAGATAAAAACTCACTAAAATTACAGTCAGAAGATTCAGGTGTGAGTTCTGTTTCTGCTACTTCTAAATGGTGTGACAACAACTCTACACGTATTCCTGGACTCCTGTTTCTTTCATGCTAAGTGTCATTTGAGCATCGATATCCCCATTTGGTGTATGTCTCATAAAATGCATGGCATTTTCTATGCTTAGAATGGGGTATCTTGTTATTGATATTCAGACATCTCACATTTGGGGAGCCCCAAATTGCTCAGCCCTTTGCATAGACACACACTGAACTTGGGCCAATTATTAACTCTCAGTCTAAGTTATTTTAACTCAGTGAAAGTTGAGAACGTAAATGTGAGGATACCTTGTGAATTTTAATATATATACCAGTGGCCCTGTAATCCCAGTGCTTTGGGAGCCCAAGGTGGGCGGATCACTTGAAGTCAGGAGTTTGAGACCAGCCAATATAGTGAAACCCCATCTCTACTAATAATAAAAAAATTAGGAGGGTTTGGTGGCATGTGTTTGTAGTCCCGGCTTCTCAGGAGGCTGAGGTGGGAGAATTGCTTGAACCCAGGATGTGGAAGCTGCAGTGAGCCAAGGTCATGCCATTGTACTCCAGCCTGGGTGAGTGAGATCCTGTCTCAAAAAAACAAAACAAAAAAATAGAAAAACTGATGATGCGACATGATCAGTAGTTATATATCCTTGATTTGCAGGTCAGGATACAGACAGCACATAAGGAACAGCAAGGGCAGAGTGACTACCACGTGTTTGACCCCAAACCATTTTTTTATTCCTGGGCTCATAGGAACATGTACTACCATTCCCAGTCTCTTATGACCAGTGGTAACTAAAACTGAGTTCTAGCCAATTGAATGTGGGCAAAAGTGATATATACCCCTTCCTGGGCTGGCGCCTACAGCCTCTTGAATGGCACTTTGCTCTTTTGGTCTCATTTTAGCTGTGAGCTAGTTAGAAACTAGAGAGGGATAATAAGGTCCTAGGGCATGAATCTTCAACAGAAGAAAGCCTGGTTTCCTGAGTCACTGCATGGAGGGGAGGTACCCAAGAGATATGTCATCCAGGAACACATACATTGCAGGTTATTTGAGTGAGAAATATACTTTTATGAAGTCGCTAAAACGTTATGGCATATTTGTTAATACAGTAGTCAGTATGCCATGTCGTTCACAACTTATGCTGTGGATTTGTGACTTAGTTTGCTCTGTCATATATGTTTTTTTTTCTGCTGACATCAAGTGGAAGGTTGGATTATATAATAATTGAATGTGGAATATCCACTTTGATTTTCTCTTAATCTCTCTGGATACAGATTTTTTCAAATATCTGGTGCTTTTCTCTCAGGAATATTTCTATATTAGATCTTTATCAGTGACACCTATTCTCTTTTGTAGCTTAAATCTGTTTTGATAATGTCTTAAGTCTTTTGTTGTTGTGGTCATGGTGGTTTTTTATTTTAAGTGATTCTTTAAAGTATCTTGAGACAGGTGTGGTGGCTCATGCCTGTAATCCCAGCACATTGGGAGGCCGAGGCAGGTGGACTGTTTGAGCTAAGGAGATTAAGACCAACCTGGGCAACATGTTGAAATGCTACAAAAAATAGAAAAGTTAGCCAAGGATGGTGCCATATTCCTGTGGTCTCAGCTAGTTGGAAGCTGAGGTGGGAGCATTGCTTGAGCCCAGGAGGTCAAGGCTGCAGTGAGCTGTGATTGTGCCACTGCATTCCAGCCTGGGTGACAGAGCAAGACCCTGTCTCAAAATAAATAAATAAATAAATAAATACATATAAAGTATATTTTATAGCATTATATAGCACTCCCTAACTAGTTGCTTAAATACATTTCTCCCAGCAAGTAGCAACATGAAACAAACGCTAAAATATCTGGGAGTAAAGGAGCATGATATATGCAACTTACCCTTAAATGGTTTAGATACACACACATACACACACTTATAAAACAAATGGGGCAAAATGTTTCTATCAATGTGGGTAAATGGTATGTGGTGTTATGTGTATTATACTTGTACATTTTTTCTGTAAATTTGAAGCAACTTCTCAAATTTTTTTTAGAAAATATCAGCACTATTGTATTAATACTTATAGCTTTATTTAAAATTTTTTTTTCTGTGTGGTTTAAAAATTGTGATACAATGGTTTTCTCTGATAATATGCTTTTAAAATTTTAAAGCAAAATCATAATTCTTTATCTATAATTTTATGCTTTCCTCTCAAACCTCTGATACAGTCTATGATACCTCTTAAATACTCTGAATTCTCTTTGAATGGAAAAAAAGAGATGTGTATTATCTATACTAGTTAATTATTGTCAGCATAAGAAGAGAATATATCGATCCAGTGAATACTTTGGGGGATCATGTTTTATAGAACTAGGAAGAAGAGTTTTCAAAAACTGGTCAACTGCAATTAATGGAAAGTTTACAAATTAAGCAGAATACTTTGTTGCATTTTATTATAAATATGAGTAAAATATATAATAAGGCTTGCTTATGTTAATCTCTCTGGGTTTGTCATATTCCAGACATCAAACAACAGTGTCTTTGGGCAGAGTGTAATTGTTCCCTGTTCCACAGTAGGCTGGGCATCAGCCAATAAATTATTTATAAATAAACTAGTATGTTTTTTAGCCATTAAAATAGAATAACCATTAGCCAACCTAATTAAGAAAAAGCACTAATAGGAACTAAGGGCCAGGCCTAGTGGCTCATGCCTGGAATCCCAGCACTTTTGTAGGCTAAGATGGGAGGATTGCTTGAGGCCAGGAGTTTGAGACCGGTCTGGTCAACATAGCAAGACCTTATCTCTACTTAAATTAAAAAGTAAGAAAGAAAAAAATGGTAATAATAGAACTACTCTCTGGTAAAGTGGAAACTGGAAGAAAAATGGAGAATATTTGATTCCAATTCTATTTAAATACACTTGAAAACCTGAATAAAAGAGATAATTTATAGGATAACAAGCATTATAAAAACAGCCCTGGCAAAGCAGAAACTCTAAGATTAATTACTGTAGAAGAAATTGAAAAGTTGTAAAAAGATACCCTTCCTCCCACCAAACCAAATGAAACAAAAAACAAAACTCAACACACCGAAACTTGATAATTGCAAAGACGTATATTATATCTTCAAGGAATAGATAACTTTGAAGAGAATTAAATTATTTCTCAGCAAAGAAAGAGTATTGATTGCTTTTAAGATACCAGCATAAATTTAATGATAAAATATGATAGTAAAACATATACCAAAAAGGAAACTTTAGACCAATGTCATTTAAAGTTGATGCAAAATTCTATGTAAAGAGATAGAATTTAGGAGCATATTATAGGCATAAGATAAGATTGAATGTAGTTTATTCCAGGAGCAAAAGGATAGTTTAAAGGTGATAAGTCCTTTAATGCAACTCATTACGGTGATAAGTCAAAGGAGAATATAATAATCATCTCCAAAGATGCCAAAAAGCTTTGGATAAAATTTATTACCTATTTTTGATATGGGTTATGAATGAAATGGGAATTGAGGGGTTTTTCCTTAGCATGGCAAATATTAATCTTAAATGAAAGGCCAGTTTTGTATTTAACAGTGTAAAATGAGAGTTTCCATTTAAGTCGGGAAATGGTTAGGAATTTCCATAATCCTCACTATTAACAGTCAAATGCATTTATAACACAAATCAAAGGTGTGCAAATAAGAAAGGAGGAGGCAAAGTGACTGTTAGTTGTAGGTGGTATGACCGTCTGCCCCCAAATACCATGAAATGATCTGAAAAAAAATATGAGAAACAATAAGATAACTCAGTAAGGGAGCTGCGCATAAGGCTGATATTCAAGAATAAAACTCCAGGGGGATAGGAGATAAAAATGTTAAAAAATAAACTAAGGACATATTTATGTTGATTTTTATTTTTGTCTGTCTCTAATATAATGTCAATTTCATGAGAAAAAGGATGTGATTAGCTTTGTTTATTGCTTTATCTCTAGTGCCAAAAAAGTGCCTAACACATTGTGGGCATTCAAAAAGTATTTGTTGAATCTAAGAAAGGAGCAAGATAGCCAACTAGAAACCCTTAGCACTTGTCCCTACCCCACAAGGACAGCCCAGACAACAAATATGTAACTACATTTTGATGAAAATAACTAAAGGAGAGCACCAGTGTACATCAAAGGAGTAGCAGAAACCCTGCAGAGCACAGAAATCTAGGTTGGCCCAGAGAGAATGGAAGGAAACCCCTGGCCTCCACCATTACACCTCCCAGCTGGGCTCAGCTGGGAACCATGAGGGACTTCTACCTGTGAGGAAAAGGTAAGCAGGTAGACCCCAGCATCTCCCATCAACACCAGGGACACCTACAATCCTCACTACTGGGAACTCCTGCAGTCCTCACAGACACTGAACCCAGCTGAAGGAGGCGGCAGGAGTCCACACAGCCATGTTCCCTCCAGAGAAGCAGCTGACACTGTGCCTTGCCCCCTGTGACCCACAGGGCTACTGTGCTATGCCATCTTGGAATCAGAACTGCTGCTAGAGTGTGTCCTGCTCTGGCAGTGAGTGGCCATGGCACCCTTCCATGCGTAAGGTTTAGCTACCACAGAACCACTCCTGTTCAGTGGTTCACCATCCCTGAGTAGAGCTGCTCCCTTACCCTACCCTGTGGGGCCGAGCTGCTGTGGAGCTGTTCCCTCCCACTGGTTGCTGCATCTTGTCAATCAGGGTCCAAGATAAAGCTGTGCGCTGCCTCCCAAGTAAACAGTGGATTGACAAAGCAGCTTCATCTACCCCTCCCAGTAACTGCTATACCCAGGTCTCCCGCGCCTAAGCTGAAATAGTGCCCTGCATCCTGGGAAAGCAGTACCTTGACTGTCCAGAACAGTCGTGTCCCACCAGTGCCTGAGTTGAAGATGTGCCCTGCCTCCTGGGAAATGATGTCTTGGCCACACAGAGCAGTCACATCTCCTGGGACTGAGCTGAAGCAGTGCATTGCCTCCAAAGGAATTAGTGCCCTGGTGAAGCTGAGCAGCCATGCATTCCTCGGCTGAGCTGATAGAACCATACATCCCAGAGCAACAGTATTGGCTGCACTGAGACACCCTCATCTGCATGCTCAACAACTAGTATCCTGCTTCCCTGGAGTCAAACTAGCCCCTTAGAGCTGCTGAGACATCCCCTTCCCTGGGGAGTGAAGTCATGTCTGTGTTGCTTCCTGTCCCACCAGGGCCTAAGCAATTGTGGCAGTCTGCTATTCTAGGGTTCTTGGTGCTGCACCTGACCTTACAAAGTCTGAGATGCTGCTGTGTTCTACCACCTCAGGGTCCAAAGTCACCACTGAACAATGTCTCATCCCCCAGGATCTGAGTTGACACTATGTCCTATTGGCGATACAGCTGTGTCCTGCTTCCCAGGCCCAAATCTCCATAGCACCCCTTCTTTCCTGGAGCCAGGCCAGTGCTATGCTCTGCCCTCAGGGTTACAGTCATAGCTACAACCTGGACCCCTGGACCTAAGCTGCTGGATGTTGCCTCAGAGTCACAGACTCTGGCTCTGTGGGTAATCTGTATCCAACCCTGCCTCAGAGAGTAAACCTATACCACAAGACCCACTTGGTACAATTGGTTGGCAAGATCTTGAACCCAGGACCCCAGGTTCAAAGCTGCTCTGACACCTGTGTCCTGGAGCCCAGTGCTGCTGCAGCTGCATATTGACCATGTCAGACCCAACACCAAGAGGGATTCATTCAGCTAAATCTGCTCATTGTGGAGAAAACATCATCATAACAGTCTCAAAACACTTTCCACCAAGAACCCCAGCAATCTATGCTGCCACAAACTCCTATAGCCTAGGCTGCTGAGACATCACTGCAAATGTTGATTGCAGCTGAAGAAACTGTACAAAGACTATTCCCTGAATATACTTGGAACCAACTATTACATCTTTTTCAGCTGGCATACCAAGACTTATTTGGAGGTGAAAATATGACCCTACCAAAAGAACAAAATAACTCTCTGTAACCTGAAAAGAAAGGGGAAATTTATAAATTGTCTGAAAAGGAATTAAAAATAATTATCTTAATGAAACTCAGTGAGATACAAGATAATACAGATAGAACAGTTGAAAAAAAATCAGAAAAACAGTTTATGATCTCAAAGAAATTTAACAAAGAGATGGTTATCATAAAAAAGAACCAATAGAAATCTTAGAGCTGAAGAATTTCATGAATGAAATTATTAAAATACAATATGGAACTTCAGTAGCAGACTAGATCAAGCAGAAGAAAGAATCTCTGAACTTGAAGATAGGTCTTTTGAATTTACCCAGTCAGAAGGAAAACAACAAACCCCCAAAATGATAAAGTAAAAACAGCCTATGAGAGTCCTGGGATACCATTAAATGAGAAAACATTTGCATTATGAGAGTTTCAGAAGAAGTGACAAAGATAGGGACAGAAAGCTTATCTGTAATTACAAAATAATTGGTGAAAACTTCCTAAGTCTTAGAAGAGATATGGACATCCAGATTCATGAAGCTTATATGTTTCCAAACAGACTCAGCCTAAGGAGGTCCTCACTGAGGCAAAGTAAAATTAAATGGTCAAAAGTCAAAGACAAAGTAAGAATTTAAAAAGCAGCAATAAGAAAAATGTCAAGTCATATATAAGGGAACTACCATTAGACTATGAACAGATTTCTCAGCAGAAAGCCTGGAGGCCAAGAAAGAAGGGGATGATACTGAAAGTGCTGAAAGTCTTTCCTGAACAAGCAAAAGTTGAGGGAAATCATTTTCACTACATCTGCCTTATATCAAATGCTTAAGGGAGTTCTTCAAGTAGAAATGAAAACATAAAGTACAACATTCACTGACAAGGGCAAATATATCAAATCCAGAATACCTCAATACTATCACGTTGCTCTGTAAATCATACATATCTCTACTATGAACCATTAACAAAAAATCAGTAGTAAGTTCTTATCTATCAATAAATACTTTGAATGAAAGTAGATTAAAATCTCCAATCAGAAAATACAGATTGGCTGAATAGTTTAAAAAACAAGATCCAACTATGTGCTGTTTACAAGAGACCCACATTAACCTTAAAAACATACAGAGGCTGAAAATAAATGGATGGAAGAAGATATTTCAAACAAACAGTAACCAAAAGAGTAGGAGTGGCTATACTTAGATAAAACATTTTGTTAATGGGGAAAGCACAGCTTGATAAATGGTGTTATGAAAATTGGAAATAAAACTAGACTTCTATCTCTCATGAAAATCAACTCAGAAGGCATTAAAAACTTAAATGTAAGATCCAAAACTACGAAATTACTATAGGAAAACAGGGGGACATACTTTATGACATTGATTTGGACGATGTTGTTTTTGGATATGCCTCAAAAGCACAGGCAACAAAAAAGTAGCCAATGAGATTACATCAAATTAAAAAGATTCCACACTGAGAAAGAACAATCAAAAGAGTGAGGAGACAACCGACAAAATAGGATAAAATACTTGCAAACTATTTTTCTGACAAGAAGTTAACATCCAAAATATACAAGACACTCAAACAGCTTAACACTAAAATAACTCAATAAAAAAGTGCAAAAGACCTGAGTAGACATTTCTCAAAAGACATACAAATGGCTAACAGTTATGTGAAAAATTGCTCACCATCACTAATCATCAGAGAAATACAAATCAAAACCACAGTGTGGTATCACCTCAGTCTGTTAGGATAGCTATTAGCAAAAAGACAGAAGATAGTAAGTATTGGTGAGGATATGGAGAAAAGGGAACCCTCGCACACTGTTGATGGCAATGTAAATTAGTATAGCCATTATGGAAAACAGTATGGAGGTTTCTCAAAATATTAAAAATGGAACTATGGTATGATTAGTAATTCTAATGGGTATATATCTGAAGAAAATAAAATGAGTATGTCAAAGAGTTATCTTCACTCCTATATTTATTGAAGCACTATTTGCAGTAGCCGAGATGTGGAACCAACCCAAGTATCCATCAATGGATGAATGGATAAAGAAAATGTGGTAAATCTATACAATGGAATACTACTCAGTCATAAAAGAGAATGAAATCCTGTCATTTGCAACAACATGAATAAACCTGGAGGACATTATATTAAGTATGCCAGGCCCAAAAAGACAAATACTGCATGATCTCATTTATATGCAGAATATCTCATAGAAGTAGAGAATAGAATAGTTGGTAGCTGTGGCTAGGTAGAGTAGTGAGAAGGAAGAGGAGGGAGAGGTTGTGCAAAGGATACAAAGTTACTGTTGGATAGGAGAAAATAGTTCCTGTGTTCAATGGCACATTAGGTTGACTGTAGTTATCAATAAGTATTGTATATTTCAAAGTAGATAGGAAAGAAGATTTTGCATGTTTTCACCACAAAGAAATGATAAATGCTTGAGGTGATGGATATAATTACCCTGATTTGATAATTATATAGCATACACATGTGTTGAAACATCATATACCCCATAAATATGTACAATTATGTCAAATATAAAGTATTTGTGGAAGAAAGGAAAGAATAAATCTATATTATAGATCTACTTTCTAATGCAGAGATAGATTTAAAAGATACATTTTTCTAGTAGAAAAAGCCTGAAAGCAACAAAAATATCCATAAGCATTAGTGAGAATCTGATTATTAAAAACAAGATATATTTCTGAACTAATACATAAAACCCTCCAAAATAAATTAAGATTAAAAAAAGCACAGCACTAGCACATATATTTAACAGGACCAAAATCATACAAAACATGCTCTCTTTCACAATGAAATTATTCAAAATCAGCAATAGAAAAAGATTTAGGAAATTCTAAATGTTGGAAGAATAAACACTTTTCCAAGTAACCTACAGTCAAAAAAGAAATTATAAGGGAAATAAAATATCTTAGACTGAGTGAAAAGGTAAAACTAACATAGTAACATTTATGAAATCTTAGCTAAAGAAGTACTTGGAGTGAAATCTATACATTTAAGTGATTTTGTTAGAAAGAACTGGAATCATTAATCCTCTAAGCTTCCACCTCAAGAAGACAGAAAAGGAAAAGTAAATCAAACGCGAAGTAAGTTGGAGAGAAAAAGCTATAACTATCAGAGTGGAAAACGTTGAAATGGAAAACAGAAAGTCAGCCATTTCAAAAGTTGTTTCTTAAAAAGGAATTACATAAAATTTTATTTATAACTTTATGCTAATAAATTCAACAACTTAGATGAATTGTAAAAATTTCTAGAAATACATAAATCACCAAAACTGATTTAAGAAGAAAAAGAACATTCAAGAAAAGAATTAATAGCTAAAAATCTTCCTACAAATAAAAGCTCAGACTTGGTGTCTTCACTGGTGAATTCTATCCGACTTTTAAGGAAGAAATGATAGCCCTACCCAAGCTCTTTTAGAAAATAGAGGGAGAAGGGAACAGTTTTCTACTCATTTTATGAAGCCACTATTATCCTGACACCAAAGCCAGAGAAATATGTCACATGAAAGAAAACAACAGGAAAACCTTCCCCCAAACAGGTTTAAAAATCCTTAACAAAATATGAGCCAACAAAATTAAGCAACATTCAAAAGGAATTATATACCATGATCAAGTAGGGTTATCTCAGGAATGTTAAATTAGTTCAATATCCAAAAATCATGTCATGTAATACACCATATTAATAAAGAAAAAACTACAGGATCATCCAATAGCTGCAGAAAAAAACATTTGATAGAAACCAACACCCACTGATTATTTAAATTTCCAGCAAACCAAGAAGAGAAGACAACTTCTTCAGCATGATAAAGGGCATATAAAATTCCTGCCCTAAAATGTGATGTAATGATGCAAGATTAACACTTTCTAAAATTGGTAACAAGGTAAGGATGTCTACTCATCTCTCCTGTACTCAGTGTAATTCTGGAAGCTGAACCTAGTTTAATAAGGCAAGGAAAAGAAGTCAAAGGCATAAAAATTGGAAAGGAGGAAGTAAAACTGTCTTTATTACCAGATGGTATAATAGCTACATAGAAAATATGGAGTCTACAAAAAGCCTCCAGACCTAAAATGTCAGTTAAATAAAATTGCAGTGTACAAAATTAAAAATGAAAAACAAATGCATTTCTATATATTAGCAATAAACAACCTGAAAAGACATAAAAATTCCACTCACAATAACATCAACAAGAATAAAATAGCTAGAAATAAATTGAACAAAAGTACAAGATCTATACATGGAAAACTACAAACTATTTCTGAGAGAAATAAAGATCCACAAAGTGAAGACATACACTGTATTTATGAATTAATAGGTTCAACGCTAAGTTGGCAATTTTCCACAAATTATTCTATAGAGTCAGTGTAACACACAAATCTCAGCAGACCTTTTATGTAACAAAATAATTAAAAAGGCAATCCTAGGCCAGGCACAGTGACTCATTCCTGTAATCCCAGCTCTTTGGGAGGTAGAGGCAAGAAAGCTGCTTGAGCTCAGGAGCTCTAGACCAACTGGGAAACACAGATTTCATCACTAAAAGAAAAACTAAAAAACTTTACAGTGGCACATGCCTGTAGCCCTACCTACTGGAGAGGCTGAAGGATCGCTTGAGCCCAGGAGTTTGAGGCTGCAGTGAGTGATGGCTGCACCACTGTACTGTAGCTTAGACCACAGAATGAGACCCTGTCTCTTAAAACAAAACAAAACAATAAAAGAACAGAAAACAAAAATGAAAAAACAATCCAATCCTAGAATGTCTATGGAAATGCAAAAGACCTAGAATAGCCAAATTATTTTGAAAAAGGAGAAAAAGTTGGAGGACTGACACTCTCTGGCTTTAAGACTTAATAGAAAGCTAAAGTAACTTAGAGAGCATGGCATTATAACAAGAATAGACAAACAGATCAATGGAACAGAATAGGGCATCTAGAAATAAACCTGCACATTTATGCTAATTCACTTTTGACAAAAGTGTCAAGAGAATTCAGTGAAAAAAATAGTTTTTTCAACAAACGGTGCTAGCACAATTGGATATACATAAGCAAAAAGAACTGCAAACAACAACAAACAACAACAACAACAACAAAAAGAAAACTTAGGCTCTTATTTCACAGTATACATAAAAATTACCCGAAAATTGTTTATAGACCTAAATAAAAGAGCTAAAGGTATACAATTTTTAGAAGAAAACAGGAGAAATCTTGGATCAGGCAAAGAGTACTTAGATACAATACCAAAAGAATGATCCATATTAGAAAAAAAAAATTGATAAATTGGATTTTATCAGAATTAAACACTGTGTGCTTCAAAGGGGTCATTAAAACATGAAAAGATGAGCCATAGACAGAAAATACCTGTAAATCACATAGCTTATAAAGGAAGAACTTTCATAACAATACAACTTACAAGAACAGACAGCCCAATATAGGCAAATTATTTGAATAGACATGCTACTGAAGAAGATATGTAAATGCTAATAAACACATGAAAACACGGTAAACATGTAAAAGGATTAGAGAAATGTAAATTAACACCACATAAAGTTGTCACTACATGCTCATTAGAATAACTATAATAAAAAAGACTGATTATACCCAATGTGGGCAACAATGGGCAGAAATTGGAAACCTTGTACAACAGCCACTTTCTTCTTATAGCCGAGCAATACCACTCCTAGGTATCTACCCAAGAAAAATAAAAACATAAGCACAATTGTATCCAAATGTTTATAACATGATTCATAAATATCAAAAAAATGGAAACAAATGTCCATACACTAATGAATGGACACAAAAATGTAGTGTATCTGTGCAATGGAATACTATGCAGCCATAAAAGAAACAAACCACTTACACCTACACTGGCACGGGTAACTCTCAACAGCATTAAGCTAAGTAAAATATTATGTACTGTTTGATACCATGTATGAAAATATTATAGAAAGACAAAACTATTCAGAAAGCATATTAGTGGCTACCTGGGGCTTTGGGGGAACTCAGGATGATGGATGTTCTAAGGATTATGATTGTTGCACAACTATATCATTTTAGCAACTTAGCATACACTTACATTGGTGAATGTTTTGGTATGTAAATTATACCACACGGTGTCTGTAAAACAAATATCAAAAAACCAAGGTATTTTAAAGTAACACGTATGTATACCATCCCATCTATATTAAATATACTATATATATTCAGACATGTGCTAGTAGACTACAAACTTTCTGAGAATATACATGCAAAACACATTTGCCTCTGAGAAAAAGGACTGAAAGTCTGGGATAGGAGAGAAAATTACTTTCATTTTATACCTTTAGATATTATTTGCTTTAAAAAAGTTAAACCACGTACATTATTACTTTATAAATTAAAAACTCTAGTAAATAATTAAACACAACTGACCAATCATGGTCCTGATGTAGGGACCCAGGCCTGCGACTCAGTTCTTGAGTCTGCTTATCTCCGTGAGGCCATAGGTACTTCTGAGTAGCCCAAAAGAAGATAAAGTGAATTTCCTCACTTAAACATGGTGCTAGTTCCTATTAATTTCAGAGAGATGAGCACAAATTGTGGGAATTAGGGGAAACTCAAGAGATTTTTGACTAGAAGTAATTAAAGCATGACAGCATACTGCATTTTGCTATATGCTAGCCAAAAAACAAAAGCAAGTCCTTCATTTGCAAATATAACTTTGATTACTTGTGGAGTAAATGAGGGGTAGGGGAAAAGTGGGAATAGGGTAGCCTAGCTGATAGCCATGAAATAAATGTTTTCAGGAAAGTACAAATTACCATAATGTAAATTAGGGATGTCAAAGTACCTTTTTTTTTTGCTATGTCATGAATTTAGAAGAAGCTGTATATGAAAAATGTGTCCAAATTTGTTTCTATGAATCATACAGTGGATACTGTACAGTGATTTTGTAATACCATTTAATATCAAAAACTTGTTGCAAATATTTGATTTTCAATTGGACATTATGAAGATATGGCTATTTAATTAGGAATGTTTATTTTAATCTTAAATAATGGGAGAAATTAAACTATCCTGCCAACATTTAATTATCAGCATTCAAGTGCTATTTTGTAACAATGCCTTGAGACAGTCAAATTTAAGATTGTTTTGCTATCATATAAATTTCCCTTTTAGTACAGAAACCTAAGACTTTATAGAGTGCTGCTCACAAATGCCTGGTATTTCCTGTCCATTTCCAAGCAAGAAATCAACAATGTAATACTTCCTTGAAGGAAAAACACCTGCAGAGAGGGCCAAATAAATTCATAAAAGGTGCTTCTTTCTTTCAGCTTTGACTGCCTTCACTTGCATTTCAAACTGGCAAGAGTTTCAGGCTGTTTTGAATGCTTTAAATAGGCAACCACTCGTTTGTTACATGTGTGTTCTTCATGCATGAGTTCCTCACTGTACTCTTACTTCTGACTCGTCCATGCTGAAACTTCAGTGTTAATTTAGACTCAACAGACATTTAGTGAGCAGCTGTTGGGCTACAACACTACCACTGGGTTAGGTAGTATTATTATCCCATTGTAGCAGATGACACGGTTGAGGCTTATTGACTTTCAGTGTCCTAAGTCCACATATTGGCAAATGGGAAAACCAGGACTTAACCTGTTCCCTTTCCTTTGCACTCTGTTTTTGAGTATTCTCTTTATCTATGGCTCTTTCCCTCCCTTCTCTCTCCCGGTTCACTGGTCATCAAGAGCAAAGCAGCGGAGATGTGGAGAAGGGATCCTGTGCTTTACCCCATTTCCTTCCCCACACAGAAGGTAGAGGGGAAGAAACATCCAGGGCTCTAGCGCTTTACCACACTCTTCAATGTTGCTATTCCCATACTCCACCCAGGACACTCAGCCCAGAACTTCAGCCCTCACCCTGTTCTGTAACTTTCTTCCCAGGTCATGGGAGGCACTATGGGTAATTGTTAACAGAGCAGTCCCTGTAGTAGCAGAAGTGTCCTGAACAACACCATTCCAGACTCTGAAAAGATGTTTCAACAGCAGCACAGCTCCCACAGTTCTCACAGTTCTTGGTCTTTCTGACTGTGCTTGGGCTTGGTAGGGGTTGAATCAGCTTCCACCTGTTAGCCTGGAAACCTAAGCATGATTCAAAGCATGACTTCCATTGTAAAAGCATGTTTCTTAATTGAATCAATGGGAAACCAGTTTGAGTTCTCCACAACTGATACATGAATGAACTTTTGAAACACATGGTTGGGAATTTAATCTTTACCCTCTAACATTTTATCAATATGTTTGTAAGACTGAAAGAACTATTATTGTGTTTAACACAAAATAGAAAAAGTTGTAGTCTCAGAATTCAAAAACACAGCTTCCTTTAACTCATGTTTTTCTCTCTTACTTTTTAACCTGTAATTTTTAAAGTATAACTTCATTCAACTCCAAGGAAATCTCCATTTTAAGAATATTATTAAAGGATCCTACTACTTTACCCACATATTTTATTGCTGAGCCAGTGTTTGTCTTACCTCCTCGATGGATAATCAAAGAAGTTTCACTTCCAATGGGACAGTCCTTAAGTATATCCACTACTTCTGTATGGCTCAGGTTCTGTACATTCAGCTGGTTGATCTCAACAATGAGGTCGCCTTCACACAGGCCAGGGCATCCCTGAATGTCAAGTATTTGTTTCACCCGCTGTCCTGTAGGACTGTCAGCAATAGTGAAGCCGAAGCCCTGGGCACCTTTCACAATGGTTAAGGTCATAAGTTCAGCTTGGGTGGCCCCAGATGAAGCCATAGACACATTGTCATCATGGACGGGCGGTGGATACGTGCCATCTAGCTGACCATCAGCTGGCATGGAGAGCAAAGAATGAGACGGCCGATCTGTTATATCAGGAACCGACTGTGAGGTCCGAGAAATGTATTCCAAATATGTTTCATAGTTATGTCTTCCATTGACCATCACTGGAGGCGGCCTCTCCATTATTGCAAGGGGTGGCACCAAGCTGTTAGCAGGGTCTTCAGGATCGAAGGGCAAAGGGTAGCCACGACACAACACCAGGCTGACACTCTGACCAATAGGAACAGACTGGAAAAGTTTGACGACATCTGCGTGAGTGTGTCCAAGGACACAAACTTCATTAATATAGACAATGACATCACCTGTAAGAAAAAAAGAGATTGACAACATGAGGTAGTTTCAATTAACGTTGACATAGAGAAACGGAATTATTTATAAGACTAGAGAGAGATGCTGTTTCTCAGTAAGCAGTGAGAAAATCAATTAGAATAATACTTAAAATCATTGTAGGTGACTCAAGTTTACAACAGGGCTGCCAACAAATATAATGATCAAATGCTAAAAAAAAGCAAAGCTATTTGGTTATTCTCGAAGTTCAGCAGCAACTTTACATTCAGAAAAAAGGACTGAAAGAAAAGGTGATAGGAATTTTTACCTTGAAGAAACACATGCTCTGTGCTGCTTTTTTATCTTAATTTCCATCTTCAGTGTAATTCAGTTAATAGAATTTTCAAACTACTGAGACGTAGTGGTCATGAGTTTTAGATGAAAAAGCCGTCTAGCTGACCGTCAGCTCGGGGTGTGTGTGTATTTGTATAAGTTAAGTCAATTGCCTTTTTCCTTTTTATGGAAGAGAAAAACATTTGCCCATTTATGTTTTTCCATCTATAGCAGGTAATTACAAAGCTTCCATGTATATGTGAGCAAAGGTTAAGAATTCAGGTTTTGGGATTAGGGAGGTGGGTTCACATCTTGGCTCTGCTGCTTATCAGATACGTGATACTGAGCGAGTTACTTACCTGCTTTGAGCCACAGTTCCTCCTTTGTAAAGTTGTCAGAATGAAATGACATAATGTAGGAAAAGTACTTGGCATAGTGTCTGACGCACAGTGCTCAATAAATGTGGACTATTATTAAAATGACTGTTGTTAAAATAGGATGGAGGAGATTTGGGTTTCAAACAGAAAGCTACCATAGCTCATCCTCTGATCTTAGATAAACTAATATTTCTGTTGATCATTTTCAATAAAGGCATGTGTCCTTTCTCCCAAGTGAATTATCACAGATTTTCAGAGGTCTACAGGTTAGAAGCTAACTTTATGATTAGAAATGCCCTGAATACAAATTATTCATTATAAAATATATTCAGAGAAACATTTTTTTCCTGCTTAAAATGCAGAAAATCATGGCTGTTTGAGATAAATGTTTTAAAAAATTTCAATTATGTATGAATAACAATTTTATTTTTGGAGAACTATTTTATCATGGACTGGTATTTTTATCTTCACAAACCATAATACTTGAAAATTGAACTTGCAAATTGAGACTGTGCCTGACTATGCTGAGGAGTATATTAGGGATGAGAAGACATGTTTTCACAAACTGTCAAATAAGCAACTCAACAGACATCTGTTTATCAGAATAATTCCGGAATGGGAGATACAAATGGCTAGGGATTCCATTCTGAGACATCTTTGCCCATCAAGCTTGCAAACATAAAAAATGAAAAACAGAGTTGAATTTTTAGAGTTGAATACTTTTCTGGTCTTTCGTAGGTGTATAACATAAATGAAACAACGAACAGTACTGTTTTAATAGTCTCCTTTCCCAAATGCTAGGAAATTGTTTGAAAGTGCTAAAGATTGACAGACAAAGGCCAAACAGACATTTTCAGGGATCCAGGTTAGGTCTGCCTCTAGAAAATGTCACAACCTATGTGATTGATCAGATGGAACTTTACCTTTCCATAGTGTCTATCAGAGAGGGTACTGATAGGGTGGCTGGAACATGGGTCCGAGACTCAGAACTGAATTGGAGTGGACATTCCCTTTCTTCTATTATAATTCCTCATCAGACTGTGGCAGCTGGAGATGCTTTGGGCATCCTTTTCAACTGATTCTGTTCATCTGAGTGTCCCAGACAAGTGTCTGATTCAGATAGATTATTTTTTCTCCTCCTGTTTCTTTTAGTCTTAGTGCTATATATTCTACATTTAAAAGGTTGAAAGAACAATTACCTGTATATTAGCATCCAACTTAATGATTAGAACATTGCTCATATTAGTTTAATCCCCCTTAGCTAGCACCTCTCCCCACACTTGTATTCCTTTATAGCCCTTTCCAAGGTAACCATTGTCCTCCTTGAGGTCTGTTATTTATATATACTTTATAGTTTGTCATACCTAGGTGTCCATAAAAAAAAACTCTAAATAGTATCTAATCCCTAAATAATCCCTAGAAAGTATTTTATATATTTTAAGCCTTTTGTAAATGGTATATATTTTAATATTCTGTAATTTTCTTTCTGATATTTATCTGTTTTGATACTTGTACCTCTAGTTCATTAATTTTCACTTCAGTATAGTATTTATTGATGGCTATATTACTACTCAGTAACATTCATCCATTCTTCTGTTAATGGACCCTGGAGTTATGACAAATATTTGGTTATTGAAATAACTCTGCTGTGAACCCCTTGCTGGCACAGACTATGTGCATCTTCAACTTTGTTAGATAATGGCAAATGGTTGATAAAAAAGGTCATAACAATTTACACTCCCCTCGGTAGTGTGTTGAAATTTTCATTGCTCTACATCTGACACAGTACTTGGTATTATTCTCAGATTTTACTAATCTAATGAGTGTGATGATAGTTTTGATTTGCATTTTCCAGATTGCCAGTGAGGGTGAGCATCTTTTCATGCTTATTGGCCATTTGGATTTTCTCCTGGGTATGCCTTCATTTCCTCAGTCTTTCTATTCAGTGGTTTTTTTTTTTTTTTTTTTTTTTTAACTCATTGACTGTTTTTGATATCTACCTTTATTCTTGGTCCAACATCCTCCATAGGTTTGTGAGGCTGCAAATATAGTAGAGATCACGTGGGATATGAGGTCAAAAGACTTTGGTCTGAGTTCTAGTTTCATCATTTATTACCTGTATGACTTTCCCGAGCTGGCTTAAATCCTGCGTGACTCAGATTCTTTGGAAGTAATGATGAACAATAGTAATAGCAACTTACTGTTGTATGGGAAATAATGAATGAGATCATACAGGTGAAAGGGTTTCTAAGCTGTAAATTATTATGCATAAGATGATTGCTATAACAATAATGAGTGTTTGTCCTTCATTATATTCTTCTATAAAATCAGGACAGTCCTATCAAGATATTCCCACCACAGTTCATGGTCAAGGATGGCTTGAGTATGATTGTGGAAATGATGGGTTTCTGAATGGCCAAGAAATAGTCAGAAAGGTAACAAACGCCACTCCCTCTAAGGCTCTCCCTAACTGTAATCACTGTTAACAGACTCCCAAGTCACCAAGCATGCTCTCTTCTTCCCTCTGCTCTGCCAAAATTTCATAAGAAAGAACTAAGGGTTACACTGAAAGCTTTCAGTGTTCCCTGACAGGTCTAAAGGGTAGTTGTTTGGATTATAGTGATTAATGTTACCTATTTTTGAGTTTTAATGTGATCTTGCTATTTAGAAACAGAGTGAGAACTATCTATGTTTCTTAGACTGCCTTTTACAATTTATGGATATTTTCCACTCATAGCAATTTTTTAAGTCATCAAGCAAGTGATAAAGAATCCTGCAACAGTATCTTTATGAAGATACATAGATGAATTCTGAATATAAAAGATGAGTGGCCAGTTATCACAGGATAAAACTATATAACAACTTGACAGTACTCAACTGCCCACTTAAAAAAAATATATGGATGTCTAGATAATGAGTCATGCCCCAAACTCTTATAGATGGGGATGTCAGCAAACATTTGCTTGCTCAGATAGAACTGATTGAGTAGAATATTTATATACTGTTTTTGTATGAATATCATTTACATGTCATCAAAGAAAAATATAAGACACCTGGTATATGTCATCTGACAGTGCCATGCCAAGTCTTCAGACAGACTGGGTTTAAGAGCACAGAAAGGGACGTCATCAGGAATTCTGGCTCTGGCTCTGGCTCTAACCTGTTGGGCTACTTATGAGGGAGAATTGGAAGAGTCACTTAATCTCCCCATCTCTCAATTTCTTCTTTTTAAAAATGGGAATAAAAATATCTTCTCCATTTCCTCTTTTGCAGAGCTACTGTGAAAATGAGATCATCCTTGTGAAAATACTTTTAATTTTACCAAATTTTTTCTCCATAAAAATAAAAAGATACATTTCTTTTGAAACCTAAGCATATATTTTCATTACTATGTCGCTTCAAAGGTTATTTTGTTTCCTAAATGACAATTCACTTCAGGCCATATTTAGGTTAGTTTTAGGGCTACTGACCTCAAGCCTGTTGGTCAGATTGGGTATGAGTGATGAGTTGTGTGTCCCACAGGTCCGGTCTCAAAAACCTGATTGCCAATTATGGAATTTCAAAGTGCAAGTGAGGGAGAGTGAGTTTCATGAAGCAGGAGCTTTAAAACTGCTGTCCTGTATGAAAAAGCATCCTAAAATAATTTTTTTCTTTCTTAGTCATGAGAATCAAAATACAGAATAGGATACCTCATCATTTTGGATAAAATAGAGCACTCTACATAAAGCATTGCTTTAATTAGAATTATTTTTATATCTCTTTCCTCTACCCCCGCATTCTTTGAGTCACTGTGGCCTACAGAATCTTCCTTTTCAGCATCTCTCACTTACTACTCCCTGTCTGCCTGCCTTAAACACCACCTTGGACCAGACTAGAATAATTAACTTCCTACTGAATTCTCATTTTATAGTCTATTAAGTTCAAACTACTTGACCTCTTGATCAATGGTTTGTCTTTCCAACTTAACTTTATCTTCATCATCCAGTAAGTTATCATTCTTGTGAAGCTGGTATCTTTACTACTCACAAACTGTTAGTCGTCTCTAGTGAAATTCTGCTATCCCTTTACCCTTAAGTGCACTTTCTTTCTATGTATGAATTCATGCCTACTAATTCATTTCCTTCCTCACTTCTTCAAAGGTATTTGCTATCACTCCTCCTGACATTGCTCCTGTCTCATGTCTGTGGCTTGCAAATGCATCTCAGACTTTGCTCCTTAGTGGGAGTTCTACCCATTCTAAGATTTCTCTACACTGTATATAGAGTATCATTACTATGTTGAGAATTACTCAGGTATTTCAGATAGAGTCTCACTGAATAAAGGACGATTTAGAGGAAACCAGAAAAGATTTTGGAGCTAAATGTACTACCTCTAGTTTAGTGTTTCTAACTTCTATTTTTGCCAAGTTATCCAGATTTTCGATAAAAAAAATAAAAAATAAAAACCTGATTATTTCCATCCTACCAGTTACATGCACTCTACATTAAAAATTATTTTTAAAGTTTCAGTTAATAAGATTCGATCAAGCTTCACTTTCTGCTGCTTATGTTAATTTGTGTTTTAAATCATAATACAGAATTTTATTATAATATTGTACATACATTCTAATCCTACTCTACAACCCCCACAAACATATAATAAATCCTGACATGTACTTTTGGGGTGTGCTACTCACCATACCAATTAAATGGAAAATAACCGCTCTTGATACAATTTATTCTTCAAAGTGGGTATGTCATACCAGTAGAGTTGAAGTTGGGTCTCCTTTAAAATAATTTGAAGCAGTTTCTAAAATCACCAGATGGTCTCCTTAGAGTGACAGTTATAAAAATAGCCATCAGTTGGAGAAGAATTTCATTTTGGAGGTTCTGGACCTTATCATGGTTCTACTGACTTTACACATCATTCTTGCAGACAGTATTATTATACATACCCATCAAATTATGTATTAATAGAAATACAAAAACAAATACATAGGTATGAAAGGTGTAACAGATGGTATACAATTCCTTCATGAGAATAACTTTTGTTTATTCTTATGTGCTACTTTATAAATGACACTGTGAATAAAAATAAGGTGAATTAAGCTGTAGCGCTAAAGTAAGGTTCGGACAATGTCTTTCTTAATAGTTTTCTGTATAGTATTGGCCCAAATGTGGCTTAATGGCTGCAAAGCACTAGATACTGCCTTCTACCTGCTACCCTATCAATTCGTCTTCCATACCATACATTCTGCTGTCCTCTTTACTTAACATCCTTTAGTGCCTGCTCATAGAGACAGAGTTAAGTCCAAACTTTCTAGCATGACATATGAGGCTCTAGCTCTCAGGGCACTGATTTACAAGTCAGGAGGTTTATGTTCTTATGCCATAGGTATGACAATAACTAGTGGCATCACCACTTCCTGGGTCTTATTCCTCATTTACTCATTAATTTATTCAGCAAAGACTTATGTGAATTCAACTACTACTGGGAGCTAGGCATCATGTTATAAAGAGAGGATTGAAGCAGATGATCTTGAAAGTATTTACTTTAAAATTCGAAGACAAAGGACTTCAGATTCTAGCTCTTGGATAACTTTTATTTTTTAAAATTTCAACTTTTAAATTTCAGATTCAGGGGCTACATGTGTAGGTTTCCTACACGGATATACTGCGTGAAGCTGAGGTCTGGGGTTTGACTGATGCTATCACTCAGGTAGTAAGCAGAATGCCCAATAGGATTTTTTTTCAATCCTTACTCCCTTCTCTCCTTCCCCTGTCTAGTATTCCCAGTGTCTATTGTTGCCATCTTTATGTCCATGAATATCCAGTGTTTGGCTCCCACTTACAAGTAAGAACATGCGGTGTTTGGTTTTCTGTTCTTGTCAATTATAATCTCCAGCTGCATCCACGTTGCTGTAATGAACATTTTTAAAATGTCTTTATGGTATTCCATGGTATAGATGTACCACATTTCCTTTATCCAATCCACCACTGATGGGCACCTAGGATGATTCCACATCTGTGCTATTGTGAATAGCACTGTGATGAACATATGAGGGCATATGTCTTTTTGGCAGAATGATTTATTTTCTTTTGAATATATACCCAGTAATGGGATTTAGACAGCGTCTCCACTGAGTTTTTCATTTCTTTTTTCTACTACCACTACCAGAGATCAGACTCTTACCATCTATTATATGAACTTCTGCAGTAGTCTCTTAGCTGTGCTTCCTGATGTCATAGAGGGATGACTAGGGAAACAGCAAAGAGAAGTCCAATATATGGCATAACCAAGTGAGCCTGTAGGGTAATGGAGTTCCCAAGTCTCACCCTATTTTGACCTCCAGGAATACATAAGACATTGCTAAATCTCTACTTCTGGTCAGGATTGGCTCAGGAATCAGGAGGGTGTGAATATTCGTCATATTCTCCATATCCAGTGATTGCAAAGCACTAGATATTGCCTTCTACCTGCTTCTCTGTCAACTCGTCTTCCATACCATACACTCTGATGCCCTTTTCATTTAACATCCTTTAGTGCCTGCTCATAGAGACAGAGTTCATGAGGCTCTCAGTTCACATTTTTATCATCTCCTGCTTTTTCCAACCTACTCTATGCTTCAATTGGCCCCAGCTTCAGGCCATGTCCCCAATACCATATTTTCATTCCAGTCTCTGTGCTCCTGTTTCTGCATCTCCCCTTGCATTGTCCCCACTAACAAGTCGCTAGTTTACCCTTTAAGGCCAGCTTCACCTTTTGAACCAGCTTTCTGACCACCTCCTTTAGCTGAATGTTAATTACTTCTTCCTGTGTGTTACTCTTCCTGACAGCATGATTCTTCAATCCATTTAACCACACTAACAGCACTACCATTTTAATATACTTAATACTTATCTGGCATTTACAAACTCTGTCTTACCTAATCCTTAGAAAACCCATAGAATATAACCATTGTTATCTGTACTTGATTCATGGGAAACTGAACCTAGGAGAAGTAACTTCTCTAAAGTCATATTGGTAATTAGGTTTGATTGAGGAAGGCTATCTAAGACTTCAACACAAATGTTAAGAATTTCAAGCAGTCCAGGACATATTTTGACTTAAGGACTCTTCTGTGTCCCTCAGCTTATTATCGGTCAGAATGCTGGATGAAATATCTTTAATTCCTGAATGTGAAAATTGAGAAATGAACTGCAATATTCTTTTGATTAGCTAAGTTAATGGAGGGAGGCAGTGAAGCAGGTAATTGCAAACAGGGGAATCGGGGAATCCATTGCAGTTGCTAGGTCCCTTTTCTGCAGTCCTCCAAAATAAGCTGCTTATAAGAGAGCTTAGAGAATGCTGGGGTGGGAGGTGATGGCGCATTGTAACTCACACAACTTATAACCATCACAAAACATAAGCTCTAGTATAAATTGTTTCCATAGTTGTGTGATCTTGGGCAAAGTATTTAACTTTTCTTGGTCTAATTTCTTTTCATGTAAAATGTAGAAGTCAGAAAAGGCAACTTCTAAGATGCAGCTTTAAGAATTCCTACATCTGGTGAGAATGTGGAAAGCTCTCCTACTGAACTCGTATAAGGCACTGGGAAATTTCAGTGGTGCAGTTAAAGAGGTAAGCCTCTTGGGGCTTACCTTGAAGTTCTCTGACTTTCTACAAAAGTAGACAGTGACTGCAACGCTCTTATCTATAGGCAGAAGGATACTAACATGTTGGAGTAGCCACTTATTTCTCAAAAGAATGAAAGACTTCTTAATCACATTTGATAATTTCATCTGTGTGACCCAGTGCAGATGCTTAATTAAAAGCTTGTTTTTTTTTTTTTTCAAAAAAATTATGCTTAATAAAGCACACACCCAACAATTACTCCCTACCAGATGTGAATTAGTCCAACGATGTATTTACATTTCCTTTGTGTTTGGCATTGAGTGGTAAGATAAATTTAAATACTTGCATTTTATTTTGTTGAAAAGGAAACAGAAAATACATTCTAAGACAATCTAAGGCACTGATTATTTGCTGATCTGGCAAAGATGTAACAGCACTTCAAATTAAAAACTGTAAGTAAAGCCACAAAAAGAAAGCAGGAAAAACTGTTGCTTGCAAAGCCCCGAAAAGCAGTGGCTTTCTAAATAGCCGGCTCACGTTGGAAATTCGATAGCATAAAATAGTCAGTGAAGCTGTCATTTCTCAAAAGAATGTAGTCAATTTTAAACAAAAAATAACAAATATTTTATCAGAGGGATCGTATAAAAGAAAAGTGGGTTACTAGAAAAGAACCCAAAAGATTTTCAAGAGGAAATCTTAAAACCCTGAAAGTGTATGAGAGCAAGATAAGAATGTGTTGTAGTGTTCCCCTGTGCTATCCTGTGTGTTATGGACACACTGTGGACTCAACCACACATTAACCACCCCCCACTCCAAAAACCAAGACTCTGGTTACAAAAGTGCCTTGCAAGAAAGAGTCATCATTTTATGTGACCATTAAGCAACATGCATGCTTATTTTCAAACAGTTATAATTGTATTCCTGAACAAGCACGATCCATTTTTGCACAAATGGCTCCTAGAGGCCAGCATGGCACGACCTGTCACCATCTTCTGATCTTATTCCAACATAGTGTAGCAAGTGGCTATCAAACCTCCCCTGAAATGAGAGGACAGCTGGCTGGGGTGCAGCTGGGAACTATCTCTGGTCACACTTCCCAACAGTTTATTTTATTCCACCCACAACTGTCCATAGCCTGCAGTTCTGACTGAGCAAGAAAAATGAATAACAAGGAGAGAGAAAGTGAGAGGGATGAAAAAGGATGGATGCATCCATTTCATTTCAAACTGCTACCTCTTGCCAAATGGTTGAAGGGGTTTTGTAATTGTGTGTGTGTTTATTACCTGACCTATGCATCAACATACACTTTTAAGACACGTAGAGCATGTTTTTTTATTTATTTATGGAGACAAGGTTTCACTGTCACCCAGGCTGAAGCATAGTGGCACTATCCCGGCTCACTATAGTCTTGAACTCCAGGGTTCAACTGATCCTCCCACCTCAGCTCCCCAAAGAGCTAGGACTACAGGACTACTCATGCCACCATGCCTGGCTAATTTTTGTATATTTTGGTAGAGATGGAGACTTTGTCATATTGCCCAGGCTGGTCTTGAACTCCTGGATTCAAGCAATCTGCCCACCATGGCCTCCCAAAGTTGTGGGATTGCAGTCATGAGCCAACACACCTGGCCAGAGCACTGTTTTTAGCCAGGGAGAAGTAGAATTTTGTTTTTGATAATATAAAATTGATGTAGAAGAGGGGGAAAATCCCCTCCTTTTTGTATTTTGAGACAAAGTCTTGCTTTGTCGCCCAGGCTGGAGTGCAGTGGCATGATCTTGGCTCACTGCAACCTCCCCCTCCCAGTTTCAAGCAATTCTCCTGCCTCAGCCTCCTAATTGGGATTATAGGCGCATACCACCATGCCTGGCTAATTTTTGTATTTTTAGTAGAGACGGGGTTTCACCATGTTGGCCAGGCTAGTCTTGAACTCCTGACCTCGTGATCCGCCCACTTCAGCCTCCCAAAGTGCTGGGATTATAGGCGTGAGCCACCATGCCCGGCCAAAAACCACTCTTTCATGACTCCAACTTCAGACAATGTTGTGAGAATTTGCTTTCTTGAACTGCTTTTGAAAAAAGGTATTGTTTGCTGTCCTGTGAGCTGGTGCTAGTCCTGAATACCCACCCTGGGATGGGTACTGGTGGAGCGGCTGGGTCAGAGAAGCGTTCACCCCTAGGTCTCTATCACCCTCCATGGTAAATCTGGAAAGTGTTCTGATTAGTGCTTCAACTGCAAGCCAATCAGCATGCCTTAAGCGGTAGCATAACATATTCTATTATGTTGATCTACTCCTTCACTCCCTTCATTTGTGAGAAATTACAGGGCCCCTGCTGCCTTGCTGAAATGAGGGCTGCCAGAATGTTTCTCCCATATGGATTTTAGAAGTGGTGCAGCATTAAGTTAGTGAGCTTCATAAAATGGCTGGCAGAAAGAATAAATGTGCCGTGCTAAAAATGTGACTGTGTGCTGCATACACACGGGTTCAGGGTTTGATGAGAGAGCCCTTCTAACTTATTAAAAGGGAAATAGACTTGACAGATGTGAATCTTCACTGACAGACTTTGATTGTTCAAACTTGGACCCTTTTATTTCCAATTTCAGTTTCAGAAAGAGCAATATTTTATACAAGTATCAAGGAGTCAGCCTGTTCATTGGGCCATATACACCAAGGATTGCCAATTAAAACTCCCTCAAACACATGGCAAAAAGGAAGAACAAAATTTGTCTTGGCTGCACTGAAATTTTGGAATCCAGGGAAAGATAGTTATTATCTCTCTGATTTATGTGAAGAGAAAGGGAAAGCAATATGGTCCCTTATTTTATCAGACATCTAGGACTTCCTCCATAGGGCATATACTCATCACTACCCTCTCCATGTTAGACACCGCACACAGATTCTTAAAGGGATGAAGAACGTCACTAGCCTAGGAGTTTCAGGAAATATAAAGCAATTTCACTGCAGACAATGGAAAATTATTTTATTCTCAGACACAACAGACAAATGGCACAGAGAAAAACAATCTCATCCCCTGCTGTTTCTCATGTTACAATTATTATACAATACAGAAGCTGATTGGAATAAGTTAGCAGAGAATCATCACCAAAGATTTTAAGTTGCCCCCTCCCTCTAGCTACTACTATTGAACATGTATCTGTGTAAATATACATGCAGATAGATCCACAGGTTTATATGTTAATTTGCTCATTTATGTGTTACATTTTCCATCCCAGCAAAATACAGTTAACAGAGTCAGAAACAATGACAATTTCTTGCATTTCAAACTAACTCTAGTATGATTTTTATAATTGTAGCATTAGCACTTTATTTTATATCAGGTTCCTTCAAATCATTGTAAAATGCAAAAATCATAACCATGTGCTGGCATATTAATCAATTGAAAAGCCAAATTCTAGATAGTTTAAATTTGATATTTTTTTGGTTTAGATAATGCAAAGCAGCTAATTAGATCCTTTCTACTGAATAAATACATGGTTGGAGATCAGAAGAAATGGCTAAACTGACTACTATGTGCTAAGAACAATAACTGTATTCCAAGAAGCCAGTCAAGCATTCCAGAAACTTCATTTCATTTTAAATCATGAAGTAGCCTGATGAAGAATATATTGTCCCCATTTCATAGAAGAGGAAACTGTGGCTTAGAGGAGCCAAGCCCCACAATTACAAGTGACTGAGCTGCCATATCCCTACTGTGTTTGGGGGTTACATTCAGACTTGCCTTCCATCTATGTGGATGTTTGTTTAGATAAGCTTATAAAATTTCAGGATTCACGTCATCTATTTATTTGGCATTCCTTAAGACTTAGAGTTAATCACTTGAAATTTTGTTTACCTAATTTCACATTTGACTGCTTGAACTGAATAGTATTACATAATGTAAACAAAGATGATATTTTATCTTGACATAACAGTCTTGTTTTCATTTACAAATTGTGGCCCATAGGAGGAATCACTCAGTGACAGAATTACCTATGTTTGAATGGGTTAGTCAGCCTGCCCAAGTCCTAAAGCAAATCAGAGCGAAACAAAAAATTCCAGGCCTACCAAACAGGACCACTGGGGAGGTAACTTTGAGGTCATAAACATCTAATATGTACAATCAAGAAAACAGTGAAAATGATTTTAAGGTATTTTATGAGATGCTGAAGCTTTGAAAATCTTTTAGTATTTCATGAATTCTAAAAGGTAGAAGGATTATTAGTATTGGGACTGCATATACCAGTTAACTGATAGCTGGTTGGATAATTTTAATGAAAATAATGGACTAGAATATGCGAAGGAGAGTTAACCCTTTACCTAACTGTAAATAAATTAGTTTTCTTAGGTCTAGAACACATGAAACAGATACATAATATCTTTTTGTACACAGTATTTTCAGTTTTAGTTACACAGACAAGCTAACTTTTCTACATAAACAGTAATCAGTGACTGCTGAGGGCGTGTGATTGTTGACCTTTGCATTTTGAATTCTACTCATGAAACTGACAGAGAAAGCATACATTCATATTTCATCTCCCTAATTACTCGTCCAGGGAGGCAAGAGATCTAAGGAGTTAGTCAATGAATAATATAAAGATACAGTCAGCAGATCATAAATATTTATTGCTATATCAAAAGTCTGCTAGTCAATCTTTCAATAATTCCTTCAGCATAAAATACTTGAGTGAAGATATTGGAAAAAATGTTAATTAAAATTCAGACTTAGTTCTGAAAGGACAGGAAATAGAAACGGTACCAAATATTTTTTGCTGTCAAATGTTTTTTCATTTTTTGTCTTAGTTACATTTTCCCTATGGGTTTGACTGCAGGTTCTTACATTTATTCACCTATGAAACATGCAATTATCATTTTAAATGTGGCAATGCATCTACTTGCTTAGCGGAGAAATATTAGAGCTAAGAGGCAGAATTTTATTTTTTTCCCAAAGGCAAAGGGAACATTGACATAACTTCAGTGTTTATTTCACTTAAGTATTTTTCTTTGTTCAGCCAAAATTTTCTTATAGACTCTTTCCTAAATTTTTTAAAATCAGGAAGTGTTCATGCATAACAATTTACTGACAATAGTTGATTAACAGCCAATTGAATTAATATAGCTAAAGGAAAATAGTAGTTATGAGATATCTTGTATGTCGTATGTATAGGACATATACAATATCATCTTTATTTTCAGTATCTTAAGAGCCAGAGACATATTTAAAATGTTAACCTGGTTATCTGTGAGAATAACAACAACACTGGTGTGCATGAAAATTCATGGTAGAGGAGAAGGTAAATTATGATATGTACTTGGTAAAATCTAGTGGAAGGGGGAGGAGACTTGTAAACACTGAGGGGAGGGGCTAGTGATACAATTTTGGAGTCATTGGTATAGAGACATAGGTTCTAAGCTTTCACTTCCAGACTTCTTTTGTTATTTCTTTCAGAATTCCATATTTAAAATGATTTTCCAATGTCAACCTTATTAATTAGTTCTTTTATTTTTACTAATTTAACTACCAATTGTAGTTTCCTTTTTAAAAATTTTTATTATACTTTAAGTTCTGGGATACATGTGCAGAACGTTCAGGTTTGTTACATAGGTATACATATGCCATGGTGGTTTTGCTGCACCCATAAACCCGTCATCTACATTAGGCATTTCTCCTAATGCTATCCCTTCCCCTAGCCCCCCTACCCCATAGCAGGTCCTGGTGTGTGATGTTCCCCATCCTGTGTTCATATGTTCTCATGTTCGAATCCCACTTATGAGTGAGAATATGTAGTGTTTGGTTTTCTGTTCTTATTAGTTTACTGAGAATGATGGTTTCCAGCTTCATCCATGTCCCTGCAAAGGACATGAACTCATCCTTTCCAGGCTGCATAGTATTCCATGATATATATAGGCCACGTTTTCTTTAGTCTATCATTGATGGTCATTTGGGTTGGTTCCAAGTCTTTGCTATTGTGAACAATGATGCTATAAACATATGTGTTCATGTGACTTTTATTTATAATCTTTTGGGTATATATCCAGTAATGAGATTGCTGGGTCAAATGGCATTTCTGGTTCTAGATCCTTGAGGAATCACCACACTGTCTTCTACAATGGTTGAACTAATTTACCCTCCCACCAACAGTGTAAAAGTGTTCCTATTTCTCTGCATCCTCTCCAGTCTCTGTTGTTTCCTGACTTTTTAATGATTGTCATTCTAACTGATTTGCATTTCTCTAATGACCAGTGATGAGCTTTTCTCATTTATTTAGCCACATAAATGTCTTCTTTTGAGAAGTGTCTGTTCATATCCTTTGCCCACTTTTTGACGGGGTTGTTTTTTTTTTTGTAAATTTGTTTAAGTTGCTTGTAGATTCTGGATATTAAGCCCTTTGTCCTATGGGTAGATTGCAAAAATGTTCTCCCATTCTCTAGGTTGCCTGTTCAATCTGATGAGAATTTCTTTTTCTGTGGAGAAGCTCTTTAGCTTAGTTAGGTCCCATTTGTCAATTTTGGCTTTTCTGCCATTGCTTTTGGTATTTTAGTCATGAAGTCTTTGCCTATGCCTGTGTCCTGAATGGTATTGGCTAGGTTTTTTTCTAGGATTTTTACGGTTTTAGAGCTTGTGTTTAAGTCTTTAATCCATCTTGAGTTAATTTTTGTATACGGTGTAAGGAAGGGGTCCAATTTCAGTTTTCTGCATATGGCTAGCCAGTTTTCCCAACCCTATTTATTTTTTAACCACTCACTGAATTTTTTTTTATTATTATACTTTAAGTTCTGGGGTACCTGTGCAGACATGCAGGTTTGTTACAGAGGTATACATGTGCCATGGTGGTTTGCTGCATCCATCACTCTGTCATTGACATTAGGTATTTCTCCTAATGATATCCCTCCCCAAGCCCTGATATCCCACCCCTAGCCCCCCACCCCCTGACAGGCCCTGGTGTGTGATGTTCCCTTCCCTGTGTTCATGTGTTCTCATTGTTCAACACACACTTATGAGTGAGAACATGCGGTGTTTGGTTTTCTGTTCTTGTGCCAGTTTGCTGAGAATGATGGTTTTCAGCTTTATCCATGTCCCTGCAAAGGACATGAACTCATCCCTATTTATGGCTGCACAGTATTCCATGGTATATCCGTGCCACATTTTCTTTATCCAGTCTCTCATTGATGGGCATTTGGGTTGTTTTCTTTTTTTTTTGGGACGGAGTTTCAGTCTTGTTACCCAGGCTGGAGTGCAATGGCGCGATCTCGGCTCACCGCAACCTCCGCCTCCTGGGTTCAGGCAATTCTCCTGCCTCAGCCTCCTGAGTAGCTGGGATTACAGGCACGCGCCACCATGCCCAGCTAATTTTTTGTATTTTTAGTAGAGACAGGGTTTCACCGTGTTGACCAGGATGGTCTCAATCTCTTGACCTCGTGATCCACCCGCCTCAGCCTCCCAAAGTGCTGGGATTACAGGCTTGAGCCACCGCGCCCGGCCCTGGGTTGTTTTTAAGTCTTTGCTATTGTGAACAGTGCTGCAATAAACACATGTGTATATGTGTCTTTAAAATAGAACGATTCATAATCCTTTGGGTATATACCCAGTAGTGGGACTGCCAGATCAAATGGTATTTCTAGTTCTAGATCCTTGAGGAATTGCCACACTGTCTTCCACAATGGTTGACTAATTTACACCCCCACCAACAGTGTAAAAACGTTCCTGTTTCTCCACATCCTCTCCAGCATTTGTTGTCTCCTGATTTTTTAATGATTGCCATTCTAACTGGAGTGAGATGGTATCTCAATGTGGTTTTGATTTGCATTTCTGTAATGACCAGTGATGATGAGCTTTCTTTCATATGTCTGTTGGCTGCATAAATGTCTTCTTTTGAGAAAAGTGTGCTCATAGCTGTTGCCCACTTTTTGATTTTTTTTTTTTTCTTGTAAATTTGTTTAAGTTCTTTGTAGATTCTGGATATTAGCCCCCTGTCAGATGCGTAGATTGCAATTTTTTTTTCCCATTCTGTTGGTTGCCAGTTCACTCTAATGATGGTTTTTTGTTTGTTTGTTTTTGTTTTTTCCACTGTATAGAAAATATTAAGTTTAATTAGATCCCATTTGTCTATTTTGGCTTTTTTTGCCATTGCTTTTAGTGTTTTAGTCATGAAGTCCTTGCCCATGCCTATGTCATGATGTTATTGCCTAGGTTTCCTTCTAGGGTTTTTATGGTGTTAGACCTTATGTTTAAATCTGTAATCCATCTGGAGTTAATTTTTGTGTAAGGTTTAAGGAAGGGATCCAGTTTCAGTTTTCTACATATGACTAGCCAGTTTTCCCAACACCGTTTGTTAAATATAGAATCCTTTCCCCATTGCTTGTTTTTGTCAGGTTTGTCAAAGATCAGATGATTGTAGATGTGTGGTGTTATTTCTGAGGCCTCTGTTTTGCTTACTGTAGCCTTGTAGTATAGTTTAAAGTCACGTAGCGTGATGCCTCTAGCTTTAATTTTTTTTTCTGCTTAGGATCGTCTTGGTATGCAGGCTCTTTTTGGGTTCCATATGAAGTTTAGGGTGTTTTTTTCCAATTGTGTGAAGAAAGTCAATGGTAGCTTGATGGGGATAGCATTGAATCTATAAATTACTTTGGCCAGTATGGCCATTTTCACAATGTTGATTGTTCCTAACCATGAGCATGGAATGTTTTTCCGTCTGTTTGTGTCCTCTTATTTCCTTGAGCAGTGGTTTGTAGTTCTCCTTGAAGAGGTGCTTCACATCCCTTGTTAGTTGTATTCCTAAGGTATTTTATTCTTTTTGTAGCAATTGTAAATGGGAGCTCACTAATGATTTGTCTCTCTATCTGTTATTGGTGTATAGGAATGCTTGTGATTTTTGCACATTGATTTTGTATCCTGAGACTTAGCTGAAGTTGCTTATTACTTTATGAACATTTTGGGCTGAGACAGTGGGGTCTTCTAAATATATAATCATGTCATCTACAAATAGAGACAATTCAACTTCCTCTTTTCCTAAGTGAATATCCTTTCTTTTTCTTGCCTGATTGCCCTGGCTAGAACTTCCAATAGTATATTGAATAGGCGTGGTCACAGAGGGCATCCTTGTCTTGTGCCAGTTTCCAAAGGGAATGATTCCAGTTTTTGCCCGTTCAGTATGATATTGGCTGTGGGTTTGTCATGAATAGCTCTTATTATTTTGAGATACGTTCCATCAATACCTAGTTTGTCGAGTTTTTAGCATAAAGGGCTGTCGAATTTTGTTGAAGGACTTCTCTGTATCTACTGAAATAATCATATGGTTTCTGTTTTTGGTTTTGTTTATGTGATGGATGCTGTTTATAGATTTGCATATGTTGAACCAGCCTTGCATCCCAGGGATGAATCCGACTTGATCATGATGGATAAGCTTTTTGATGTGCTGTTGGATTCAGTTTGCCAGTATTTTATTGAGGATTTTTGCATCAATGTTCATCATGGATATTGGCCTAAAGTTTTCTTTTTTAGTTGTGTCTCTGCCAGGTGTTGGTATCATGAAATGAGTTAGGGAGGATTCCCTCTTTTTGTATTGTTTGAAATAGTTTCAGAAGGAATGGTACTAGCTCCTCTTTTTACGTCTGTTAGAATTCAGCTGAGAACCTGTCTGGTCCTGGGCTTGTTTTGGTTGTTAGGCTATTAATTGCTGCCTCAGTTTCAGTCCTTGTTATTGGTCTATTCAGGGATTCGACTTCTTCCTGGTTTAGTCTTGAGAGGGTGTAAGTGTCCAGGAATTTATCAGTTTCTTCTAGATTTACTGGTTTATGTGCATAGAAGTGTTTGTAGTAATCTCTGATGGTAGTTTGTATTTCTGTGGAATCGATGGTGATATCCCCTTTATCATTTTTTATTGCATCTATTTGATTCTTCTATCTTTTCTTCTTTATTAGTCTGGGTAGCGTTCTATCCCTTTTGTTGATCTTTTCAAAAAAACCAGCTCCTGGATTTTTGAAAGGTTTTTTTTGTGTCTCTATCTCCTACATTTCCTCTCTGATCTTGGTTATTTCTTGTCTTCTGCTAGCTTTTGAATTTGTTTGATCTTGCTCCTCTAGTTCTTTTAATTATGACATTAGGGCATCAATTTTAGATGTTTCCTCATTTCTCTTGCCAGCATTTAGTGCCATAAATTTCCCTCTAGACACTGCTTTCAGCGTGTCCCAGAGATTATGGTATGTTGTGTCTTTGTTCTAATTGGTTTCAAAGAACATCTTTATTTCTGCCTTCATTTCGTTATTTATCCAGCAGTCATTCAAGAGCAGGTTGTTCAGTTTCCATATAGCTGTGCAGTTTTGAGTGAGTTTCTTAATTCTGAGTTCTAATCTGATTGTACTGTGGTCTGGGAGACTGTTATGATTTCCATTCTTTTGCATTTGCCGAGGTGTGTTTTACTTCTAATTATGTGGTCGATTTTAGAATCAGTGTGATGTGGTGCTGAGAAGAATGTATATTCTGTGGATTTGGGGTGGAGAGTTCTGTAGATGTCTATTAGGTCCACTTGGTCCAGATGTGAGTTCAAGTCCTGGACATCCTTGTTAATTTTCTGTCATGTTGATCTAATATTGGCAGTGGATGTTGTTATTGTGTTGGAGTCTCAGTCTGTCTGTAGGTCATTAAGAACTTGCTTTATGTATCTGGGTGCTCCTGTATTGGGTGCATATGTATTTAGGATAGTTAGCTTTTCTTGCTACATTGATCCCTTTACCATCATGTAATGCCCTTCTTTGTCTCTTTTGATCTTTGTTGGTTTAAAGTCCATTATATCAGAGACTATGATTGCAACCCCTGCTTTTTTGTATTTCCATTTGCTTGGTAAATATTCCTTCATCCCATTATTTTGAGCCTGTGTGTGCCTTTGCATGTGAGATGGGTCTCCTGAATACAGCATACTGAAGGGTCTTGACTCTATCCAGTTTGCCAGTCTGTGTCTTTTGATTGGGCATTTAGCCCATTTACATTTAAGGTTAATATTGTGATATATGCATTTGATCCTGCCATTTTGATTCTAGATGGTTGTTTGGCCCTTGAGTTGGTGCAGTTTCTTCTGAGTGTCGATGGTCTTTATAATTTGGTACCATTTTGCAGTGGCTGGTACCAGTTGTTCCTTTCCATGTTTACTGCTTCCTTCAGGATCTCTTTTAAGGCAGGCCTGGTGGTGACAAAATCTCTCAGCAGTTGCTTGTCCAAAAAGGATTTTATTTCTCCTTCACTTGTGTGAAGATTAGTTTGGCTGGATATGAAATTCTCCATTGAAAATTCTTTTCTTTAAGGATGTGGAATATTGGCCCCCACTCTCTTCTGGCTTGTGGGGTTTCTGCTGAGAGATCCTCTGTGAGTCTAATGGGCTTCCCTTTGTGGGTAATGTGACCTTTCTCTCTGGCTACCCTTAGCATTTTTTCCTTCATTTCAACCCTGGTGAATCTGATGATTATGTGCCTTGGGGTTGCTCTTCTTGAGGAATATCTTTGGTATTCTCTGTATTTCCTGAATTTGAATGTTGGCCTATCTTGCTAGGGTGGAGAATTTCTCCTGGATAATATCCTGAAGATTGTTTTCCAACTTGGATTTCTTCTCCCCGTCACTTTCAGGTACACCTATGAAATGTAGATTTGGTCTTTTCACATTATCCCATATTTCTTGGAGGTTTGTTCTTTTCTTTTCACTCCTTTTTCTCTAATCTTGCCTTGTCACTTGATTTCATTGAGTTGGTCTTGAATCTCTGATATCCTTTGTTCTGCTTGATTGACTCAGCTATTGAAACTTGTGTATGCTTCACAAAGTTCTCGTGCTGTGTTTTTCAGCTCTATCAAGTCACTTATGTTTTTCTCTATGTTGGTTATTCTAGTTAGCCTTTTGTCTAACCTTTTTTCAAGGTTCTTAGTTTCCTTGCATTGGGTTAGGACATGTTCCTTTAGCTTGGAGAAGTTTGTTATTACTCACCTTCTGAAGCCTGCTTCTGTCAATTCATCAAACTCATTCTCCATCCAGTTTTGTTCCCTTGATGGTGAGGAGTTGTGATCGCTTGGAGGAGAAGGGGTGTTCTTGTTTTTGGCGATTTTAGCCTTTTTGCACTGGTATCTTCCCAGCTTCATGGATTTATCTATCTTTGATGTTTGGAGTTGGTGACTTTTGGATGGGGTCTCTGAGTGGACATCCTTTCTGTTGGATGTTGAAATTCTTTCTTTCTGTTTGTTAGTTTTCCTTCTAACAGTCAGGCCCCTCTGTTGCAGGTTTGCTGGAGTTTGCTGGAGGTCCAGTCCAGACCCTGCTTGCCTGGGAATCACCTGCAGGGGCTGCAGAACAGCAGAGATTGCTGCCTGTTACTTCCTCTGGAAGCCTCCTCCAAGAAAGGTACCTGCCAGATGCCAGACAGAGCTCTCCTATATGAGGTATCTCCCAGTAAGGATACTTAAGGGTTAGGGAGCCACTTTAGGAGGCAGTCTGTCCCTTATTAGAGCTCAAGCACTGTGCTGGGAGATCCATTGCTCCCTTCGGAGCTGCCAGGTAGGGATGTTTAAGTCTGCTGAAGCTGAACCGACAACCTCCCATTTTCCCAGGAGCTCTGTCCCAGGAAGGTGGGGGCTTTAGTTATAAGTCCCTGAGAGGCTGCTGCCTTTTTTCAGAGATGCCCTGCTCACTAAGACTGTGTGGTGACAGTCTGCCTGCAGAGGCCTTGCTGAACTGCCATGGCCTCCACCCAGTTGCTGTGTAAACTTCCCAGTGACTTTGTTTACACAGGTGATGTTAAAACCGCCTACCTGAGCCTCAGCAATGATGAACATCCCTCCCCCAACTGAGCTTAAACATCCCTGGTTGAGATAAGACTGCTGTGCTGGCTGAGAGTATTTCAAGCCAGTGGATCTTAGCTTGCTGGTCTTTTGTGGGGGTGGAACCATAGGGATCACTTGGCTCCCTGGCTTCAGCCTCTTTTTTCAGGGGAGTGACTGGTTCTGTCTTGCTGGCATTCCAGATACCACTGCGGTATGAGGAAAAAAATTACTGTGGCTAAAATGGCCACCCAGTTTTGTGCTGGAAATCTGGGGTACTGGTGGTGTAGGCCCTGGAGGGAATCTCCTGGTCTGTGTGTTGTGAAGACTATGGGAAAAGTGTAGTATCTGAGTCAGAGTGCCAGAATGTCTGGAAAAGTCCTTAATGGCTTTGCTTGGCTAGTAGAAGGAGTTTTCTGACCCCTTGTACTTCCCTGGTGAGGAGATGCCCCACCCTGCTTCTGCTTGCCTCCTAGGGCTGCACCCACTGTCTGTCCAGTCCCAATGAGATGAACCTGGTACCTCAGTTGGAAATGCGGAGATCACTCATCTTCTGTGTTGTTCTTACTGGGAACTGTGGTTTGAAGTGTTCCTATTTGGCCATCTTGGTGGAACCCCTAACACCATTTATTAAATAGGGAATCCTTTCCCCATTGCTTGTTTTTGTCATGTTTGTCAAAGATCCAATGGTTGTACATGTGTGGTGTTTTTTTTGAGGCCTCTGTTCTGTTCCATTGTTCCATATATGTTTTCTAGTTAGTACCATGCTGTTTTGGTTATTGTAGCCTTGTAGTATAGTTTGAAGTCAGGTAGCATGATGCTTCCAGCTTTGTTCTTTTTGCTTAGGATTGTCTTGGCTATCTAGGCTCTTTTTTGTTCTGTATGAAATTTAAAGTAGTTTTTTCTGTGTGGAAAGTCAATGGTAGCTTGATGGGGATATCATTAATTATATAAATTACTTTGGGCAGTATGGCAATGTTTATGATACTGATTCTTCCTATCCATGAACATGGAATGTTTGTCCATTTTGTGTGTGTGTGTGTGTGTGCGTCTGCCAGGTTTTGGTATCAGAATGAGGCTGGCCTCATAAAATGAGTTAGGAGTAGTCCCTCATGTTCTATTGTTTGGAATATTTTCAGAAGGAATGGTACCAGCTCCTTTTTGTACTTCTGGTAGAATTTGGCTGGGAATCCATCTGGTTCTGGGGTTTTATAGATTGGTAGGATATTAATTACTACCTGAATTTCAGAACTTGTTATTGGTCTATTCAGAGATTTGACTTCTTCCTGGTTCAGTCTTGGGAGGGTGTATGTGTCTAGGAATTTATCCATTTCTTCTAGATATTCTAGTTTGTGTAGAAGTGTTTATAGTATTCTTTGATAGTAGTTAGTATTTCTATAGGATCAGTGGTAGTCTCTCCTTTATCGTTTTTTATTGTGCCCATTTGATCCTTCTCTGTTCTTCTTTAATAGTGTGGCTAGCGGTCTATCTATTTTGTTGATTTTATTTCTCCTTTGCTTTTTTATTTTAGTTTGGCTGGATATGAAATTCTAGGTTGAAAATTCTTTTATTTAAGGATGTTGAATATTGGCCCCCACTCTCTTCTGGCTTGTAGGGTTTCTGCAGAGAGATGTGCTGTTAGTCTGATTCCTTTGTGGGTAACCTGACCTCTCTGGCTGCTCTTAAACATTTTTTTCCTTCATTTCAACCTTGGTGAATCTGATGATTGTGTGTATTGGGGTTACTCTTCTCCAGAAATATCTTTGTGGTATTCTCTGTATTTTCTGAATTTAAATGTTGGCCCGTCTTGCTAGGTTGGGGAAATTCTCCTAGACAATATCCTGAAGAGTGTTTTCCAACTTGTTTCCATTCTTTCCATCACTTTCAGGTACATCCATTAAACGTAAATTTGGTCTTTTCAGAATTCCATATTTGTTGGAGGCTTTGTTTCTTTTCATTCTTTTTTCTCTAATCTTGTCTTCATGCTGTCTTTCTTTTAGAGATGCCCTGCCCAGAGAGAAAGAATCTAGAGAGGCAGTCTGGCTACAGCTCCTTTGTGGAGCTGCGGTGGGCTCCGCCCAGTTCTAACTTCTAGGCAGTTTTGCTTACACTGTGACGGGAGAACCACCTACTCAAGTCTCTGTCATGGCGGATGCCCGTCCAAGCTTGAGTGTCCCAAGTCAACTGCAGACTTGGATGGAGTTTAATTAAGTTGATCTTCAATCACTGATATCCTTTCTTCCACTTGATGGATTCAGCTTTGATACTTGTGTATGCATCACGAAGTTCTCATGCTGTGTTTTTCAGCTACGTCAGGTCATTTATGTTCTTCTCTAAGCTGGTTATTCTAGTTAGCAATTCCTCTAACCTTTTTTTCAAGGTTCTTAACTTCCTTGCATTGGGTTAGAACGTGCTCCTTTAACTTGGAGAAGTTTGTTATTACCCACCTTCTGAAGCCTACTTGTCAGATCATTAGACTCATTTTCTGTTGAGCTTTGTTCCCTTGCTGGCAAGGAGTTGTGTTCCTTTGGAGAAGAGGCATTTTGGATTTTGGAATTTGAGCCTTTTTGTGCTTGTTTCTCCCCATCTTCATGGATTTATCTACCTTTGGTCTTTGATGTTGGTGAGCTTCGGATGGAGTTTCTGTGTACATCCCTTTGGTTTTGTTGATGGTATTCCTTTCTGTTTGTTAGTTTGCCTTCTATGAGGCCCCTCTGCTGCAGGTCTGCTGGAGGTCCACTCCAGACCCTCTTTGCCTGTATCACCAATGGAGGCTGCAGAACAGCAAATATTGCTGCCTGTTCCTTTCTCTGGAAGCTTCCTTCCATAGGGGCACCCACCTGATGCCAGCCAGAGCTCTCCTATATGAGGTGTCTGTTGACCCCTACTGGGAGGTGTCTCCCAGTTAGGAGGCATGGGGTCAGGGACCCACTTGAGGAGGTAGTCTGTCCCTTAGCAGAGGCTGAGCCCTATGCTGAGAGATCCACTGCTCTCTTCAGGGCCAGCGGGCAGGATCATTTAAGTCTTCTGAAGCTATGCCCATAGCCGCCCCAGGTGCTCTGTCCCAGGGAGATGGGAGTTTGATCTATAAGCCCCCGACTGTGGCTGCTGCCTTTCTTTTAGAGTTGAGCTGGCCAGAGAGGGGGAATCTAGAGAGGCAGTCTGGTTACAGCTGCACTATGGAGCTGCAGTGGGCTCCACCCAGTTCCAACACCAGGCAGCTTTGTTTACGCTATGAGGAGAATACCACCTACTCAAGCCTCAGTATGGCGATGCCCCTCCCCTCCACCAAGCTCGAGTGTCCCAAGTTGACTTCAGACTGCTCTGTTGGCAGCTAGAATTTCTAGTCAGTGGATCTTAGCCTGCTGGGCTCCATGGGAGTGGGATCAGCTGAGCACGACCCCTTGGCTTCAGCCCCCTTTCTAGGGGAGTGAATGGTTCTGTCTCACAGGAGCTACAGACTCCACTGGGGTATGAAAAAATCTCCCGCATCTAACTTGGTGTCTATACAAACAAACAGCTGCCCTGTTTTGCACTTGAAACTCAGGGCCCTGGTGGCGTATGCACCGTGTGGAATCTCCTGGTCTGTGGGTTGCAGAGACTGTAGGAAAAGCAAAGAATCTGGTCTGGAGTGTATGGTTCCTCATGGCACGGTCCCTCAGGCTTTCCCTTGGCTAGGGGAAGGAGTTCCCCCACCTAGTGCTTCCCAGGTAAGGTGACACCCCACCCTGCTTTGGCTTGCCCTCTGTGGGCTGCACCCACTGTCTAACCAGTCCCGGGGGGATGAGCCAAGTACCTCAATTGGAAATCCAGAAATCACCTGCCTTCTGAGTTGATCTTGCTGGGAGCTGTTCCTATTTGGCCGTCTTGCCCAGAAGTCCGCAATTGTAGTTTCTAATCAGCATGAGTCAACCAGTGTAACTTACTGTGTATTTTTAGACATAAAAAGTAATTTTAATGTTTTTATATCCATTTAATATGAAGCCCCGGAAGATACAAAGATGAGTAAAATATAGTCCTTGAGCTTAAAATATAGTAAACTATGATTTTTAGCAAGGAAAACTAGCATAATTTATTATGATTCAATGCATAATTCCCATTTAATACTTCAGTGAAATATTAAAAATAACCAATGATCATAAAAGTATCAAAACAAAAGGAAACATGTTTTACCTTTTCTCTTTGTAATAATGTAGAAAACAATCACCCTTACTTCTGATTTATCCAGCACAGCAATGACACACAGTAAGGGGTTACAATATTTGCCAAATGCAAAAAATTAGTAGTCACGCAACATTTTAAGAAGGCATGAGATTTCCGAAAAAGAGCTATCCAAAGGTGCAGCAAGCTTTAGAAAATGGGATCAGCAAGAGAGTAGATTCTGAGGGAAGAGAAGCCAATAAAGGAGACAGGAAAAGTGAGATTTTGAGGTTTCAGAGGAGAGTTATTATTGTCGGGTGCCAGAGAAGAATGGCGTTTGAAGAAGGGCTGATACCTGTTTACAATGTGGCAACAACAGAACATCAGACTGGAAAGAAGCCATTGACTTTGCCAACAGGGTATACCTCAAGGATATTCCCAAGCTTAGTTTCAGTAGGCTTTTGAGAGTAGAGACAATAGTATGGGATATTGGAGAGAGAACAAGTAGTGACACTATAGATGTAGTGGCTAAGAAGTCCGGCTTTTCCACCAAGATGGCTGAATAGGAACAGCTCCAGTTCCCAGTGAGAGCAAGGCAGAAGGCGAGTGATCTCTGCATTTCCAACTGAGGTCCCAGGTTCAACTCACTGGGACTGGACAGACAGTGGGTGCCTAGAAGAAAACTTAGGCAATACCATACAGAGCATGGCAAGGACTTCATGACTAAAACACTGAAAGCAATGGCAAGAAAAGCCAAAATAGACAAACAGGATCTAATGAAAAAGAGCTTCTGCATAGCAAAAAACAAAAAACTGTCATTAGAATGAACCAATAACCAATGGAAAGAGAAAAAAATTTTTGCAATCTACCCATCTGACAAAGGGCTAATATCCAGAATCTACACAGAACTTAAACATATTTACAAGAAAAAACAACCCTATCAAAAAGTGGGCAAAAAAGAAAGATGAATAGACATTTCTCAAAATGACATTTATGTAGCCCTTAGAGAAATGCAAATCAAAACCACATTGAGATACCATCTCAAGCCAGTTAGAATGTTGATCATTAAAAAAATCAGACAACAGATGATGGAGAGGATGTGGAGAAATAGGAATGTTTTTATACTGTTGGTGGGAGTGTAAATTAGTTCAACCATTGTGGAAAACAGTGTGGAAATTCCTCAAGGATCTAGAACTAGAAATACCATTTAACCCAGCAATCCCATTACTGGGTATATCCCCAAAGATTATGAATCATTCTATTATAAAGACACATGCACACATATGTTCATTGTGGCACTGTTCACCATAGCAAAGACTTGAAACTAACCCAAATGCCCATCAGTGATAGACTGGATAAAGAAAATATGGCACATATACACCATGGAAGCCATAAAAAGGGGTGAGTTCATGTTCCTTTCAGGGACATGGATAAAGCTGGAAACCATCATTCTTAGCAAACTGACACAGGACCAGAAAACCAAACACTGCATGTTCTCAGTCATAAGTGGGTGTTGAACAATGAGAACACATGGACACAGTGGGGGGAACATCACACACCAGGGCTGTCGGGGTGGGAGGCTAGGGGTGGGATAGGGGAGGGATACCATTAGGAGAAATATCTAATGTAGATGACAGGGTGATATATGCAGCAAACCATCATGGTACATGGATGCCTCTGTAACCTGTATGTTTTGCACATGTACCTCAGAACTTAATTTAAAAAAAATCTGGTAGGGAGAGGTAGAAAATGCATAGAAAAGTAACTGACTGGAGCAAGCGGACAGAAGAGCGAAGAGGAAGTGGGAAAGTGACTTAACACATTGGGTTAGGAGAATGTGATCCAAGATCAGAGTATGTGAATTGGAAAGTTTAGCTCAAAGTTTGGCTTCAGATTTTTATCTGACTCTAGAGGGGAAAACAAAAGGGTAGGAGGAGCAATAGCATCATGATCTATGAGGAAACTCAAATCGGTATCTTAGCAAAGTAGGGTAAAAGGTGCTTATCCTGGGGAGTACTGGGAATTATGAAAAAATCACAACAACCAAACATGCATTCTAAGGTTTTCCAGTGTCCCTGCCCTGATCCAGAGTACCGTTAATTAGCTGTTGATTTCATGGCACTGCTGTCCCTCAAGAGCAGGTTTGGGAATAGAAGTCGACCAAGTTACTAGTGAAGAGTTCAGATAAGCAACAGCTCATAATTTAAATATTTCAATAATTGCCTAAACTCCCACCTTGTGTTTTGTAGATCTGGATATCGTTTTTATAAGTTCTCTGAAGAAAAACAAGTTAAAGAAGAGAGTACCAGTCAAATATAGATGTGGAAGATTTTTCTGTTGATAAGGACTGTGATGGATAGTTTTACTTGTCAAGCTGGCTTACACTATAGTCCCATTTATTCAATAAAACACTAATCTTGATGCTGCTTGCTAAATATATTTTGTAGATGTAGTTAACATCTACAATTAACTGACTTTAAGTAAAGGAGACCATCCTTGGTACTTTGGCCAGGTGTCATCCAATCAGTTGAAAGGCCTTAAGAATTAAATTGAGGTTCCCCTGAGGAAGACGAAATTTTGCCTCAAAACTGAACCATTGATTGGCCAGGTACGGTGGTTTATGCCTGTAATCCCAGCATTTCGGGAGGCTGAGGCAGGAGAATCGCTTGAACCCGGGAGGCAGAGGTTGCGGTGAGCCAAGATAGCACCACTGCACTCCAGCCTGGGAGATAGAGCGAGACTCCACCTCAAAATAAAAACCCCCAAAACATTAAACTGAACCATCAGTTCCTGTCCAAGAGCTTCCAGCCTGCTTCCCTGCCCTTCAGATTTTGAACTTGTCAGCCCTCATGATTTGCGTGAGCCCAATATCGACTCTCGTTTTTGTTTCTCTGGAGAGCACTAGGTGATACAGAGACCAAAGCTCAGACTACTGAAAAGAGAAGTTCTGATCTGTTTCTGCAACTATACAGTGTATCTATTAAAACTTATTGAAGAAAAATGAAGATTAAGGCAGGGGATATGTGGTAGGCGATGTGGGAGAGGGATTCTAACGTACCTGCACTGGTTTTACACTACCTGGTTTTAGTAGTTGATTTTTAGGCCTTTACTTACTTGGTGCAGGTAAGTTGAATGGGGATCAGATTCCTTGGATTAATCAGACTTCTTCAGTTCTGGGATTGTATCTCCTATTGACTCAAATGGTAGCATCAGAACTCTGTTAGAAATACAGCTTATGTCTAACAATTTAAATGATACATAGTCTAAAAACATTTGCCTAAGGGAAGGTTTAAACTATTCCAAGTGGATAAACTGGCATGTCTGAGTCTCTTGCTTTGTAGGGAAGTTGTGACACACCATATCATATAATGTGTGTGCAGATTCATATTTAATTTGTTCTTGTTTTTGCTCTTTTTGACACAATTTTAACTTACTCATCTGTTAAACGTTACACATTTATCACCTTGTGGCACTGAGGCATTTATTTAATGTTGTGTTAAACACCTAACCAGGTGTTTCACTTTAAGTGAAAAATGAAAAATAATTACTCCTGAGTTTTAACATGCAGAAAAGGTAATATTTTTCATCAATTTCCCCCATTTATGGGCTATTAACATAAATAGAATACATGCTCATTGACATTTAAAATATCACTTTTAATGGGGTCTTTTGGGTTACTTTGCTAAACAGATTTATTGCTTTTTAGGCAAATTATAGATGCCATGAAATACAGCAATAACCACTTAGGAATGGGCATGTATTCTATAGTATGGATGACTGATGCATTATTTTGTTAGTTACCCAAGTACCCAAGCTAGATTACAGTTCTGAAAAAGAATTTCCTACCTGTTCTCTCCCATGAAATCTTAAGAATATTGCTTTCAGGGAATTTAAAATACTGTTTCAGAGAAGCACAAAATTTACAATCATTTTTACATACAAGAAATGCTAATAAGAACATTTAAAAACAGTGGTCAGGTAACTCAGCCACCAAGCACTTTGTAATTTATTAGGTATATTTACTTATTCAGGTTAATAAACGACACGTTTGACATAACATCAGGCTGACCTTCTTTCTTGGCAAATACTACCTTAGTTCTCTAGAGCTAATTCTATCACCAGCCATTCTTTTCAAGGACAGCTTGTTATGATTCTCTTGGAAACAATTAACAGACTGTCATAGAGAATAACATGTACTTCATCCAAAATTCTTTATTGAAGAAGGCCCAGAAAACACAGTGATTTCAAGCTTTGACTGTTGAGATTCTTATTTTCAGAAAACTTTTCCTCTGTACTTAAATTTTAGAATATTCCAATATTATGAGAACACATTGCACTAGGAAAATTATTTTAAAAGGAAACCCATAATCCCAGAACTTTGGGAGGCCGAGGTGGACAATCACTGGAGCTCAGGAGTTCAAGACCAGCCTGGGCAACATAGTGAGACCTGGTCTCTAAAACGTAAAATAATAAAATGAATAAAAGGAAATCCAGGTCATATCTTGCCTTCAGCCTACACTTCTACATTATTTCCACTGATATTTACTTTGTTGGATAATGGAAACTGATAGCTCATTTTTAACATATATAGCAGTCAAATCATCATAAAAGATGCATTTCGGCTTAATATTTGTGACTTCTTAATGCAGAAAATAGAAATATTGTGACCCTCCCACCCCTCATGAAATCAACAAGGCTTGAAATCAACAGGGTTTTCTAGCTAAGTATCTTTGTTAATCCAGACTGATCAAGCGAATCATTCTGCACCATTTTATTTCAGAATTATATTTGGGCCATAAACTCCTGTTAACGAAATTACCATAAAATTAATTAATTTATTATCTAATTAAGTACAAAGTTGGATTAGGAATTGTATGCAGAAAATTTTATACTCAAAGTCCTTTCTTTCTAAAACTTATAGTCTAAGGCAGGGGTCAGCAAACATTTCCTGGAAAAGACAAGATAGTAAATATTTTTGGCTTTCTGGGCTACATGGTCTTTGTTGCAACATTTCAACTATGCTGTTGTAGCACAAAACCATTTGCAGACAATATGTAAATAAATGACCTTGGCTGTTCCAATAAAACTATTTGCAAAAATAGGTGGTGTGCTGGGTTTGCCTACTTGTCACAGTTTGCTAATTTTTGGTCTAAGAGAAAGTCTTGGCAAGATAAATAGTATCACTTCAGAGGCCTTTGCAAAGAATTTGGAATAGGGACTCTAAGTGGTAGCAGAACCAGGAGAGAGAGAATCAAGGTAAAATAGCATCAACCGCTCAATGAGTTTAAGTCTCCAGGACACTGATTATATTCCAAAGTTTCTTTTTAAATCCCAAGTTGCTTTAATACCAGCAATAGTACTAAAGTAAACAGTATAAATCAATATATGCTTTATAGTTTACATAATACCTTCCTATATATCCTTTCTTATTAAGTCTGTTTCATAGATGAAGTGATTGTTGCAAAAGGCAATTCAATGGTACTAGAAACATCTTATTTTATTCCAAGCATTCAAAGTTTATTCTCTTGAAAGAACTCACAGTGAAAATTCTGTGAGAAATGAGAGTGAATGGGAGGAATACAGAACATGAAAGCCAGGCAGGTTTTCTTTCTCCTTTTTAAAGAGGATAAACATGTTTCTAGAAACCACAAACAGGTAAGACTTGGTACTCTTTTAGAACAGAATATTAGAAAAATTATTCATGAGCACTTTGAAAAGAAAGGATAAATACTATAAGCCATCATAGGTTGATTAAAAATTAATCATTTTTAGTTAAGCTTATTTTTTCCACGAAACAAGGTTATTATGATAGTCCCATAGAGTATTTTGAGTTTAGCAAGACACTACATAAAACGCCTGATGGAGATAAGCTGGTGAAATAGCACTTGGAAAATACCCCAGGATAATGTGTAGCTTTCTGAATACAGAACCAACAAGAGTTGACAAGTGAATTAGTATCACCATGCCACTGGACTCTATTTGTGACTATATTTAGAATGAGAGAATATGTCTGTGTATTAGTCCGTTTTCATACTGCTATAAAGACTGCCTGAAACTGGGTAATTTCTAAAGCAAAGAGGTTTAATTGACAGTTCAGCGTGGCTGGAGAGGCCTTAGGAAACTTATGATCAATCACAGTGGAAGGATAAGAGGAAGCAAGGCACCATCTTCACAAGGTGGCAGGAAGGAGAAGTACTGAGTGAAGGGAAGAGCCCCTTATAAAACCATCAGATCTTGTGAGAACTCACTATCACTAGAACAGCATGGGAGAAATTACCCCCCTGATTCAATCACCTCCACCTGGTCTCTCCCTTGACATAGGATTATGGGGATTACAATTCAAGATGAGATTTTGGGCGGGGACACAGCCAAACCATATCAGTATGTATTTTAAAGTCTTTAAAAATATCAGTATATCATGAATGAATACCAACAAAGTATGCCTATTAAATATATAGATTATAAGTGTTGGAGGAATGCATCAGGATTCCAAAGGATGTCAGACTGCAGATTTAGACTGAAGTAAGAGGAAATTTAATGGATATAAAGAGTTGAGCTTAGATTAGAAAAATGAAAAGAAAAAAAAATGATACCCGATAATTCTTTGAAGGATAGCAGGTAAAGGTTATGAGGAAGGAGATTTTGATTCAATTAAATGAAGAATATTTAATGATTATGGCTCTGCTGTGAAGGGATAACCCCACTCTCATAGAGTGAAATGATGGGAAAACAAGCTTCAGAGCTGTGCTTTCTTTTTTTTGTGAGAGGGGGGTATACCCATCACCCGAAGATCAAGTTAAAAGGCAATTCCTGATGCAGATGGTCTGGGGAGGGACTTGATATTCCCTGTTTCTAACAAACTGCAGTGATGTCATTGTTGCAGTCCCTGACTGCCCACATTCTGCGTGTAAAGGCTTTACGGTTCCACCCACCTGGCTCCACCACTTATTCCTGAGTTCCTTGGAACATACTTAACATCTCAATCTAATGTTTCTAACCTGATAAAATGGAGGTGGTAATACTTAGATGTCACAAGACTCTCGGGACGATTAAACAAGATTGTATGTGCTGACACATAATGAACACTTAATAAATATCAATTTGCTTTCATCCTTCACTTCCTTATTATAACTGAGCTGCGATGAGATGACCAACTGTCAGGAATACTGAAAGAAGGAGTCTCATGTTTTGCAAGCCTCTTACAATATATTGTAAGCTGAGAAAGTTAGAGTTCAGTGGCTCTTTCCTGTCCTTTCCTGGCTTTATGTCTAAATTAGATACAAATTTGGTATCCACCGTTAACAACCACCCCTCCCATGCCCACCACAATTAGTCTTTGTGAAGGAGGTATCTGTGGATTGATCATAGGGTGATGGGCCTCAGTTTAGCTAGACAAGTGATTTCCTTTTCCCCAAAGGAGATAGCTTCCCTAAGCCATGAGTGCCACCTGATCCTGCAGCATCAGGATGCCCTTCCAAATCCCCCAGACTATGCCGAGCATTGCTTACTTGCCCTGTCTCAAAGGCCATTCTACTTCCAGGTTAAATTCTGAGCTTTCCCAGAGGTCAACCTGAAGCTTGTAAACTTGCCACATTTCAGCTGGTGCTTAGGATTGCCGTGGGATTTGAGGATGCCTGCTAGTGTCCTGTGTGAGGCAAATCTTATGATTTTCAGTTTTCAATCTCCCTATTGATAGTAGTTAAGCACTGCCTCTTTAGTTAATGATAGATCCTGCTATTGAAGACAATAAAGCAAGAATTTTCATTGAATTTTTTCTGTGCTCACTTAAACTACAACTGTAGCCTCAATAGGAGAGAAAGCTCAGGATGGACCAACACACACATATCCCATGATTGACCGTCTCCCCACTCAAAGGGGTCTGCACGTGGGAACATGGGTTAGACTCCTTAGTGCTGGCTGAGGCCTATCAATTTGGTTTCATCAGCCCCCACCTGTCTTCTCCTTTCTTTCCTAGCTGCAGCTAAGATACCCCGAGGGTCACTGAATTTAGGATATCATTCACCTGGTTGCTGCAGTTTTCAGCCCAATGTTCAGCCTGGACTCTCTTGCTGACTGACACTTTGATAACCAGTTTCCAGTTCTTTCTTGACCTTTTCAATATGAAAAATAGCCAATTCTGTTTTAAAATATTTAGAGAACTATGTAGTTTAATTCTTATGTTGCTATCCAATCTCAGCTGTTCTGAGGACTTTTGACAAATACACTTTTAGTCACATGTCCACTCCTCTCTGCTCCACCCACCCTAATTAAGTGGGCTGAGGAAAGAGAGCATTTTTTTTTCTTTTTTTTTTTTTTTTTTTTTTTTAATGAGAACCTTCGTTTCTGGTCTGAAGAAACTGATCACTCTGATTTGGCCAGAAGTCAATGCAACATATTATATTTATCAGTATCTATCTGAACTTTTGAAGTGGTGCATTCCCATTATATATTCTTTCCCTAGTGGATTCAGCATTTTTCAGGCAAAAAGGAATAATATAGTTCATTGAGCTCTAAGGTAGATCACCAGCTCAGAACATGAATTTTAATTTGACTTCAGGTGTGGTTTTGTCCTCAATGGAGAAGCTTGGCTGCCTGTCATCCAAATGGGAGCAGAATCGGCCACTACTGTGTCCATTAATCAAGGGACACTGGTGTGTCCATTAACCAAGGGACCTTGATTATATGGTAGGAGAATTTTCCTCCCTCCCCTAAAAAACTGTTATGCTTGAACTAATGACCAGGAATTTCTCTGGGAAAATCACGTTTTGAATTTCATTCCAGAAATAAGTACAGAAAATACATGCTAAAAATAAAATGGTTTACAATTTTTAAAAGCACACTATACAGTTTAAATTAGGATTAATGTGGGCAGCAGCTGAAGGACAAATAAGGGCTGGTCAACTGGTCATGGACACTCAGAATGGTTTAATAGCTTGTGAGAAACTTTGACAGCTTAGGAGACAGCTTTTATGAGCCAGGGCAAAATGAACTCACTGAAACCACTGTTACTAGTACATGGATTCACACATACAGACGCTTACCAGAACTTGCACTCCAACAAATACCAAAACCTCCCAAATGAGAAACTGTTAGTAGCAGGGCAGACAGTCTGGGTTACGCATCTGCAAAAAATCTTAATCTGTTTTTAGAACTCCTTTGTATTCTTAGATTTTTAGTAAACTAATTACATAATTTCGGTGAATTATTTTACTTCTCTGAGTCTCCAATAAACGAACAAAACAATTTTTTGAATGCCTATTTGTGTGTCGTTTTGCTAGTCATTTTGCTGGTGCTGGAGATAATAAAAATAGATGATGCTTATTTTATCCTTGCTATATGCAAGGCTAGGTGCCAGGCATTGTTGGAAGCCCTTAATACAAATCATCTGATGGAACTCTTACAGGAATCCTGTGGTCATAAGACTGTTAATGTGCTAGTTTGGGATATGGGAAAACTAAAGCCTGAGAGGTTAGTAACTTGCGACAGTCACCAGAGTTCGCACTCCGAACCATTACCTTTAATTGCCTCTCTGTGCTGTAAGCTCAGCAGTGCTTCTTCAAGTTGAATGAGCTTATGAGATACCTGGGATCTAGTTACAGTGTGGTTTCTGACCAGGACCATCTGCGTGGTGTCCAAGATTCTGCATATCTTGACAAGTTTTCATGTGATACCAGTGCTGCTGGTTCATGAATCACAGTGTGAATAGCAAGGCTCTAGACCTGCAGTTCATACCTGAGTTGGCATATTAGAACTATCAGGGCAGCTTTTAAGAATTTCTTTGTCCATGTTCCACCCTAGGTCACTAAAATCATAACCTCTGGGACTGGAACGCAGGCATGAAAATATATTTTAAAGATCCCTAAATAATCCTTATGTATCATGCTCTAGAAATCAATTTAGTAGCTCAAGAAGCAGTGTTAAAAATTAGAATAAAGTGTACTGCATTAGTAAGCAGTATTACTCTTTGAAATGTTTTAATATCCACTATGTGTGTGTGCACAGTACATTTACGGTGTAAAATGTATTCCATATTGTAGGTCAAGGTAAAAAAAGTTTGAAAGCTACTTTTGATATTAAAATGTTTTTTCTCTCTTCTTTCTCCCTCTCTTTCTTCTATTCCTTCTTTCTACCCCCATATTTTGTCTTATTCTTAAGAGAATTTAAGAGCCATTATAAATATCCATACTTTAGTAACATCTTTTTCTTATCTGTAAGAAGCTCATCATCTACTGTGGGAGCTGAATATTTTACAATACAAAGGAATAGCTGTTATACAAAATATATGAACTATTTTGGGAACCTAGATAAGGAATATGGTGAATTACTATTTAGGGGATTCAGTGAAGGTTTCATCGAGGAATTGATATGTGCCCTTTGTTTTGAGTAGGAATTGGCAAGTTAAAGGGGAGGGAAAGAAATTCCAGCAAGAGGCATCCTTCTACCTCATGCAAAGGCAAGGCACGGTCTGGGTTTTACTTGCAGGATTATGATAAACCTGGAGATCATGACAATCATGAGAGTCTGCTGAGGTGAGGGGCCATGTCTGAATAAAGTACTAGAAAGCTGTACACTAGAGTGGTTAAAGACAAAGAAGCTACAGCTCAAAGCTGGAGAAGTAGCCCCAAGCATTGGTTCTGAAGAAGAAAAGGAAGACTTCAAGGCCTCAGAGAGAAATAAAATCAGGACCTGGTGGTGGGGTTAAATATGAAATTGATTAACATGAATAGTTTCAGATAAAGACCAGGCAGATGTCTTGATGTCAGAGCTTGTAAATTTATAGCCAAATAGACAAGTTTCATGAAAGGACAGCTGGGAGAGTTAATGTGGCTGGATGGAACACTGCAACATAAGGCGGCACATGGTAAGCTGGGACTTTATAGTGGAAGACATCTTACTCCAGGCTAAGGAATTATGTTTGTTTGTTTTTTTTATAATCCTTTATGATCTTCAGAGGGAATGATTCCCACTATGAGGGGAGTGGCATAATCATTTTTAAAAAGATAACTCTGGAGGTAAAGTTAGGGTTCAACTGGAAAGTAAAATGACTATTGCATTGATTGAGGTAACAGACAATAAGGTCCTGAATTAATCCAATGGCAGGGCTTAAGAAAGGAGAGAGAGATTTCTGAAGAGGGATTGTTGAGATTTATTAAATGCGGAGTTAAGAGAGAAGGAGAAATTTTGAGAGCTAGTGTTATGGTTCTAGCTTGGGAAATGGATAGCTCACCATACTATTAGCTCAGACTGAGAATGCAGGAAGCAGAGAAGTTGTGGACAGGAGCAGGACACATTTAAGGTGTTTTAAAGATGGACTGTCTGATACATAGTAGGGAATATTGGGTCCAGTGGAAGAGGAGCATATCACATAGACAAAGAAAGAATGAAGGAGCTGGAACAGACAATCTCTGTGACACAAGGTTGGGAATGTTAGATTGTCATCAAGAAAGGGTGTGGTTAAAACACAGATAGGAAGTATTAGCTTACAAAAATCTGTATTCTTGAGTCATAAAGGAAATCTGCATAAATGACTGCTATTGAATTAAAGTAGTCCTTAAAAGTCACCTGAATTATTTTTATCATTATATTTTCTAAGAATATAAGGAAGATGAAGGTGAACTACAGCTGTATAATTTCTTTCTGTAATCACACTTTAGGCTAGAATAGTAATCTTGGTTTCATAGCAATCATTTAAAAGTGTTTTTCTTTTTTTCCTACAGAGAATGTTGTTATATAAGAAGCTAATCTATTTTAAGTAGGAGTGAATGTGACTACTCATTGACAATTATAATAGATTCAGCAGGAAAAAAGATCAGTTATGTATTCTATTTTCACAATTTGGGGATTTAAGACTAGTTGTCTCAAACATCTTTCTATCAGGATATGCTCTAGACTTAACAAAGGTACCCAGGTTTACCCAAGTTATCATTTAGACAACAGAAGAATTGCCTATAAATACTATCATCTTCCTTTGCCGAAAATAAATGTGCAAAATAAATCCAAGTGCCTGGCTTTTCAATGTAACTGTATTACTTCAAATGCATGAGCACACTAAATAAGCAGAAGAGAAAACATTCCCAGGCCTAAAAATCCAGCAGTGCTTTTGCTCATTTCATGGGATGGATAATTTTAATGTAATTCTTCTACCAGGCAGATTTAAAACATAAATTTAACATGACAATGTAATAATAGGTTACATGAAAAATATTTAAATAATAAAAGTCATACCTCATTCTAAATTTAATCAGTTATTTGTATTTTTCCGTAAAAACTCAATGTAAACAATATTAACAGTAATTCAAAATTAAAGTAATTATGTACTGTTCAAGTTCTATTTGACATTATTTACCTCTTTTTTCTCAATGCTTTCTCTTTCCCCGGCTTCCTTGTTTTAAATCTCCAGGAAATACTTGCCATTTTCTTTATGTTTTATTAGTCCTTTGCAAATATTTCAATATCATATTTTTTCACATTACATTTTAGTTTTTTAGACTGTGAACTTCCAGCAAGAAGGATACTGTGCCACTATTGTTGAATTAACCAAGAGGCTAAGAATGGCACATTGCACATAAAATTTTAGGAGAAATAATCTGATTTTTAGTATATTCCAAAAAAAGAGAGCATTAAAATAGTCATAAAAGGGAAAACAAGAACTTTGTTAGGTGTTCTCATCCTAGGTGCATTATTTAGCATAATTTCTATTTTGATTTCCATATTGAGGCCATTATCTTTTTAATACTTTGGAACTCTAAAGGTCTTAATTCTGTTCTGTCTCTTTTTTATTTTTGTATCAGAGTCTAGCACTGTAGGGGACTTATAATGTTTGTTCAAATGTTCAAACTTACCATTTGAAAAGTTTTCTGCCTAAGGCAGATCTTAGCACAAGTTTGGAAACACTTAGCAAATAGACTCTCTCTCCTTTAAACTTATTCATAATACACTGTCTTGCCTCATTGCCATCTATCAGCCAATTTACCAACCAAGCAGCCAATCAACCAACCAAGTATTTACTGAGCCTTTGCTATGTACTCAGTGCTATGCTAAGTATGATGATGAGCACAATACGTGGTTTCATCATTAAGGAATTTCCAGTCTTTGATTTTTATGGTGGTTGCACTTGTAAGGCTGAATTGCATTTAGTAACACTTTTTTTTGGTACATTAGTTATTGAAACTAACTGGATATTTTGTTTCAAATGCTGCTCTATAACAAACAGGGTCCTGGAATAATATTTCTGCATATGTTATTTTCAATTATTCTAATGCATCAGAACAGAACATATTTTGAAAGATAAGGCTCCATTATTTTATCTATGTTGAATATAATTTATTTGACAATGGCAAAATAATGAATCTTATTTTACTTTATCTTTGTACCTATCTCCTTTAACCTGTCTATGGCTTTTAGTTTTTTGTGCAGTCCCTTTAATAGTTACATAGGGATAACTATGATTTTTTGATAACATAGTAATAGTTCAGGGACGGTATCCATGCTGCCAGCTTAGAGAAAGTGAGTCCCTGAAATATCACGTTGACAAACGTGGCTTTATTTTCTTTTTGGCTGCTTCTACCTTGTATCTATATGTTGTGGTCTACTTTGGCTATAACCACAAGATTGACTACGTGAATAAATCCATCTCTGTGCCTCTATTTTTCTCTTAGACAAATAAGAGAATAAAGTGTAAATTTGTGCATCTGAATGCTCATCCACGGAAGTTAACATAGCCTCATAGCCTCTGTCCAATTTAAAAGAATCTCGCATGACTGGGGAGGGTGTGAAATCTTATTCAATGTCCTCAGCATCATCTCACATGTATGATCACTATCTTTCTCAAGCAGTTTCTTCACTTGGTTTCCAGAACACGGAATTCTTCTAGTTTCTATCACAATGACTGTTCAGTGTGAGCAACTACACTAGCAATTGCCAGCCCCTTGTTCTGTGCCCTTTCTTTCTGGGAACTTTTATCTTCTCTGTTCGTACTTAGTCCATAGATAATCTCATCCAATCCCATGGGTTTCAATGTCATCTATATGTCAGTAACCCTCCCCAAAATCTGTATCTCCAGGCACAATGTCTCCTGTAAACTTCAGCCTCAACTACTCAATACTAGAACAGCCATAGTCATCTCAAACTGAAAGTGTATAAAGCTGCTTCTGAGTCTTCACCATCTCAGAAATTGGTACCATTATTCAGGACAAAAACTTTGCAGCTGTCTTGGATTTCTCCCTCTTCTTACTCCAAGAATTCAAAAAATCCACCAGCCAATCCTGTCACGGCTACCTCCAAAATATATATTTACTCTGTTAACGTCTCACCATTGCCATTGCTATTACCCTAGTTTCAGCTATAACTCTCTCTTTCTTTGGCTACCGTAATAGCTTCCTAACTGGTCGTCCTGCTTCTACTCTTGCCCCTGCGAGTCCATTTTCAATCAGAGTATTAAAAACCAGAGTAATGTTTTAAAAATCCAAATTTTACTATTTTATTCCTCTGCTAAATGATTACGCCTTATATTTAGGTTGAAAGCCACAAGAAGCCTTACTGTGGTCTATGAGGTCCTTCGTAAGCAGAGGCAACCATCTCTCTAATCTCACACCCTAATTCACGTCTCCTAACCAGCCTGTTGCTATCAGATCCAGCAAAGCATATCCTGAGGACTCTGGAGTTTCCTTTGCATCTGCCTGGTGTGCCCTTGCCTAATGCCTTTTAGGTCTCTGATCAAATGCCCTGCCCTCTTAGGCCTTTCTTGAATATTCTACTCATGTATTCTGCCTTTTCTTCATAGCACTTCTGACTGACATAATAAGCAGGAGGGTCTTATTCATTTGCATTCTCTCTCTCCCACTAAAATATTCTAGGAAGTAAGGACTTCATTTACTATGGTATGCCTTGTACCTAGAATATTTTTTGGTACACGTAGATTTTTTTTTCAATGAATAAACTGATATAAGCAGAATATAGAAGCATTTATTAAAGCAGGAATTAGTTCAGTCCATTTTCTCTGCAACATCCTTCTCCAAAATTAAGTAACTTCTAGTGGTTTTGGAAATGCTTGCTTAAGCATCAGAGGGAACCTTATGCTTGCAAATAAATACATGCTATCTGCTGAATGAATAGCTAGCTTTGGAATGGGCCAATACAGGAGTTGATGCCAAACAACCTTGAACAGCACAGTCAGTGTGGGAAGGGCTAACCTGGCAAAGCACAGTCAGTTCTGTTTAAGCAAGGAGCACTTTTTTATACAGGGCAGTGGAGGAGAGGTAGTGTGCTATAGGTCACTACAGTGAATAGCATAGAACACTATGAAACTACGGCTACTTCCTTAATCTCTCTAAGCCTTTGTTTTCTCAACCATTAAAGGAGGCTTACAGCAAATCTTTGATGGAGAAGAATTATAAATAATTTATGTAGTTGTGTAAGGTTGTGGAGCATAACTTTCTGCTGTGAAACTGTGGGCTGCACAAATGACTTCCTTCCAAAGAGTACCAATGGCAAAGGGAAGACAAAGAGCAACTTTATGGTAGATAAACCTGACAGACACAACGCTAGCCAGGTGATAAAGATTAACGTTAACAAGGAATGTCATGTTGATAGAACATACTTTCCATATGATGTGGTGAGAATGGCATTTTACATCTGTGGTCTTCCTCACAAAATTCAATAGTCCCAGTATAATCATGAGCAAAACATCTGACAAATCTCAAATTGGGGAGCACTCTACAAAATTCTTGAACAGTATTCATGAAAATTGTCAAGGTCATCAAAAACAAGAAAGTCTAAAAAACTGTCATGGTTATGAGGAGTCTGAGACATGACACCTAAATGCAATGTGGTAACCTAGATGGGATCCTGGGATAGAAAAAGAACATTAGGTAAAAACTAAGGAAATCTGAATAAAAAGTATAGACATTAGTTTATACCATATCATTGGTTCATTAAAGGTAACAAATGTACTATACGAATGTAAGATGTTAACAAGAAGAGAAATTGAGTGTTGGGTATATGGGAGATCTCTGTATTGCCTTCACCATTTTTCTATAAATCTAAAACTTTTTTTGTGTATGTTTGTTTTTTTGAGACAAAAAACAAAAAACTCTGTCACCCAGGCTGGAGTGCAGTGGTGTGATCTTGGCTCACTGCAACCTCTGCCTACCAGGTTCAAGTGATTCTCCTGTCTCAGCCTCCTGAGTGAGTAGCTGGGACTACAGGTACATGCCACCATGTCCAGCTAATTTTTATACTTTTGGTAGAGACGGGGTTTCTCTGTGTTGGTCAGGCTGGTCCTGACCTCAGGTGATGCACCCGTCTTGGCCTCCTAAAGTGCTGGGATTACAGGCGTGAGCTACTATGCCTTGCTAAAACTGTTTTAAAATACAAAGTTACTTTTAAAAAAGGTTTATTGAGAAGATCAAAGTAAAATAACGTGTGGAAAATTCTGAACCCTACCACATCTTAAAACTATTTTTGACTGGTTGCTTACTTGAAGAATGAGTCATATTTCAAATTTGTCACAGATGCCCATTACATGAAATATGCTACTCATCGCAGTAACAATGTTGCTATCTAGTAGGAAGGGTATGGCTAAGTGAGATAGAAAATACCCCATAATCATTAAAACTTTTAATGGCTGTAAACATTATAGGACTACATGAAAAATGCTTATGATACAATGTTTAGTTCAAAGTAGGTACAAAATTACATGCACATTACGATTATGGCAATTACCAAATAATTCGAAAGAAGTACAGAAAAATGCTACAGGGAATATGCCAGTGGGTGTGTTATATATGGGCGATTCCTTTTTTTTTTTTTTTTTTTTTTTTAGGTTAGCCACTATTCTGGGTTTTTTTTTATTTCCAACTTTCATTTGAAGTTCAGGGGTACATGTGCAGGATGTGCACGTTTATTACATAGGTAAATGTGTGCCAAGGTGGTTTACTACATAGATCATCCCATCACCTAGGTATTAAGCCCAGTATCCACTAGCTATTCTTCCTAATCCTCTTCCCTCCTCCTAACCCCGCCCTCCAGTAGACCCCAGTGTGTGCTGGGCTCTTCTTATTCCTTTTGTTTTCTTCTTTTCCTATAATGTGGGTATTGTATTTAAAATGACAAAAATGAATACAATTAAGATGTATATGAAAACAATAGCAATCAAGCAAAAAAAGTAGAGAAACTTTGCATTTCAGTATATTAATCACAGCATGAGTAAAATTTTTCTTTTTCATCATGGGATCTTTATCTGGGGTTCTGGATAAAATTCAAGGGGTTTGTGAACTTGGATGACAAAAAAAATTACATCTTGCTTTTCAGGTAATTCTAACAAAAAATATACCTTCTTTTAAAATTTATAATTGAAGCATCTCCTTCAATTGTAAATATTTGCCACTAACAACAGTAGTGTAAGCAGAACCTGTACCTTTGTTATCCACAGAAATCACAGATATTTTTATATTATAGCTCTTACAGATCTCTCAAAATAACTTTTATGTTAATTACCATATTACAACAGCTATTAATTACACTTGCTGCTAGGTCTTAGTATTTAATAATTTAATGAAGAATCAAAAATGTTACTATATCACAAATTTGTGTTTTAAAAATATTTGGTTAATATCAGTATAATTGTTTTTCTATGTAATCCTCTGATTTCATGCACTTAAAAGCATTATTCTGAGAAGAGGCAACAGGCTTCACCAGACTGCCAAAGACAATCATGGCTGAAAAAGTTTAGGATGTCTGATTGAAAGAAGGCTGAAAGCACCATCATAAACAATTTGAAAATTCAGCTTGCATTTTTCTATGAATTTTTATGTAAGTAAAATGGGAGCTTAGTGGACATCCTCAATAGCCCATGGTAGCACTAGATAATAAATATCAAACCCATTCACAGGTAGAAGTCAATACTCTACCAATTAAAGACACCCAAAATGGGGAGGAAAGTTGATATACATAAGTTAATCTCTATCCTTTCCAAATTAAAAATATGGTGCCTAATGGGCTGCGATTTGGTGTCAAGGAAAGAACTTATTCCCCAGGGAACATAGCAGAAATATTTTACATGGAAATGTTATAAATCTGAGTGCTACTACACTACAAACATTCTATCTTACTATGTATTTGCAGGTTTTCTTTATGAAAAACATACCTAAAGTTCCTTGGAAAGGAGTAACAATATTTGACTTCCTGCTTTCTGAATAGGTTTTCACATGATCTCAATTGGGAGGTATGCTTATTACAAATGATCAAAGATGATGGTGATGGTGATGATGGTAGCCAAAACATATTGAATCTGGCACTGTACTAAGTAATTTGTATGTATTATCACAATAACCCTGTATGGTGGTAATTAAGGTTAAATTCATTTTAAAGGTGAAGAAACTGAGGTGTAATATATTATAGAGTGAATGATGGTAATTAAGGGTCAAACCCAGATCACTGTGATTCCAGGGACTAAGCATTTAATGACCATGTCATACTTCTGTGGGTGCTAATTTAGAAAAGAACATCCCTAGACTATGGGATGATTTTGGCTTCTACAGCTTTAAGATGCCAGACATAAAAGCACTACATGAGAAAAATCTGGAGCTAGTGACCAGGAGTCAGATCAGAAGCTAATCCAAGAGATATAAAGCTTTCAAGAAAGATCAGTGAATTTCAGGAAAAACGCTTCCATATCACAGTCACATTCCCAACAAAATGTCTCTGACACAAATGCTCTTAAGACACTCACAGTACAAACATGTTCCCAGAGGAGCAACATGCTGTGAATCCATCAACGTATTTGGTGGAATTGGGCCTACGAGACTCGGGCAACACAAGAACCACTTAACAACTTATGATGCACAATGATTTCCCTAATGCTTTCCCTTTGGAATTCAGGGAATTCTGCCCCAGACATAATTTGAAATGCTTAACATGAAACATATCCTTCACACTTCAGTTTGGTTTTTGTTCGTCTCCTTGTTTCTTTTTCATTCTCATATTTGGCTGATGAGCTGGAAACTTTTCTTATTTTATTTTGTCCTCTGAAGTGTTATGCTAGCTTCCTGGAATTTGGATCCAATACCAATCTCAGCAGCTTTATACTGCATTCAAAAATTGCAATACATTTTTATTCTATGCTTATACATATAGAGTATGTGCTTACAATCAGGGGTTCTAGAGCCAGACTACATGAATTCCAATCCTGGCCTCATTGTCTTCAGGCTGAGTAACTTTGAGCAAGTTATTCATACCTCTTGTTCCTCAGCATCCCATCCTATAAAATGAGGGTGAGAACAGCATGCCTATTCAAAGGGTTATCATGAGAACTAAATGACCTACTGCACGTAGAGCCCTGGGCACAGTGTCTGGCACATAGTGAGTGCTAGCTAAATGTTAGTGATTATTACCATTACATTTACTAGACTGTAAGCCCCATCAGAGAAAACATTTATATTTTGATCATTATGATGTTATAGCATCTAATATAGTGTCTGACACAACGTAGATGCTCAATAAATATTTATTGAATTAAATATTAAGCTGACTCAGCTATTTCTTCCCATTTGTATCATTTCACATTCCTTTCACAGTCATATGTCAAACTCAGTGGACTATGGAAAAGTTCCATATAAATGCCTTGGCCACATCGTTATAATAAAGAAAAAAGAAATCAAAAAGAGCAGTTTTTAATGCTTAATTTCATTCCCAAACACCTAAGGAATATAACGTGGTCACCAGGTCTTTTAGTGTGGTGAATATTTCAATTTTTTATCTCAATCTGGTGTCCAGGTGACCTGAAACATATTTTATACAGAACAGGTTCCATCTGAGATCAAGCTGTAGTTAAAATATGACCTTTGATTTCACTCTCTGCACTCTCTATTCTGCTTCGATGTTCCACGAAACCACTTAGTTTACATTAGTACAAGGAATATAAGCAGCTTCAGCTGGGATCTCATTGCTGCCATCCATCCACCCACCCATCCATCCATCCACCCCCTCCCATTTATTGAGTACCTAACACATTTCAGGCACTGCCCATGGTGCTGAGGCACTAGACACAAAAGGCAAAAGCCCCTTTCTTTAAGGCACTCAGTGGTCTAAGTTTCTTCAGGAACCAAGTGGGATATAAACAGATAAAGAGGCAATCCTAAGTATGTGATAGAAACCATGGCAAAATAGAAACAACCCTAACTCAAACCAGGAGGCAGGGAAGGGAAAGATTTGGCAGAAGTGATATCTGAACTGAGTTTGGAAGAATGATCAGGAGTTGCTTGCTAAAGAGCTCCCTCTAGTTGGGCATAGTGACTCACTCCTGTGATCCCAGCACTTTCAGAGGCCAAGGCGGGTGAATCATCTGAGGCCAGGAGTTTGAGACCAGGCTGGCCGACATGGTGAAACCCCATCTCTACTAAACATACAAAAAATTAGCTGGGCGTGGTGGTGGGTGCGTGTAATCCCAGCTACTCAGGAAGCTAAGACAGAACTGCTTGAAGCCAAGAGGCAGAGGCTGCAGTGAGCCAAGATTAGCACCACTGCACTCCAGTCTGGGCAACAAGAGCAAAACTCCATCTCAAAAAACAAACAAAAAGCTCGCTCCTCCTCCTGAATCATCTGGTTATCTTTAAAGCATCAGAAACTTACCATGCTCAAAATAATAGTTATCATCGTCTTTCTGCATGCTCCCTCCCACCCCACATTTTTACAGTTCCAAATGAAAGAGTTGGAACTGTGTCTAATAACCTTATTCTCCAAATCTAATCATTTGTAAAGCACTGTGTAGTCAGCATCCTCTCACATTACTTTTAATCTTCATTTACTTTCCTTTTTCCAGCCCAACTTAGATTTTCAAACTTACCTCCCACAAGTTTCCAGTCACCATATAAGTGATTGGTAAATGGGGAAGCACTATGCAAATGTTAGGGGTTTATTCTAATTAACAATAATTCCCCTGGTGATCTCATCTACTCGCATGGTTTTAAATACCATCTATATAATGATGAGTTCCAGACTTGTATTTCTAGCTTTGACCTTTCTCTCACAATTCAGACTGAAAATCTCGCTGCCTACTCACTATCTTCACTTAGATGTCTAATAGGTATTTAAAATTTTATCATCTCCCAAGCTCATAATTCCTACTCCCGTACTCCCCATCAAGCTAATCCTTTCATAGTCTTCCCCAATTCAGTTGGTGGCATCTTTGTTATACAGTTGTTCTGCCTTAAATTCTTACTTTCCTCCTGTAAATCTCCCTCTTAACACATACATCTATTCCATTAGCAAATCTTCTCAACTCTACCTTCAAAAACTATCCTGACTCTTAGACTTCCATTGCTGTCATACCAACCTGATGCACTTGGACTACTGCCTTCCTTCCTGTCTGTTTCTGTTCTCCTGCAGTGTATCCAACAATTTCACAGCTTTCCACCTCACTCAGAATAAAGTCCAGATCTTTAACAGGGCTCATGCTGTCTTTCAGACATCATCTGTCACTCTCCTTAGCTCTTGCCACTCCAGCCAAGGATACTCCTGCCTTTGCCCTTCCTGTTCTCTCTGCCTAGAAAGCTCTTTCCTCTGATAGTTGTGCGGCTTGCTCTTTCCTTTTACTTAGGTTTTCATCAGATGTTACCTCTTTAGAAAGACCTTTCCCAGTCTCCCTGGAAAACAGCAACACATGGTTGCTTAATCACCTTAACCCTACTTTATTTTTGTCATATTTCTTCATGGCACCAATATTTCTTGAATGTTCTAGGTACTGTCCGGATGCTGAGAATATAGCAGTAAACAAAATAGTCAAAAATCCCTTTGTTTCATGTGCTTACTTTTCACTTGAGAAACAATAAGTGAGCAAATTAAATGGCATGCCAGAAGATAGTAGCTTCTATGGTGGAAATCAAAGCCAGGAAGGGGGATAAGATGTACTGGGAGAAGAACAGTGGTTGCTACTTAAATAAGGAAAGCTTCCCTGATAGGAGGCTATTTGAACAGAGATCTTAAGGAGTGAGGAAACTGAGCCTTGTGAATATCTTAAAAAGTATTTCAGGTGGAGGGAACAAGTGCAAAGCCTTGTGGCAAGGTCATATTTGATGGTTCCAAGAGCACCCAGGAGACCAGCGTGGGTGGAATGGAGTAGCACTTCTACCACCTGCCATTCCATTAGAGATTGATTTGGTTTTTATTGCTGACCTCTTTACACCAGAATGTTGGCTGCATAAGGGCAGTGTCTTTTTTTTTCTTTTGAAACAACAACAACACTTGCACCTGAGAATTCAGAACTGAGCCTTATTCTGGTGCAGACTCAATGAATTGTCATGCACTATGGACAAACATCATTATTCACAAGCCCTTAACATGCCCCCATGTATTTTGCCTTTCTTCTCTTATTTTTTCCATCTGGAATGAAGCTCTGTCTTTCAAAAAGCCTACCCTTCAGGACACTCCAAAGCTACTGCTTTAATGAAACCTCACTTGGTTGGCTCTCAGCTAAACGGCATTTTTGCCTCTTTTGTACGGCGATAACTCTTTGTACTATTGTTGTTGCCGAACAGAAAGCTCCATGAGACAGCGAGCATGTCTATTTGACTCCTTGGGGTAGTGTGCCAGGGTAGCATGGTGCCTAATCATATGTGCCAGGTGCTCAGTAAATAATGAAATAAATGACTATCTCTTGAAGGCAGTGAATTACCTTATGACTTACCATATCCAATTAAAATTGCTACTGTGTTCTATGGTAGTATGCAAAGTAACTCAAGATCCCTAGAATTTGGTCACCATCTCAGATTTTGAAACCCCTTATCCAACTAGCAATGTAACCATGAGCTCCAGCCTCCTGTGCAAGGGGGACTCGGAAATTCTCTAAAAGGGCACCACCCTTTGCATTCTCCATGGAACAGTATACATGAAGGAAGAACTTGTTCCTTTTCTTTCCAATTCTGCCGTAGATTTTTCTCTATCTTTAAGCATACTTGATTGGCAATATAGTCTTTTCAAAACTAAGTCAATTAGGAGCTTTAGTTTAAAACACTGTTTTAAATCTGCAATACATTTCTAGTCATTTACAAATAAATGTAGTATCAAGGAGAAACCAATACTTGCTAGTAACAAATAATGTGGCATAACTTTTGCTAAATATCTTTCGCCTTAAATAACTTGGCCTTTCAGAGAACTCACGTTTGTTTTAATTAGGCAGAAAAAAATTCACATTTTGGACAACTTGAATCAGAAAGTATGAAAATACTCATTGCAAGCGGCTGATGTGGTAACAAAGAGAAGACCACCTGTGTTTGTTGAACTGCGCTGAAGTGGATGTGATAATGTAGTTTCACTTCATTGTTATCAAAGACTTCAAAGGCTTCTTTTTAGTTAATTGAAAGGCTAATTAGCAGGTCTTTTTAAGGACAAGCAAATCTAAGTTGGATTTTCTTTTATTTCCTCATCCAAGCTCTTCTCTCCCTCTAATCATCAGTAATATGAGTGATGAACTCAAGCAAAGCATGTCAGATGGTATAAATGGGTTATATGATGTACTTTTCCTAGAGGGTGGCATCTAAAATAACAGCACTTTGATACGTTATTGTTCCTTCAATTTAAACCCATTTTAACTTGGCCATTGCTTCACTAGTTGACACTGGTTTCTTGTCCACATTCCAACTATGTGCATAAAAGAAAGTGCTATCTAGAGTGTTCTTGCCTTTGAAACTGTCATCAAGTCATTTAAATAAAAGTCATACTGCCAAATATTAATGAAGCTTATTAGTTAAATGCTATGATGCAGAAGATCCCCAGGACATAAAATTACGGTTTTATGCACTAATTTCAGAACCAAATGACTGTATTCTCCTTTTGCCAAAATACTAAATGATGCTCTAAATATTGGAAGTTCTGGAAAGTGGAGTGAGTGGGCTACCATTTGACACATGTTCCCAATGGGCATTTCTACCCTGACTTAATAATTCACTTCTGAGTCCTGAAAGTCACTGCTATGGTTTTAAGACTTATGTTTATGCGATGTTAGCAGATTGAAAGCCAGTGCCAAGTAACTTGTAAATGAGAAATTTTTGAATACTTTCATCAGCAATTTATATCCTTTTTAAAATAGTCAAGTGAACAGAAAGACACATATATCCAATTCAGGTTTAAACATTTTAAGCCATCATTGCCATTATTTCCAGAGCACATAATGTACCCAGGAAAATTAAATTGTTTCATTTTCATAATTTCTGTAATCATTTGTCAATGTAAGTTGAACTACCTGAATGCTAATCTCATACTAAAGAAAAGAAGAGAGGATTTACACTTATGTGGCATAAATTCATCTTTGTCGGTTCTATAATTTTAGATGACTTCATACCCAAAGGACAACTTTTGAAATATAAAAGGTAATTTTATTTACACTTGGAAAAGAATTTTACATATTTTTATTCCCATTACTGCTATATGAGTTGTTAATTATGCAGTTAATCATTAGAACAATAAAAACTTGTTACGGGCTGGTTTTTTTTGGGGGGGGGTTGGAAGCTGAAGGAAGAGTTACTGACCTTTAAATAGATGCAGATACTTTATGGTACAAAAATACTAATATTATTTACTCTTTTGGATACTATGTCTTTGCCAGGTAGTGATGGTGTAGCTCATAAGGCTTAGTTATATAGATTACCTATTGCAAAACTCATATTACATGTGGTTCTACATACAAAATATGCATGGGGCTTCCCTGTGTACCTAGAGAGCTTACACTATAGTCTTGTAACGGAAAGAACATTATCAGATAACAAAACGTGAAGCAGGAGTATTGTCCCATGCCTGGTCAGGAAGGTAACAGAGTAAGTTTGGGCTGCAGTAATTAGGGAGAAATTTCATTACAGTCATAGGATTTGAGGTAGACTTAATGAATTTAAGCAAAGATGAGGAGAAAATCCCTTTCCAGACTGACTAAGAGTTGATAACCTAAGCACCGAGTATATGATAATTAACTGTACTATTTTCTCTACTTCTATATATGATTAAAATTTTCCAGAATAAAAGCTTCCAAAAATCCTTTCAGGAATGACTAGAATGAGCAAAGATAAGAGGAATCTTTGAAGAGAGGGGCCCTTGTTATTTCACCTAGCTGCCTCTGGCACCTTGCTTTTGCAGGTAAGTGAAATGGGGTGAGATTTTGAGAGGCACTGGATAAGAGAATTAAAGACTTGAATTCCAGTTAGGTCATTGGGAATCACTTTGCTGAATCAAAGAGAACCAAGCCTCGCTTTCAATTATGTGCAATGAATTTCTAATATTCAGTATTTTCTCCTACCCTATTGATGGTGATATTCACTGTCAATGTTATTCAGTGCCAGTGGTGTCTAGTGGGGGAGGTGACGTAGGAGAGTTTGCTTGTTGCTGCTAAAACTTCTTTGGGAAGACAGCATCTAGGTTGAGTCTCTGTGATTCAGGTAGCTGGTTCTCAGCCTGTTTGGACACTATGGGGCCACCATGAAATGGTCAGACTCAGTGATACTCAGACACTAGGAAGGGAGACCAATGTACAGCAAACTGTCAGCTTAGTCATTCAGAGTGGGATATCCTCTTTTCTGTTCTACTTCTGCATACTGAAGTGTTTGGAAAAACAAAAGCCTTTAATTTAGTAAGGGCTTAGAACAAGAGAATAGGTAGAATCTTGAAGGAGAAGGCATCTAGCCAGCGTGAGGTCAGACCCATGTTTATTTATTTTTTCTCTGGAAAAGGATGGAGGCATAGTAGTCTGCTTCTCTATACCCCATTCTCTTTGCCTACCGTTTTTCTTCTGTATTACTCCCTTCCTTTTCAGATGCTCCATTACTATGTTAACACTGAAGTCCATGAGAATCTCACAGACAAGGTACCTTGTGGGTAGGAACCTCTTTAGGTCTTTGCTTGAAATCCCTTTGTAAGTCAATATTCAGCTGAGTTAGGAATCAGTCTCTTGGGAAATTGCTTCAGGTTTTCTTCATAATATATGCTGTTATTTTAGTATACTTATACAATGGGGCTTAGAATTTTGAGTGAATGAGTGAATTAGCAGATAGATCAAAGAAAGAAAGAAAGACTATATACTTACTATGGGTGATAGAGCTAGATGTCATTTCCCTTGCCACAAAATTTAAAAAATAAAAAGAAAAGAAAGAGACAGACAGACAGACAGACAGACAGACTTTATACTTACAATGGGGGAGAGGTGACAGAACTGGATGCCACCCCCTACCACAATTTACCCATAGTAAGTATATAGTCTTGTCTTGTTCATTCGTTTGTTTTTTCTTTCTTTTTTTTCTCTCTTTCTTTCTTTCTCCCTCCCTTTGTTTCTCCCTTCCTCCCTCCCTCCTTCTCTCTCTCTCTCTTTTTTTGTGGTGGGGGATGGTATCTAGCTCTGTCACATATAGTATATACATAGCTTTTCTTTCTTTCTTCTCCCTTCCTTCCCTTCTTTCCTCCCTCCCTCCCCCTCCCTTTCCCTTTCTCTTCCTTTCTTTCTCTATCTAGTAATTCACTCATTCATTCAAAATTCATTAACAGTACACTATGTGTAACATATTACAATACAATTTTTCAAATGTAGTAAGTTGTTTAAAAATGATTATTCGAAATCACAATGAGATATCACCACATACTTACCAGAATAACTATAATTAAGAAAAAAAATAACAGATACTGGTGAGGCTGCGGAGAAAAGGGAATGCTTACACACTGCTGGTGGGATTGTAAATTAGTTCAGCCATTGTGGAAAATATTCTGGAGATGTCTTAAATAACCTAGAACTACTATTCGACCCAGCAATCCTATTACTGGGTATATGCCCAAAGGAAAATAAATCACTCTACCAAAAAGACACATGCATTTGTATGTTCACTAGAGCACTGTTCACAATAGCAAAGACATGGAATCAACCTAGATGCCCATCAAAGGTAGTTTGGATAAAGAAAATATGGTTCATATGTACCATGGAATACTATGCAGCCATAAAAAAGAATTAAATAATTTCCTTTGCAGCAACATAGATATAGCTAGAGGCCATTATCCTAAGTGAACTAAGGCAGGAACAGAAAATCAAATACCACATATTTTCACTTTTAAGTGGGAGTTAAGCATTGAGTATATGTGAACACAGGGTAATAATAGATACTGGGAACTACTGGGGGAAAATGACTGAAAAATTGCCACTGGGTACTATGCTCACTACCTGGGTAAGGAAATCATTCCTACCTGAAACATCAGTGTCACACAATATACTGATGTAACGAACCTATTCATGTATCCCCTGAATCTAAAATAAAAGTTGAAATTATGTTTAAAAATGTAATTATTAAGGTCTTTCAGTAGCACAATGGAAAAAGCATAGAACCTGGAATCAAGAGCCTGAGGTCAAGCTCTGGCTTCCTGGCTGCATGATCTCTAACAAGCTATGTAACCCCTTTGAGACTCCATCTTTTCTTCTAGAAATTAGGATGACATTAATATTCTTTTCATTGAATTATTGAGAAGATCACATAAAATATTTTATGTAAAAATCCTTTGTTAAGTTTAATGTAGAGAAGAAATGTTATCATTATTATCATTTTTACAGTAGTAGTGGTAGTAACACTGGCCCTTTTGTTTGATACCTAGTGTCTTTTGGAACATTTGTATGATTCTTCCTGCTTATCTTCTTCATTTTCCATAAAAGCAAAAAATTATTCTCACATTTTAACTAATTAAAATAAGTTATTTTATGCACTTGCATTTTCAATACATATTTTAAAAGTACATCAGCAGCCGGGTGTGATGGCTCACACTTGTAATCCCAACACTTTGGGAGGCCAAAGCGAGCAAATCATGAGGCCAAGAGATCGAGACCATCCTGGCCGACATGGTGAAACCCCGTCTCTACTAAAAATACAAAAATTAGCTGGGCGTGGTAGCACATGCCTGTAGTCCCAGCTACCTGGGAGGCTGAGGGAGGAGATACGCTTGAACCCAAGAGGCAAAGGTTGCAGTGAGCCAGGATGGCACCACTGCACTCCAGCCCGGTGACACCAGTGAGACACCATCTCAAAAAGAAAAGAAAAAATGTACATCAGCACTGCTATTCCCAATTATTTAGTAATCGTTGGGATAGTTGATTTTCTAAATTCTAACTTCTTGAGTAGATGAACACTGAGTAGAGTAGAATATGACAAATTGAAATGATGTTTCTAAGATGTTGTCTGGTTGGAGTAAAGATGCTGGGATTAGGGATGTCTAGTAAGATGAGATGACAAGGATCTGGACCAAGGTGGGACATTGAAAATATACAAAATTCAATGCATTCAAAATAAATTATAAAGGAAGAATGGACAAGCTTAGTAACAAGATTAAATGGAGATGATATAGGAGAAATGTGACATCTGTAGGATATCAAGCTTGATTACCTGGAGGCTGGCAGTACCACCAATAAAAAAAGGGTCACTTGAAAGGCTAAGCTATTTTGATAAGGGAATATAGCCCAAGAAATTGACTTTTGTTATAGACATGTTGATATTTGATATAATGTTGGCAGAGTATTTGGTGATCATTTCTTAAAAGCACTTGGAAATATGGAACCATAAATCAAAGTAAAGATCAAAGGTGAAGATGTGGCTTTGTGTGTGATGAGATAACAAATAATGGTCACGGCTAATAACGATGACTTACCGCGTGACAGGGATTGTTCTCAGTGTTTTCTAAGTGCTAACTTATTTTTCTCTTTACATCAAATAGTATATCAAATTTATTGATGAGAAACTTAAGGTAAAGAGATGCTAAGTAACTCACCTCACATTACCCAGCTAATAAGTAGCTAAGCTGGGTTGACAATGGATGAGCTCCTTCAGGAAGTAAAAGAGAAAGAAAAACAGAATATGGAGTGAGAGGCAATCCCCACGGACAGTGGAAAGATGAAAAAGAAAGAAACCAGCTTCCAGTAGCAGTGGGGAGGTCTAAAAACAGGAGCAGCAGAGCAATGTCATAGAACAAGGGAAGGCAGAGTTTCAAGGAGAAGGGTGTGGTCTGTATCATTAAATACTTCAGAAAGTTCAAGAGCAATGACTCAAAGTCTCTGAACTTGGCAGTACTGATGAGACAGGAGTCTGGGTAAAGAGAGGTTTTAGAACACAGACTACAGAGGATCAAGGGGATGGATCTAAAGAGAGGAAGTAGTAGGGACAGACTAATTTTTCATGGCATTTTCCTGTAAAATAAGAGAATGATAGCATAAAGAGACAAAAGGAGCAAATGAAACATTTCAAATTAGAATGTCATCTGATGCATGAGAGCCTGTCAATGTGGTCTTTTCTTGATCATAACTCTAGATCAGTAGAGGTAGAATATCTTTGTTAAGTGCTCACATACTGATAACACATTTAGATTTTCTTTTTTGTCTTTAATTAAAAAAATAATATGCAAACTTATGACATTTTCACAATTTTTTTTTTTTTTTTTTGAGACAGTGTCTCATGGTGTCATCCAGGCTGGAGTGCAGTGGCATGATCTCAGCTCACTGCAACCTCTGCCTCCTGGATTCAAGTGATTCTCCTGACTCAGCCTCCCTAGTAGCAGGGATTACAGGTGCATGCCACCACACCTGGCTAATTTTTGTATTTTTAGTAGAGACAATGTTTCACCATGTTGGCCAGGTTGATCTCAAACTCCTGACCTCAGGTGATCTGCCCGCCGGCCTCCCAAAGTGCTGAGATTACAGGCATAAGCCACTGTGCCTGGTGACAAATTCTTAATCTGCTAAAGGAACAGAAGGGACCTATTAATCTTAATACAATTTTACATGAAATGGGCATTTATATATTGGAAATCAAAACAAATTTGGATGAAATGGAGGCTGTGGAAAACTTCATACAAAAAAAGTTGTTTTATTTTCAAACATTTGTTTTCCTACAATTAAATTAATAAATAGGAACATTTAAATATGAAAAATTAGGGTCAAAATGAAATTTAGGTATTTTAAGAATGAACATCAAATCTAAACTTCTTATGTAGCAGAAACATCCAGTTCTGCAATGTATAATGAGTATAGGTGAATTGTAAATTTTAGCTACCACAAAAAGTATCAAAAAAACTTATTTAGAAATAATCAACAGAGTAAACAGACAACATATGTAACAGGAGAAAATATTTGCAAACTATGCATCTGACAACAGGCTAACATCCAGAATGTACAAGGTACTCAAACAACTCAACAGTAAAAAAATAAATCACCCATAAAGGAAAAGAAGAAACATGTTTCAAAAGAAAATATACAAATGGCCAACAACATGAAAACATGCTCAACGTCAGTAATAATCAGAGAAATGCAAATGTCTGTGAAGACATGGAGAAAAGGAAACACTTATACCCTGTTGGTGGGAATGTAAATTAGTATAACTTCTATGGAAAGCAGTTTGGAGATTTCGCACATAACTTAAAATAGAACTGCCATTCTATCCAGCAATCCCACTCCTGGGTATATACCCAAAGGAAAATATGTCATTCTATCAAAAAGATACCTGCGCGTGCGCGCGCACACACACACACACACACACACACACACACACACCATAGAATACTGTTCAGCCATAAAAATAAATGAAATCATAAAGAAGAATGAAATCATGTCTTTTGCAGTGACATGGATGAAACCGAAGGTCCTTAAGTGAAAACTCAGAAAGTCAAATACTACATGTAATCACTTATAATAGGGAGCTAAATAATGTGCACACATGGACTTAGGAAGTAGAACAGTAGATATCAGAGATTCAGAAATGTGGGAGTGTTAGAATGTGGTGAAGAATGAGAAATTATCTAATTAATACCATGTGCACTATTTAGGTAATGGTTATACCAGAAGCCCAGACTTCACCACTGCAATATATCAGTGTAACAAAACTATACTTGTATCCCTTCAATCTATAAAAATAAAATAAAAAAATAATTTCATCATGGACAAATTACATCAAATGTATTGGAAAGTGAAACAAAGTTTAATAACATAAAAAATTCAAATTCTATTGTTGTGGTTGTCAATTCAAAACATCAACATACATTTTCCAATTTGAATAATAAAGAATAGAAACTGATACCAACACAAAATATTAAAATCTAATTATGTGTGTAAAAACAGAAAGATTAGAAAAAAGAAGAGAAAAATGCTTTTTTGATATATAGAAATAGGTACTTTGCTATTGGTACAAAAAAAAATCTCAAGGAGAAATTTATGGAAGGGGAAGTATCCATGGCTGTGTATTATTATACACAATGGCTAGGAGCACATTTTGTTTACTTTCTTGCTTTTAAAACTATATCAGGGTCAGGGGCTAGGGGAGGGACAGCATTAGGAGAAACACCTAATGTAGATGATGGGGTGATGGATGCAGCAAACCACCATGGCACGTGCATGCCTATGTAACAAACCTGCATGTTCTGCACATGCACCATAGAACTTCGAGTGTAATAATAAAAAACTATATCTGTTAAACAACATTTATTTTCAGAGATGAAAAATATTAAATACTTATTTGCTATTTAATAGACTTAAGTTCCCCTGATACTACAATGAATTTTTAAAATTACTTAAAGATCATTATATTTATGATCTAAAATGAATTATAGGAAGAAAGTTATGAGACTGGGAAACATGAGTAAATGTGCGGGTGCTCTGCAGATGTAAGTTAAAATGGAGACATGCATTAACCTATACTAAGTTAACCCATACAAAGATGCTGTTCACTTTGAAAGACCTCTCATTCTCCATTTGCACTAAAAAGATTAATCAAACATAAAATTTCTGTACTATTTATCATGGAACCAAAGCCTTGGTTCCTTGAACACAATGATAGATGGATTGATTTTATAAGTGCCTAATCTATAAATAAGACTGTAATGGACTCACACTGCATTAAATGGCATTAGCCCAGAAGAAGGGCTGGGTAGCTTAGGAGCCATATACTATTTTGTTTGATAGCATATATTTTATAATGATACTCATAGAACACAATGCAAATTAAGTATTTATTAATACCTCTTTACTGCTTTTTCATGACTTCCAATAGATCTAAAAATGATGCCTTATAACTCTCTAAAGTAGGTTAAAACAAGTTATACTATAAAACGAGAAAGGAAGCTCGTAAGACAGATAATTTGCTAAGGAATTATTATGCTATCCTGAAGGGAAGAGGGCACGGAAAAAGAAGACCATGAATATGGATTTCAGTTATAATACTAACTGCCCACAGGCTGGCCCTAAGGAGCAATGATCCATAACATTAAACTTTAGCATTGGCTCCATTAGTAATAGTTTAACAGTGTTAACCACGGTCATGTGCACACATGGCGTCCTGGCCTCTGAGTTGACTGGTTTTCAGTCTATTATGTTTTGCTTGGTAACTTTAACCATCATTCTTTGCTCAATTGTAATAATTGTGTAGTATACTCAAATCATGCCCCTGGATAATCAAACATTATATGTTGTTGTGCTTTTGCTTGTGTTGTTTCTTGTATATAAATATATTCATTAGAAGTTATAAAATTAGCTGACCATACCTTTGTTGGCACTTGTGTTTTGACTCTCTTCTATTGTATTCAATTAATTGCAGTTGCTTCTATTAGAGGATAGGACACAGATATAAGAGTTAATTGTTGGGCATACCCCTTTATTATGGGTGGACTTTATCCAGTTTGCTGATAGGACATGCTATAGAAAGGCCACAGTTTTATACTGGTTAGACCAATATTTGTAATTCTGTGGTTCACAACTGTCCATTTGTATAATTTTAGAGCTGGAAAAGACTTAAGACCTACTATCATATTTTTTGGCAATAGAGCTGTAAGTAAGAAGTCATTTTTCCACATTTCCAAGTGTTCTAGTTATCGCCTCACGTTGTCTCCCACTTGAATAAAGTGTTTTGCATTTTGATTTCATACAGCTTAGGGAAATCAGTAAGTAATATGACCTGGTATTAAGTGAGAGGCATCACGTGGGCTCAGGATGTCGGTGGGCCAGAGGGTTAACTCATGTTCAAAATGAATCACACTAATTGGTGCATGTACTTGGCAGGGTGGCACATTTTGCCATTTCCCAGAAATAAGAATTGATGATGAACTTCATATATCCTGTAATTCCTTTTATTTCTGATAAGTACTGCCCTCTATAGAATTTAGTCATGCTATTCATACTGGGTTCTTCCTTGGAGAGTTTGAAACACACCTCAGGGGTATTATTACTAGTCCATTGAGCCCAACTAAATCATATGGCTCCTTGTTCGCATATACCTGTCAAAAATTATAGGCTTAGAGAGATTGAACATTATTCCAGAAACTCATTTTAAAGAATATTATAATTCTCAGGCAATTAGCTCAGACTCCATTATATTCAGAATTGCAAACTGTTCAAATAAGAATTAAATGTATATTAAGGTGCTAAAAAATTGTCTTCAAAATTAGTGCTTCTTTTCTGTTCCATTTTAACTTTGTCTCTATTCACTTCTACTTTATAGGTAGTAAGTTTCTACCTTTAGAATTTGTTTGCAGGTAAATAAACATGTTATTGATTTACTGGAAGAACTGTGGTCATCTTTCTTTCTCAATCTTTCTTTCTCTCCTTCTTTCTCAGTATTGATTTTGCTTTTCTTCAACAATTTCCTATATTTCTCTGGCTTACTCCAAAATGTATTATTCCCTTAAACTTTTTCATGATGAAAGATTTGCCATTTTCTCAATCAATCAGTAGTCTCTGGTTTGGGGCACTTCCACAAATATATCCTGGGAAGTCCACTGGGAAGTGTCTTAGCTGTATGTCTGTGTTATTAGTGACAAAGAATGATCTATGATACTTTGCTGTCTCTTTTACAAGATGTCCTTTTCCCCCCTACAGTTACTACTTTAAATGAAAGTGCTTTCAGATGTAGAGATGTCACCAAGATTTTTCAAGGTGCATTGCAAACAATGAATAAACACGCGTGTATTCTCTTTCATCACATTTTAGCCCAGTCATAAAACTGGGTGTATATAAATAAGAATTCATTTTTTACACTGCTTTTTAGTGTTGATATAGATGCAATGAGTTCCTGCCCTTTCTTCTCCTTTATATTGAAGGGATTATCTTTCAACATTCTGAGATCTTTAAGTTGATTTCTACATGAACTCCAAGAGGTGTTAACGACATTTTCAGAAAAGATGCTTTACTTAGCTGACAAGGAAAAGTACTCTGTAAGCCTTTATTTGTAAGTGATAAAGCAGAGTTGATAAAATAATCTTTTACTATGAACTTATCAATGCACTCTTACAGAATCCACCTATCACAAAGTGGATAATTTTGTTTTCTCTGCTTTTGTTTCAGTAGAAACTGCCAATTAAAATCAATAAAGCTCTAGGAAAAGCCATAGTAAACTTGGTTTCAAACCAACAGGGAGTCAACTAAGGTGAAGAAAATGTGAAACTCTTTATTAAGCACTTGAGCAGCACTTACATTATAACCCTAGAGTGACACTGTTAAATCCCTATAGATTTTATAAACTATATAGGACAGCAGATGAACAATCAGAGATTCTGGCCCAAGAACTGATAAACCCTGAATCTTCAAGCTTTGCCAAGTGTTTTTTTTTTTTTCTCTTTACTTATAATCTAGATAAATTAATATTTTTTCCTACTCTTGTTTCACCCATGATTCTCTAAGGAAAACAGAGTTAACTCTCCTTAAACATTTTGAGACACTACTGAAAGTTCTACATGTGAATTATTTGCTTTACTTATTTCCCAAATGGCACAACATATCTTCTTTCCCCTAAAAGAGCAGCCCTCTTGAAATTGAATAGTGCTGCATAAAACAACTATGGCATATTGATTTTTTTTTCTTTTTCATTTATTCAGGATGATTCCCCATTCCATAGGTTTGTGGCTTAGCTATTATACTCTCATAAAAAGAAGAACTTCTTGAGTATCGAGTGAGAATTCATTTGTTCTTCTCGCCTTTTTCTCACCCTCTGCAGGGGAATTTTCAATCCACTGAGCTTTCAGAAGATGTATTGTTATACCCCACCAAGCAAGACCAGGAGAATGTGGAGGATTAAATACCAGCAGTGTACTGTTTCTGTACTAAATACAGAATTAGCCATTGGCCTCTGTCTGATGAGTCTACAATCTAATTAGACAGACTGACAACCCCAAGAAGGGAAACCATAAGAATATGCATCAGCATAGTAGGTTAAAATGGAGAAAGTGGCATATTAAGATATTTAAAAAGGTAAAATTACCGAAAAACAAATTTACATTTGAAGAGGGTTTTGCAGTTTCCAAAATATTTTTGTAGTCACTTTCTTCTTTATCCTATACTATGACTGTGACACCAGAGGTTTTCCAGGCAAGAATATCAAATACATACTTAGGTCTGAGGCATCAACAGAGTATAGTATAATGTCTTGGTATTGAACTACAAGAAATATCTTACTGTAATTAATTTGTCTCATAAAACCTGAGGACCTCATTCCTTACTTAACCATCTCAGCAATGTGAGCAAAGGACATTCATCCTTCTTTCCTTCAAGTAAAAAGATATGATATGTTTGGATTGGCATAAAAATGTCAAAGATGTTTCTGCATTCTATGTTGTCTTGAGAAAACATCAACCCTCTTCGGATCACTTCTTAGGTAACACTACATTCTTTCATCTATCACATGCTTGAAACAAAACAAGGGTCCTAGAACACTTACTTTGGGGAGATAGTTTGGAATTAGGAGCCTCAGAGACCAGCCCTGGGATCCTACTTCATTACACTTAGTCTAAGTAGTTAGGTTTATTTTTTATGGTCATATTTTTTATTCCTAGGACCTAGTTTCATTTTAACCTCGAACATCATGTGAAATCTTCTTGCAATTCTAAAACTGTACTTAATTTGGTAATGTAAATGACATACAAATTACTGCATAGTTTTTATTCTGAGGAGTTTTGAAACACATTTAACCAAGTACTTCTTAACAACAAAAGATACTTATTGATTAAGAATGTGAAGTGACTTCTGGATATATTTGCTGGCTTTTTTCCTCTGATATCAATAAGGGTAGGGAGCAAAACACAGGGGCATATAGCAAGGAAATAAACCCATGCTTGCATGAAATTTCTATACATTCTGTGTTTTGATCTTGACATTTTCTTTTTAACTAACCAGAGTGTTTGGATATACATCCAAGGGTATATTAGTAAAAATGGAATGGATTTTTATCTCTTACCTAAAACTTTCCCTCAACTCCATTTTTATTAATTAAAAAATGGAAAATAATTGCGACGCACACACACACTTTCCCTCAACGTCCATTTTTATTAATAAAAAAATGGAACAAAATAATTGTCACACACACACACACACACACACACCCACACACACACACTCTACACTACACTTTAGAAGCCTGACTGAGGGGAAAAAACAGAAGGCTGGTGGAGAGTGAGAATTACATCAGACCTTAGAGATGGGACTTAGGAAATCAGAGTCTGAGAGGCAATTACTGAGACGGGGATTAAACCTCCAGTTTAGTGGAGTTGACTGTTCTCCTGGAAGGCAGAACAGCACAGGAGTCAAGAAGGGTTTGGATCCCAGGCTTATTGCACGCTGGTGGTGTGACCTTGAGCTTGTTTCTTAACTTACCTAAACTTCAGTTCTTTATTTTTAAAATAAACATAATTATACCTATCCTACAGGGTTATCATAAAAATTAAATCAGATATTATATATTAAGAACTTGGCACACTGTCATTAAACTCTCAATGAATGATGATGATGATGATGATGACGATGATGATGATGATTAGACAACCTATTTCATTGTAAGGTAGCTCTGTTATTAAGCTATTTTTTAAAAAAAATAATGAATCTGGCTGGGTGCAGTGGCTCACGACTGTAATCCCAGCACTTTGGGAGGCCAAGATGGGTGGACCACCTAAGGTCAGGAGTTAGAAACTAGCCTGGGCAACATGGTGAAACCCCATCTCTACTAAAAAAAAAAAATACAAAAATTAGCTGGGCATGGTGGTGGGCACCTGTAATCCCAGCTACTCAGGAGGCTGAGGCAGGAGAATTGCTTCAACCTGGGAGGTGGAGGTTGTGGTGAGCCGAGATTGCGTCATTGCACTCCAGCCTGGACAACAGAGCAAAACTCTGCCTCAAAGACCAATGGAACACAACAGAGGCCTCAGAAATAATACAACACATCTACAAACCAACTGACCTTTGACATATCTGACAAAAACAAGCAATGTGGAAATGATTCCCTGTTTAATAAATGGTGTTGGGAAAACTGGCTAGACATATGCGGAAAACTGAAACTGGACCCCTTCCTTATAACTTATACAAAAATTAACTCCAGATGGATTAAAAATGTGAACATAAGACCTGAAACCATAAAAACCCTAGAAGAAAACCTAGGCAATACCATTCAGGACATAGGCATGGGTAAGGACTTCATGACTAAAGCACCAAAAGCAATGGCAGCAAAAGCCAAAATAGACAAATGGGATCTAATTAAACTTAAGAGCTTTGTAGAGCAAAAGAAACTATCATTAGAGTGAACTGGCAACCAACAGAATGGGAAAAAAATTTTGCAATCATTTACCCATCTGACAAAGGGCTAATATCCAGAATCTACAAAGAACTTAAACACATATACAGGAAAAAAACAACACCGTCAAAAAGTGGGCGAAGGAAAAGAACAGACACTTCTCAAAAGAAGGCATTTATGCAGCCAACAAACATGAAAAAAGGCGCATCATCATTGGTCATTAGAGAAATGCAAATCAAAACCACAATGAGATACCATCTCACGCCAGTTAGAATGGCGATCATTAAAAAATCAGGAGACAACAGATGCTGGAGAAGATGCGGAGAAATAAGAACACTTTTACACTGTTGGTGGGAGCATAAATTAATTCAACCTTTGTGGAAGACAGTGTGGCGATTCCTTAAGGATCCAGAGCTAGAAATACCATTTGACCCAGCAATCCCATTACTGGGTATATACCCAAAGGATTATAAATCATTCTGTTATAAAGACACATGCACACACATGTTGATTGCGGCACTGTTGACAATAGCAAAGACTTGGAACCAACCCAAATACCCATCAATGATAGACTGGATAAAGCAGATGTGGCACATGTACACCAAGGAATACTATGTAGCCATAAAAAAAAGGATGAGTCATGTCCTTTGCAGGGCCATGGATGAAGCTGGAAACCATCATTCTCAGCAAACTGACCCAAGAACAGAAAACCAAACACCACATGTTCTCACTCATAAGTGGGTATTGAGCAATGAGAACACGTGGACACAGGGAGGGGAACATCACACATTGGGGCTTGTTGTGGGGTTGGGGGTGGCTAGAGGAGGGATAGCAGGGAGTGGGGGAATTGGGGAGGGATAGCATTAGAAGAAATACCTAATGTAGATGGCAGGGTGACAGATGTAGCAAACCACCATGGCACATGTATACCTATATAACAAACCTGCAGGTTCTGCACATGTACCCAAGAACTTAGAGTATATTTAAAAATCCAAAAAAAAAAATAATAATAATGGATCAAAATCTGTCTCTCTATAGTTGCCATCTCTTTGTGATTGTTCTCCCTTCTAAGAAACTCCAAAAAAACTGATTTAAAGAATGGCTGCTCCACCTTCTTTTTGGCAGTGATTCCATGTCTGAAGCACTTTGCATTCTTTATGTTGTAGACTTCAGCATATATTCTTATTATCCCACTATACCCCTAACAGTATCAGCTACATGAATCCTATTGCTATCATTACTTCCTGATAAGAGCCAAAAAGGGAATCATAAAACACTCAACAAAGAAAATATAGCTATGAAATTGAGAGCTGATTTGTCTTTGATGGGAGATAGTTTACAGATGCTGAATCTTCCAGACAAACTTTATAGCCTTGTTCACATACCACCTAACCTAGCCTTATTCCTTATGACTTAAAAGATATTAAAGCACCTTAATTAGGTTAAAGCGATGTAATGCCTGCTTCTTATTCTAGTACCATAGTCTACCTAGTTGCTCTAGCTTGATACTCAAACGAGCAAACAAACTTGACTCTTTCTCCTCCCCTTTCTTCTATGCAGACAAGAGGAACATTGATTCTACTGTCCAGATATTTGTCCTTTCATTCCTCTTTCTCTTCTCATGGTTGTTAGAGCTGAGGCTTCCGACAGGGAGATGACCAGCATACAGCAAACTAGCAGCCAAGGAACCAAGGCATGAAGAACCAGAACCCCACTCTCATCCTGCCCTGTGATCGACTGCTGCTTCCTGCTGATCCAACCCAAGTGGAAGCCATAGGGCAAGGGAGATCATTGGTGTAGTGAACAAAGAGAACTAGAAGGGATGGGTCTGGAAAGGAAAATGAACTTGATCCCACACATTTCTTAACTTCTTTTGTGAATTCTATTTCTCTCTCTCTCCAGAGGTATCTTTTGATCAGTTTGATCAAAATTATTTTGAACGTTGCGTGTTTGATCATGTTGCTCCCCTTTTATAACCCTTCCATTCCTCTTAAGCATGCTTTATAGTTCCCTCCTGATCAATCTCCTGGAAGCCTTTCACCTTAACTTCTGTTTCCACTTTCCTTCTCTGTTTTCTCCTAGGCTCCAGGCATAACAGACAAGCGGATGATTCTCCATGTCTTCCAGATTTAGAGACTCCCAAGGACCACAGTGCTTTCATCTTATAAGAAGAGATCCTACCTGACACAGCTCCTGGCTCATAGTAAATGCTCCACATGTGCCTGCTGAATGAACGGATGTCTGCATTTTTGCACATACTATTCTCCAAACCTGGAATGCCTAATAAATTCTTAATTTCCCTTCAGTCTCTGAATTACACTTCTGTGAAATCCAGCCTGATCTCTCCCCATGACATCTCTTCTGATGAGAGACTCACTCCTCTGTCCTTGTTCTGCAGTCTGTACTCTTTTAGCTTATCTCCAGGTGCCGTTTTAAATTGCTCACATTCCTCCATGGCTTTACCATGGTTTTACCACACTGTACATTCCTTTACGGCAGAGACTGGTATTATACATGCACAGATCCCTAGGACCTGAAAGGATTCCTGATGCATGGTGGGTACTCGGTGCACATGCCATCTGTTTACCAAGGAAAATGGACTTGATCCCATACCTTTCCTCTTCTCCAGCTTCTGTTTGTTTCAGAAAGACAGAAGGGGAGGTGGAGGAGGTATAAAAATATAAAGTAGCCTTTTTTTTTTTTTTAACCAATTACTACTTTCATTCATTTTTCCCATTTCTTAATGATATCTTGGGAAGATTATTAACTTTTAAGTAAACTTTTTGCTATAATGCATCCAGTCTCATTAAAGCCGCAATATCAAGCTTGATTTAAATCACTTTCCTTCCTCCTCCATAGAGAGGTATGGTCTGCTTCTGAATCACTGCCTCTTCCCTTGTTCATTCTTCAAGGTCTAGTTCTTCCAGTGTTTTAGGGGCATAGAGGAAAACACCCCTCACCCTTAATTTAACCGGTTGCAATTGCATGCTTTTTTGTGTTGATTGTGGCTGCTGCTCTGGTGAATGGTAAATGGCTGTTGAAGTGGCAAGCATGCAATGGCGGGCTCTTTTGTGGGATGGATGTCTGCATTCATCCTCTGGCCAGTGTAATATTTGGCTCAAGCTTGACCTCTTTCACCTCTGTCAGCTCCTGCCACATTGGAGCACTGCCCAGCCTGTTGATGCTGAGTGTTCCTTGCCCAGCAGGCAGCTCTCTTGAGTGGAGGATAGAAGACAGCTGGCTCAAGTCAGACTCCATTCTCCATGGTCACTTCAACCACAGAAATCTCACATAGCCTTGTCATGCCAAATACTCAGTGGCAATGCCTTCATTGCCATGTCTTCTCTCGCTCCTGCCATCTCCCTCCAATTCACTTCTTTCCTGTTATGACCAGCAAAGGGAGTGAGTTTACTGCCTGAGCAGATGTCCAATTTGGAAACCTGATCTCCATCTTCCTTTCTTACTGGCTACCCCAGTTTCAATGAGTGATTCTCCTGTAGTCTCCCCTTCCTTTTTCATGTGGATGGTTGTGTTACTTCTCAAACACAAATCCCAATAAGAAAAACTAACCTGAAGATTCTGTCTTCTCGTCTTCAGTGTCTGTTTATGGAGGTCAGGGTGAGAGGAGAGAGTTTGATTATAGCAGGGGAGCCCCACAGTAGCACGGAGGTAAGTTTGTGGGCCCTGGAGTCAATTCTATGAAAAATACCACTCAATATGCCCTGATAATGTTTGCTGAATAAATGAATGAGCAAGTAGATATATCTATTTTGAATAGTTGGTAATAGATGAAAATACTGATGCTGTGCAATAAGGGGCTAGGTGGATTGTGAAACAGAACAAGATTATTCGATGTCAGAAATCAGATGTAAGCCCTGGACTTCTGACTCAGGGCTAAGTGCCCCAGCCTGCCATCTTTGTATAACCTCTGCTTGTCTCAGCAAGGCATGTAGTCATAACATTAATTAATAATGCCACTTCACACATCAATAAGAGCCTTGGAAATTTACCACGAAAAATCAGTTTTGTATTTTTTAGAATTTGCAGCTCTGAATAGGGAGGAAAATGTCATTTCTGCCAGAGGCACAGCATCTTGTTCTGCTCTTATGTGAACTCACTGTCAGGCAATCCTAGAAACTGCTTCCACTAGCCTATGGGCAAAATGTCTCCTTTTCATAGAAAAATGTCACCTTTTCTTGAGGAAATGGCAGGTAGTTATTATTTTTTTTCCAAAGGAAAAATGACCTTTGCATTTTTGTTAAAAGAAAGCCCAAAACCCCTCAAGGACTTAGGCCTTGATGAAAACACTAAAAACAATTCCTTATCTTTTACATTGTACGTGAGGTTCTACTTTGTAAATTTTGAGATTACACCTGTCACCACTGATGTAGTCTGTAGGCAAATGTCAATGACCAGAAAATCCTGGCATCTTGTTTTTCACAGTGGTCACTGCATGCAGGAACCGATGCTTGTATCTCCAGCTCTTGTTGCTCCCACCTTTCTCGTGCTAGTGCGCTCACGCTCACTCTCTCTCTCTCTCTCTCTCTCTCCCTCCCTGTTAATCTCATTACTTTAACACATCAAACCCTTTATGTCCCAATCTTACACAAATCCATGAAAGACTCCTGAAAAGAACGCCAATGTTGCTACATTGCTTATCATTGTGCTTAAAATTATGTTCAATATTTTGTATTAAATTTAGAGATGTGGCAATCTAAGTCATTTTTTTCATACCAAATATTTATATTTCTGTTATTTCATGAGGGCACAGGAGAAAATATATCCAGTATTCTTTCCCACTGCTCCCCATAGTCAGAAAAGAAAATACAAAAGAAATACAACAAAGAAGAGGAGTGCAAACATTAGGACCCAACACTTTAAAACAAAGAGAGCAGGAAGATAAAGGTGATGATATGAAGAAAGACAGTTCTAGGTTATTAACCTTGGCTTCACTAAACAAAGTTCCCACTTCTTTTGTCAATATCTCATATATGTGATAGAATTTTTTCCTTTTGACAACAGTTCTTGCCATTTAAAAAAAGCAAAATCTACCTTTAAGAGTTTGATTTTCCAACAAAGTAGTAAGTTAGATGATGACACTCAAGTTTTGCCATGTGTACTCTTGTCAGTTCATGCAAACCCTCAGCTGAAGCATATGAGAGGCACATTAATTACACTGGATACAGGAATAATGTTTCTGCAGCTGCAGCAGTTTTGATATTTTCAGACTCCAGTGCACTACATCTGTAATTTCACTGGCAGCTTGCAAAAACCAGCAGAATCACACTTATACAAAGGTCTGCATGGTAATTTATCTCCTATTGACTTCAATGAAGTCTCTTCATTCAGAATACTAAGGGATTCATAATTGTGAACTGCGATCTATGACTTATCTAAAGAAAATGAAAGACACGTTTCTTGCTTCTTCTCACTTATGTTCCTCATACCTATGGATGATGATACATATGTGCATATCTATACAATTAAACCATTCACCGAGCACTTGCAAGCTCACATGACAAGCTGTAGGAATAAGCCCCAATATCCTACACAGATATATAATTCAAGGAGTATTTCTCTTAGCAGAAACATTTACCTTTCCTCATGCATGTTCCAACTATCTTACCCTCCTCAGACTTTTCTTTTTGTTATGAATCAGAATTGATTTGCTTTTATTTTTGTAGTGGATAACCATATGAAAAATGGTTTATTAGAGAGTCCGTTACTAAACAGGTGAAGATTAGTTTACTGATTTCACTAAAACATGCCTAGCAAAAAGAGATGAGCCATCTATGGCATACTTACATGGTACCTAGCCCAACTTCAGTGTCAGATAATACATACAAAGGGGTGAAATGTCCCTATTTCAGCTGCCAGTCTGCCAACAGAACACTTGTCAACATGGCACCACAATTCTGAAAATTTTCTGATACCTCTATTAAGTCTAAAATGATTTAAAGAAGCAAGAGGTGTCTTTAAATGTTCAATACAGAATCATTTTTTCTCCAGGATCCAAAGGGTGAACATCCTAAGAGTTCATAACATCTTTTCATGTATCTATTACTCCTGGACTATTACAGCTTTTAATTTATTGGAAGATAGTCTTATGGAGATTCATAATGGCTACCATTTCCAAGAGATTCCATGTGCCATGACCTAAGTATTTTAAATATAATAACTCATCTGGTGAGATGTTTGGTTAAACTAGACTAATAAAAGCTTTAAATAATTCTGTTAGGAGAACATAATCATAGAGGAATCTATGATTATTACAGCAAATCTTATGCCTCTATAGTAATCCACGTCAGACTAGTGCTGCATAGAAAGATTCATTCACTTATTTAATCAACAAGTTAAATAAATATTGATCATATATGGTCATGAAGTAAGTCTTGGGGATTTATTAATGATCAATCAGACACAGGTTGTGATCTCAATGAGCTTACAGTCAGGTTGGGGAGGCAGGGGCAGGCAAATAAGAGTTTACAATTCAGCTGAGGGAAGAGCAGATAAAAATAAGCATCGTTCATAAAAAGCAGATTGTTTCCTGATGAACCAAAGGATCAGTTCAGAGACAGGGCAGTAGGAACTGAATGAATTTGACATTGTCTATAAAAATGCATATAGTGTATACACACACACCATAGAATACAGAAGACTATGCAGCCATAAAAATAATGAAATAATGTCCTTTGCAGCAACATGGATGCAGCTGGAGGTCATTGTCCTAAGTGAATTAACACAAGAACAAAAAAACCAAATACTGCATGTTTTTACTTATAAGTGGAAGTAAACATTGGGTACCTATGGATGTGAAGATGGAAATAACAGACACGAAGGAATACAAGCATGGGGAGGGTTGGGGCAAGGACTGAGAAACTACCTACTGGGTACAATGCTCCGTACCTGGTGACAGGATCCGGCATACTCCAAATCTTAGCGTCATGCAATATATCTATGTAACAGATCTGCACATGTACCCCTGAATCTCAAAGTTGAAATTATATATAAAAATAATGCAGATGGCAGTCCAGACAGCAGAATCTGGTACATCTTTCATCTAGTTGTATCATTGTGGTTCATTGATAAAGCAAAGGAATTGGTGATTTTGAAACTACACTTAAAAAGCTAAAGTGATGAAAACTGCTTAAATGCACTTAGTTAATATTTTAGTTTGAATTTATCTTAGGCTAAACACCTCTCAGTAATATACTCACAGCCAACCACCTCCTCCTAGTATTAAATAGAAAAAGACGACATTAACCCCATATTTTCCAGACCATTTCTATTTTATTTAAGTAATAGGCTTTCAGATTTTTTAAAAATGCCAATTTCATACTCAGTAATGTACTCTGGTACTCTAACATTCCTGGTGTTATAATGTCTAGCACCATTATGAACTCTGCTGTGAGGCTAAGTAGAGGCCCCACCTATTTTTTCCTTTAGCTCCTAAGAGGGCCAGCGAGCCTTACTGCAAATTAAATATTTTGTGCAGAACAACTTAAAATATAACTAATAAATGTAAATTTAAGTGCATTGACTTTCATGACTTTAATAAGTAAAATTGTCATGAATATCATACCTCAATTACTTGTGACTTATCCAAATGGATACCAATACTGAAACTAGAAAAAACTATAAAGTAGCACACTTTGCTATATCTGCACTAAAATGATAGTAAAGTTCTTAATCCTTGGGGAGAGATGAGAACCTAGGATAAGATTTGTATAGTTATCCTTTCTTAAGTGAGCTTTTATCAGAATGTGATTTTAAATGAAGAGGGAATAAAGAGGACTGTGCAAGGCAAAAAGAAGAGAAAAGACAGAAATGAGAAAAAAGAGGAACCACAGTAACATTTGGGTTACAAAGACCTCTTTTTAAAACTCAATCTGTTGCTGGAGCATAGTATGGCATTAAGAATTGATGCAATAACATTGTTTTTAATTCCCAAGTGGTTTTGGTCTGTAGCCAAATTCAAGCACTTCTCCAGGTGTGACATATGGATCACCTATGTGTCATTATAAAAGGAGAGTAGTGGCTAGAAAGTGATCAGCGCTGCTCTCACCCTCACTGTGAGATGTCCTGTTACTGATCTGAGAAATACATTACTAGCAGTGGAAATATTAGGTATCTGAACAAAATGAAATTTTGCAAGTTAGGTGTTTTTACAAAGAACCAAGAGTAAATATATTGATGGGCTAACAAAGTTTATTTTTTGTCTACCAAAGATACTAGTATTGGCCAACTGCCTAGAAATTTATTTTCTGGCTTTTAAAGAGAGCAAAATGTTTTCATTAGCACCCAAAGTTCATAAATGTCTAAACAGGCAAAATGATGTTATATTATGAGATTTTTAGAAAATTATCTAAACGAATGTGAGTATGAATATTTTGCTAGATTAAAACCTTTTTTTTAAAAGCTGAATTCCTACAGCTACTTCCTTTATTTTTATTAGAAAGATAAAGCTAGATACGTGGTGGTTTTACTGCTTATGATATCTGGATGTGGTATTATGATTCACTATTATTTATTGCTAGCACTACAGAGAACTGAAAGGAAAAAATTATCAACACTCTGTACCAGCAAGATTGTAAGGAGGCAGAATGCCCATAAAAGTGAAAGGTGCTTTTCTCAGGGGAGTTTGCACAAACTCAGAGAACTCTGAAATAAAGCAGCCACAAGAAACATACTGCAGTAGATAAAGATTACTAAAAGCTTTTTGCTACATCTCCACCAAAAGGTTCCTCTTTCCTTGAATCCAGGCTGACCTATGACTCGCTCTGATTAAAAGAAGTAGAAAAATTGCATTTCTCTGATGAGTTCATTTGCTTCTAGGAATTGACAGACCACCTAAATGATTGATACCACCTAAATCAATGGAGTGGAGTGAAAGTGATGCTCTTCAGGATCCAGGCTAGGTCTTAAGAGGCATTACAGTCTTCCCTTTTGCTTTCTGGTTACCCTAAGCTACCTTGTTTTTGAGACTGTAGAGAGATGCTGGGCAAGATCCCAGGTGTCCCAACCATCCCAGCGAAGGCATCAAGTGTGAGTAAAGGCATCCTGTGCATCCTAGCCCCAGGAGAGCTTCATATGACTGCACCTGGGTGATGAGTCCTGAAGTAAGTCTAGTAGAAGACAACCACCCACCTGATCCTAGGTGAGATTGCAGAATCATGAGCTGATGATCTAGTGTTCTTTTACATCACTAGAGTTTGGCATAGTTTGTTAGGCAGCAATAGAAAACTAAACAAGTACATCAAAAAAGTAGAAAAGTTACATTTCTCTGATTAGTTCATTTGCTTCTGGCAATTGACAGACCACCTAAATAGTTTATACTACCTAAATGTGAACACATTTGCTGTGACAAAGGGCAGTGATGAAAGCCTGGCTGTTTCACTAAGACTTTTTAAAGAGGGCAGTTGTGGGGAGAGCCCACCTCAGCATGTGCTCAGGTTTCAAAAGGAAGCCTGCTCTGGATATAGGCTGGTTATGAAGTGGTGGAAAAACAAGCCAGAAAACATTTTCAAATGACTTCTTAGGCTTTCTTGCAGCTCTTTCTCAGGGAATGTTTAATGAGCAACCAGGAAATTTTAGTAAACTGCTAAGGAGCTTAGAATGGTTAGGAAGGGCCAAAGAACACTAGCCTGGGGTGGAGTGGGGAATTGCTGGGTGACTAATAGCGGGAAAATCAATATGGAATGACCGGCGCGAAGAAGAGAGGCAGTAACTGCTCCTGTGAGAGCAGACCCATCACCATCCACACGGGCCTCAGGTTAATCTTCGCTCTTCCTGAGAGAATAAAGGGGTAAACAAGATTTCAGATAATAATGCTATGGGACAGAGTGTCCTGAAACGGTGCGAAAAGCCCCCAAAGTGAGAAACTGCTCATACTCCAATGTCTTAGACTTATTTCTAGAATCCACTTAATGTGACTGAAACGAAAGATAAATGGAAGGATTGGGTTCTTTTCTATTGGACAGAAGACCTTAGTCTCCACCCCAAAAGTTAATCCCCACTGTTACTCACAAACACTCCTTCCAAGCAGTTCTGAGCATAGGTTTGGATGGGAGAGGGGAGGATAGGATGGAGTGTTTGCAAAGCCGTACAGTAGGTGAGAAAGGAAATCTTCTTGCTACTACTACAGGCAGTCATTCTCATACTCCATTGGGCATAACATGTGAATATCAAAGACTTTTGGTTCAAGATAACAGATTGAACACACATCTGTCTCTTTAACAAGGACTTTAAAATAGATAAACCCACAGCAGTGAGGAGATCCCGAGAAAGACTGCTATAAGACAAGACAATACAAGAGAAATCTGGAATATGGAATGTCAATAAAGGCATGACAGCAGTGGTATCACAACTTTGGAAAGTATATGCCAGAACAGGGGCTGGCAAACTAAGACCCATGAGGCAAAACCTGCTGCCACCTGTATTTGTCATAAAGTTTTATTGGGACGCAGCCATACCCACTTGTTTACATGTTGTCTAGGGCTGCTTTCACCGTAGCAGAGTTGAACAGTTGTAACAGAGACCATCCCGTCTGCAAAACCTAAAATGTTTTACCTGAGTATTTATTAACATTTGACCCTTTACATAGTTTGCTCAGTTTGGTTCTGGTGTCTTCTTGGCTGGGAGGGCAGCATGGACAGGAAGGACTCTTCAGTTGCTCCACAGAACCCGAGAAGGGCCAGGGATTTGGAAACATCTGATGCGAGTATATGGAGGATCTGCCAGCCATTTGCCTGCATGCACGACTCCCACCACACACCCAAGTCAGAGAATGAGGGTGTCTCCAAAACAGAAAGAAAAAAGCCCCATAGAACAGATTAGACTTTCATATTCTGTCCCTGCTTCATAAGCCTAAAAAAAATCTGACTAGTCTTCAAACTCTGCCACAAATGTTGGACTCCCGAGTAGCTTTACAGGATTTCACACTTAAATATGGAAACCTGGAATCATTAGACATGTGAGCACCACATTCTAGTAAAATAAAGATATGTTAGAGAAAGAGGATATGGATAGGAATAACAGTGGACTGTGTTTGGGAAAGATATAATGCCAAGTTCATAAGTGTCAGCTGTGTAACCACCCTACTAGACAGGGGTAGGATGACAAAAAAAATGACCAGAAGAAAAAAAGAACCTCCATAGTACCTAACACAATGACACTTTTGGGGGAAAATATGTATATTTTAAGAAAGATATTGCAATAAAGAAAGAGTATAAAACTCCAAAAAGATGTTTAAGGGAAACAAGATATTTATGGTACATTACCGGGCTCAGTGAAAAATGTACAAAGCCATAATAATTCAAACACTATGCAAATTTCACTAAAATTAGTTGTAAAGCTCTATTGGGAGGATGTAGGAGGGTTAAATGATGCTAAAGCTTCATTTCTTTTTAAAGGAAATTAAATAAAGGTCACGTCTAAACTGTTAAATCAAGACAACTGTATAAGCATATTCATTGGAAGTATGAAGGTAGCTACCAAAAGAAATATCTAAAAGAATATAAATTAATCCATTGTCTCTGGAATATAGGTCTAGAGGGTGGGAAGGGAGAGGATGGAGACATTTTAAGCATTATACATATGTTAATCCTTTTTTATTTACCATGAACATGTATTGCTTCAACAATTAAAAAAAATATATATATATATATGCATACTATTGAACCCTCCTTCTAGAAATCTAGAATCAGTAGGTCTAGGGGCACAGGAATTTGTATTTTTAAAAAGCTCTCCAAGTGGTTCTTACAAAGTTAATCTTGTGCCTTTACTTTCAGAAGCACAGATAGAGGGTAGCAACCAGTAAAACAGCGGTAACATCTATCTGCTCAAGTGGAGAGGCACCAGGGTCTAAGGAATTCTAGGATGGGCTGGGCATGGTGGCTTAGAACTGTAATATTGGCATTTTGGGAGGCTGAGGCAGGGGCCTTGCTTCAGGCCTGGAGTTTGAGAATAGCCTACACAACAAAGTGACACCTTGTCTCTATAGAAATTTTAAAGAAATTATTGAGGCATGGTGGTACAAGCATGTGGTCCCAGCAACTTGGAGGCTGACGCAGGAGGATGGCTTGAGCCCAGGAGCTGGAGGCTGCAGTGAGCAATGATTGTGCCACTATATTCCAGTCTGGGTGACAGAGTGAGACTTTGTCAAGAAGAAGATGATGAAAAGCAAGAAGAAAGAAGAGCGAAGAAAGAAACAAGAAGAAGAAGAAAAAAAAGAGAAAGATGAAGAATGCTAAAATGTTTGCATGTTTTTTTCTCAGAATACTTTCTTGTGATTTTACTAATAAAATGGATAATTACTAAAAGAGGGCAAATAAAAATGAACAGGTTGTGAGTTACTTCATAATTCAACCCCTGCTTACGGAAGCACTTCACGAGGGTTAGCTCTCTTCTCTCTTGTATATATTGCAAACCACAAGCTTTGATTCAAAAACTAGCCTGGGGAAAAGCACAAAACATCATGTAAAGACAGAAGCTTTTTAACTGAAGGATGTTAGATAAATAACTATTTTTCAGACTCTGTGGTTTCTGTGTAAGCCATGTTACATCAAACTTGATTTTTAAAATACTTTAAAGAATGTAATCAGGGTCTCTGGTGTTTACAAACGATTGCTGGGATGTGCAGAATACTTAATAATCAGAACTCAGAGGGTTTCTGGGCACTATGGTAATTCTTCCTGAGAAACCTTCTAGAACATCATAGGACCATTGGGATTGGTTCAAATAGTTATCAAAAAGCAGCCAAAGGCACACTGCCCTCATTTTCCCCTGTTCTCCATCCCTTCCCAGGAGTGAGTGCCGACTAAGAAAGAAATAATTCCCAACTCCACCCTTGCTTCTCTTGTACAGGACCCTGGGTCAAACTTTTTGGTACAGTGGATTTTCCTTTGTGTCTATAAAAACTACTGACATCTCTTTGCCTAAATGAGAGATCACCTAGAGCTGGAGAAGTTGATTAAAATATTTTCATGTTTATTTCAATGTCAAATGAGACTGCTCACCTTTTAAATACCAATGACTTATCCTTTATATCTGTAGTATCTATTATTTAATTTTTGAGGTTCACTGGATAAAGTCATAGTAAAAAAGAATATTAATTTTGTCTTTTCCATGTACTTGTCTTTTAAATTTGGTCCAGAAACGGAAAAACTGGTTTGTGCTTCAGTGGTCAGCTACATTGTCCAATTAGCATTGACTAGGCTATACTGTAAAAGAGGAATTCAGCCTATTCAAATTTCATTTCTTTGTTTTCAAGAGCATCCATCCACCCATCCATCCATCCATCCGAGAAGTATTTATGAGAACCTCCTATTTGCCCAGCACTTTTTTAAGTTCCACGAACATATAAGTAAACAAAATATTAGCCATAGAGTAAACCTCTATGCCAAATGGGCTAAAAATTAGTTGAAAATTTCTATGAGAATAGTTTTAATTACAGGTATATGTGTATATCTGATATTTTTGGCTTTTTAAATTTGAGGATATGTGACACTATACTGTCCTCCAATGTTTGCTACAAGTCTAAGTAGTTCATCTTTACCATTTATAATTATCATTTTGCTCTATACTTCACCATGAATCCACACTAAAGGTGAAACATTAATGTACACGGTGACAGCATAGCCCCTTTTCTAGGCATTTCTTACTACTGTGCCTCTCTGCATGTACTGTTTCCTCTTCCCATGATCTTCCTCTCTTGTCTGCCTAGCAGATACTTATTCATCATTCAAAACTCTTTCAGACATCATCTTCTCTTTGAAGTCTTCCCTAAGCACCTCCCAGCAGAACTGATCCCCACTTCCTCTGTACTACTGTTGTACTTACGTACATATTTTTATTATTGCATTGATATAAATATTCATTAACATGTCACTGGAAAACTTCTTGAATGTAGAAACATTTGTCTCATTTTTACATCCCTAGTAATTTAGGATTTGCTAGTAATTAGCAAAATGTCTGGCACGTTCACTAAATATTTGCTGAATTGGACTGAAGAGCCATTCCCTCTCTTATAACATGTGGGATGTCACAGAAATGTGTTTTTACATGTGATTTTAAATTATCTCACAATTACAGCTAAACATTTTAAATTTTTTGAATATTTAACAAGACTTACTTTTTGTTTTATAAACTCTTATCCAATGAGAGACATTATCATCCCCACAAGAGCCTAATAAAATTATGCACTTAGCAATATACTTTAAAAATTTTCTGTTGCTTAGCCATGAGTGATGATGCATGCCTGGAGTCCCAACTATTTGGGAGGCTGAGGCAGGGCAATCGTGTGAGCACAGGGGTTTGGGTCCAGCCTGGGCAGAATATCATGACCCCATCTCTTGAGGAAAAAAAAAAACAAAAAAACTTCTGTTTTTCAATCCTTCTACTCTCCTGACTTTGTGCCAGTATTGTGGTGACTATGGGCCCATTATATTTTGTTTCAATTACTTGTTTATGTGCCTGTGGCCTCTCCTAGATTTGAACGCCTTGAGAAACAGGACTATGTTCTTCCCATTTTTATAGCCCTGTTGCACTGCAATGACTATGAGAGGGAGGTGCTTAGCAAGTTAAATGCACAGAAGACTAAAAATGCATGATGGTGAACAGAATCATATCTTTGGTTCTTTTCTCTCCCCTAGGACCTGCTTTGTGATTATCTTAAATGAAGACAGTCTGCTCGATTCTAAATAAAGCTTTGACTTTGTTGTTGAATAAAGCTAACTGAGACGGTGTGGGTGTGGCAAACTAGCAAAATGAGTAAAAAAGAAAAAAGATTTTCTATGCAAATATTTGTATTTTGTCTTTTAAGTTTACACTGAATTAAGTCTCTCCCAGTTTTAAAACATAAAATAGTGGAAAGAAAAATAACTACATGCTTATTATAAAAAAATAGTTTTGTGAAATATTTCACTGAAGTTCAAAAGCATTGGGGAATCTTTCCCCTCTCCTAAGATGATATTAGTCCCATAATTTTCTTTTATCCTAGTCAATAGGGTAATTTTTGTTGAAACATTTGATGTTTGTGGGGTTTTGGCAACATGAAGTTGTGGATGCTCAGTAAAATATCACCAAATGAATGGCAGCATGGACACCCTCTATCTCACTCTAGGAGAAAATTATGTACAAGTGACTTTTATAATGGTAGTGTTCAGAAACATGGTGAGTTAGTTTTGAAGCTTCATCTCAACTTTTAAGGAGATATGACATCTATTATACGCATTATTACTCACAAGTGAGTGGCAGAGACAAATATGAGGATACCTTAAAAAGTTATTTATACAGAAACTCTATGGTAAACGGCAATACAGCATTGGTGATATTTAAAATGAAAAATGTCAGACGAACACCTCAATTTTGTGTTGTTTCTCTATACACAAACCACTTTAAAATCTATGGAAGAACAATTCATATATGCTTTGGTCATAAAAATGGCAGAACTCTTTCTCCAAAGTAATTCTCTAATTTTTGTATATACTAGAACACATTTTCAGAAAGTCGATATCATAAACTAAATCAATGCAAAAAACATGACAATGGTGATAGAGCATATTTCTTTAGAGATGTGTTAACTGTACTTTATAATATATTCTAAGGCACTTAAAAATTACACTATAAAAATCTTGAATCAGCACTTAAAATACATAAGGTCAAATTTAATTTCTTCATTGTTTTCTAGATAAGGAAATTAATATTTATAAGTTATGGGACTTATCCAAGACCATGGGCCAGGCAAGAAAATTTAAAATCAGACTGTGAAACCAAACCTCGTTCAATACTTTTTCCTTTACTCTGTACAATTTTCATATTTTATATGTTCCTGCCCTTAGCAATTTGCCTCTGTATTTCCACATGAAATAAATTTCAATTATAATTTGAGTAGACATCTGAGTAATTATATATGAAAAATAATTTTTAAGGACTAGAAAATACCCATATAGTAAAACATTGTATGGGGGCTTATACCAACTTATACCAGTTTAAAATTTGTTCTATAAGATGAGCATGTATATTTCAATAACTAGCCGGGATGATTTAGCATGAGAATATTATAAGATTAACACAGATTTTAAAATATTGTGGCTGAATATAAGTTAGAAAAGTGTGAAATGTTAATTACACCCCTAAGAACAAACGCTAGATATAAATTAGACAAGTGTCAATCTCAAGAGTCCATTGAAGCCAGCAAACAGAAGGGGCAGTCTAAAAATATAAGGCAAAAATTATATTCAAAATTGTTTCCAAATTAACTCAACTTGATATTTTTTAACTTAGGGAAACATAATTTATACTTTATGCTTTTCCTAAACTGAAGTGACCTTTGTCTTTTGAATAAAAACACAAAAGAAGCTGCTTATATTCGCCTTTAGAAAAAAAATGTTGCAAAACAATTTTCGAAAGCATCAAGGACCTTACCTGTTTCCATTTTTCCATCCTGTGCTGCAGGCCCATCCGGAATCACACTTTTCACCTGCAGAAACTCGTCAGGCTCGTCTCCACCAATTATGGTAAATCCAAAACCCATGTTGCTCTTTTTTAGGGTGGTGCTGAGGAATGTTCCCTTCAACTGGGATGCATCCCGGGTGAAGAGTGGTTTTTCTACATTGGCCAATATAAGTTAAAAAAGAAAAAGGCATGTTTAAGGCAAGTTCTCAGACAAGAGAAAGCCAGCCGCTGAGCAGCAACAATCCCAGGGGTAAATGTGGGGGGTCTTAGCAAATGCAAGCAGGTGGCGACTGCAAGAGGAGCAAAACTATCAGAACTTCCTACAGGTGAAAAGCAGTCCCAAGCATCCAGGGAAAGATGAAAAGCTGTTTGGTTTGGAGACAGACTTTTTGTCAAATCAGTTTCCATTCATTAATTTAGCCTTCTTGGGCTTAAAAAAGGCTGTGTCAACAGGGTGCCAGAGCCTTCAGAGAAAGAGGAACAAGGAGCTCAAATCATACAGACACATCTGGATCTGTTCCTCTTGTTATGAAAGATTCCGGGTAGGAGGTATGTGTCAGTGGCCGATTCTAAACTAAGCCTTGAAGAAATAAGGGTAGAAAAATAAAATGGACTTGTGATTTTTTTAAGTGAATGAGAGCACAACATTTCAGCATGTACAGCATAGCAAACAGAGAAGCAGTGGAACGTGATCACATATTCAAAGGTCCAGGTTGCTTAGAAAGAGTACCTGTATGTGGGACTGACTTTTGTTTACACCCCTCTATTGTGAGGTACTGTGAAGATAACTAGATATATAAATTGCTATTGGCTCCCATAGTGTTTAGTATACTCTAAAATGCGAGCAAAAGGCAAGCCAATGTTTTTAGATATAATTATGAATGTAAAGGTAACACATTTTGTAACAATATGTTGATAGATTCAAATCATACGGCTGCCTGAATAATTTGAATAAGCAGCCGTATAGATTTACCTGCTAATTTATTATATGATATGCTTTTCCAGCTACAATCTGTAACAAATATATTCCTAACCATAATAAGTGCTTTAAAAATAACAGTCATACTAGGAAATGGAATTAATATCTGCTTTAAATTCCATCAGATAAATATTTTATGATTCTTTAAAAATGTGTTATATTTAGGTGATCTGATTTAATATTTGTAATAGCCAAATTGTACATTGTAACTCAGTTAAGTATTCTGCATGATACCTTTTCTTGTTACATTTTGGGTGGTATGAAATCAACTCTAAGAAAATGAGTCATTCTCTTACGCTTTTACTTTTTCTGTTCACTTACATGTCACGTGTATCTTTATTAAAAACAGAGCTTCTTTAAAATAAATAAAAACCATAATATTTTCTTCTATGTTTTATCAAACTAAAGTTTATAATTGGAGAGAAGCTCATCAGGAGACCTTTACATTCATTTAATTATGCTGTAGTATATGGCGTGAAAATTAGCAGGCAAGCCTAGACCTCCCGACTCCAAAGGCTCTTTGGTGCTTTTATTTAGAAGCCCACTAGCTGTGAAAAGTTTGTGCAGCAACTCATCCCACTACGTGGCTCCCAGGTGTAGTCAGGCCCCGAAAGCAGCCCTGGGACATACCGAACAGCCAGGGCCTCCCTGCTGGGTCACGCTGATAGTAAGACAAGTCATCCACACTGCGCGACCTCTCCGGGGCAGCGCGGGGGCAGATGGATTTGGGCCTAGGTAATGTCGATGAGGAGCTGTCTACGTCACAAAGGAGAACAAGCCTCATTCTTGTGCTTGGTCTTTTAAGGACAAACTTATGAGTCTCTATGAATCTCTGCAGTTTACAGTGCCACTATCAAAATCCATTCATCTCTACCTGGCGACATGCTGTACATTCCTACAAGGTACTGCCTGAGGCTTTAACTTCATCTGTGGTTGCTAAAGGCATTAGTTTAGAGAGAAAGCAAACATCCAGCTAAAGCTAATAGAAGGGTCTGGAGAAAGCAAATCAATTTTTCAAAATGGTCCAAGCTACAGACATATTTGGAAGAGCAGGCAGTTTGACAGACAATTTTCCCTTTGAAACATCACATGCTGACAGGTATCATACCTCGGAAACCTGGGGCCTGCAGAGGCTTTGTTCCAAGTTCTGTGTGGGGCATGTTATGTTGCTGTAGCTTCCTTTTTGCTTCCAGGACAGGATTTTCAAACTGTGTTCTTCTATTTATGTGGCTAAAAAAGAAAATTTCAAATTAGGACAACAGTGGGGCAAAGTCATTTAAAAGGCCATATGTATGGCTCTAGACAGAGCAGGTGATTAAGGGTCACCTTATCTGATTACAGTCAAGTGCCTCACCCAGCATGCGGTCAGGCTCCAGACCAGGCTGGCCTGTGTACAACACACATTTCTGTGACAAGTGCTGAGTTCTCAAAGGGTCCATCATATGCCATTCTGCTTACATTATACATGATTCAGCCAAAAGAACTAGAATGTGCACTGGCTTTCTGGTCTACTGTGTTCCTTTGAGGTGAGTTTGATGTATAAAAATAAGTGGTGAAGAAATTTATACTGAGTGGTGTTGAAGAAAACAGCATCATCTGAGCTTTGCAAAGTCACCATATCCAACAGGATACGTGGGAGGTAAATTCATTGATAGAGTGTAGCAACCAGTCTGCACTGTTTAGAGTTAGTACTGGATTGAGAGACTGGGATCCTGGAGAAAGACTCCCAAGATGTTTGCAGAAATTACAGAATACATATACAGGACAGTTTATGCTGACATCAATGTAAAGTAGAGAATTCATATTCTACATCATGAGATGGCAAACTTGTAGGTATCAGACACAGAGTGGCTTAAAGCAGCTGTGGCCCAGCTAAACTGAGAGCTTATAGCTTAAGCAAAATGTGAATTCCTGTATAGCACGCTGTTTGATTTTTAGAGTTCCTTATCTGTGGGAAGAGTAGGAACGAACATGCCTGCTTAGTGGTGGCCCTATGGTGCTCTTTCTCTAGAATATAAACACCTCATGAGAGGGCTGGCATATATATTGATTTTGGTTCTTTGTACAAACTGAAATAGAATTATGGCAGTCAAGTATGAAGAGGAGAGAAGGGATAGAGGAGAAATTGACAAATACTGAGTACTTAACTCTTGGCTAGTTACTATATTTAATTTTCCTCAGTGAGGCCTCATAACAAAACAGACTTGAATTCTAATTATTCACCTTTTAAAGGCAATGAGACTGACACATGGAGAGATCGGATTATTTGCTCTAAATCACGTCTCGTAAGTGGAAAGGCTGGACTTGGCCGTGTTCATTTCTAAAACGAATCTCTACACAGTTTTTTCTTTTTGATATATGATTTCACACTGTTAAATGCACACATACTTATTGTGTGTGTACACCCCTCATGGCCCCAACACAAACCACTTATAGCTTCAGAAAGGAAAAGAGATAGAAGCAGAAACATCTCAACAACCAATTTTCTAACACTATGAATCAGATCATTCCAAAGCAGTGCCCAGAAACATGGTAAGCCAACTGCAATATCTAATTCTTTCCTCATGGGAGACAGGGTAAGGTAGCTGCCTGCCCTACAGGCTGTGCAGTCAATCAGTCCTGTATTCAAATTCCAGCTCTACCACTTGACCAGCAGTATGACCATGGGTGAGTTATCGAACCTGAGTTTTAGTGTCTTAATCTGTAATACCAGCATAATGCCTCCTTCCTGGGGTGGTTGTGAGCAGTATGTGAAATAATGAATATTAACACATGGCTTTGAGTAGACATGCTCAATAATTAGTACCAGCTTGTATCACCATCATCATCTTAATCATCACCATCACTGTCATTATTTTTTGTCCATAAGAAAGGCTTTATTGGGGGATCTTTAGAAGCACTGGGTCCTTACTCTAACTGCCTCTGGTGTTGTTTAGGAAGGGAGTGCTTATAACAGTGCTCTTTGTTAATGAAACTCATTTGTAAAAGGTTCAAAGTACAACCATCTGTGTGAAATTATTTTCACCGGAAGTAAAATGCTGTTGCAATGCTCTCATGCACCCAGGTCTTGTGCATTGTGACTGTGGTGCACAGTGAACTAATAATACCTGTGCCTGTAAAGCATGTGAGCTTCCAAAGCTTCTTTACCCTGTAAACTCTAACACTGCCATCCTGTTTTGGAAGGACCAGTGTTTGATGCCTGTTTTCCTGTTTCTCCATTATTACGTAACTTCCTTACCAAAATCCTCTGAAACCTTCCCATTACCTAAACATACACTGTTCCTGATCTTGCCCTCACTCATTTCTGTAGCTTCACCTTTGGCCGCATCACTACATGTGCCCTCTATTTTGAACATACTCTGATCAGTGACTCTCTATCAAACCTCTTATCTGTCCTTAAGAGATTCAGTATATAAATGGTGCAGCACTTGAAGCAAGACAACCTGAGTCTCAGGTGGCATCTTGGGCAAATTTCTAACTCTCTAAACTTCAATATTTTTATCTGTGAGATGGGGACATTAGTAGCTACATCGTGGGTTGCTGTGAGGATAAGAAAAATGTTCACAAGGTTTGTATTTCCCTTAGATACCCAGGAAGAACCCAAGAATGAAGGTATGGTTGTAATTTTTTAGAGATGTAGTTATTTCTTATTACTGTTATTGAAGTGTTGCATGGTCATCGCCGTTACTCTGATGATGCTTTTCCTATCTCTCCTATGTCTCCTTCCCTAACCCCTCCCAGACTCATTTCCTGCCTGTGTCATGCCCTTCCCCCTTGGATTCTCAGAAAACTTTGAACAGACTTCTCTCATGGCAGTTTGTTTACTTAAAAAAAAAATCCATCCACTCAAGCATTTATCCTATGAGTAACAAGTAATCCAGTTATATTCCTTAAGTTATTAAAAAATACACAATTAAGTAATTATTGATTATAGTCACTATTCACTTATTTTCTTATATACCACTTCATCATTAAGAGGATTTGAGGACAACAACAACAAAAGTAAACAAAATTAGGGTGAAGTTAGTTGAATTTAGATGGGAGATCAATAGACAGAATTGACAAAGTAGGTTCCTATTTGTTTACTAGAGTTTTACTGCAAATTAGCTTTCAGCTTTTAAGTTGCTAATTCCACCAATTACACTATTCAGAGTATTTAAGATGCACTCAAGCCAGTTGTTTAGAAGGACATAGTATTCCTGTTACTAGGTCTTATGTGACATTCCTTTCCCAATTTTGAATAAAGAGATTTCTGTGACGTAGTATACAGCATCCTAAATGATAATTTTACAGTAATAAATTTCATAGGCTATACTAACTTTATTACAATGTATTTTAATGATTAATTTTCATGCTGATTTCCTTCCCTAGATTGTGTACTCCTATATACAGGTTACATGTGTTATTTATCTTTGCATAGTGAGCATCCAACACAATGAATGAAAAATACTTTTTTTTTTGTTAAATAAATGATGAATGTGTGTTTTAAAACATTTATTTTCAAACATGTATGTCAATAGCTTTAAGAAACCAAGAAACAGCTTTGAAATGTTCTAGGATATCAACTTTTCTTGTTTCCTATCTGCTCTAAATCCGTCTTTGCATAACTTTATCCTTAGAAAATACATTGCAGAACTTTTTGGGATGCAGTTACACATACAACAGAGTTCCTCCAACTTGCCACCTGCATATAATTATTTTCTTAGAAAAGTTAATGTGTAGCCACCTGCTTTATGGTCACATGAGTTTCCAGAGTTCACAGAGAATGAAAATACCAGTGAATGAGTTTGGCAGGCCTTGGGCCACACAGGCAGCAGAAGCAGGATATGGCTGTAGCACCATAAGCTAATTGCTGCAGAACATTTACATTGTCACAAATGAAGTCATTCATTTGAAACTTACAATGCTCACAAGCTCTAAAAGACTTATCACAAAGAAATGTGATTGTAGTTGAATAGAAACTTGTCTTCCTTATGCTTCCAAAATGAATAGTTTCAAGTTTCAGCAAGGATTGGGGGTCTTACAATGTGCACAAAAAAGATGTGAATGACAAATGCCATCCTTCTCATTGTTTAGGCTCTGTGAGATAAGTACTAGCTATTTCATCTAACTTCCATACAGAAGAAGAAGCTGGGAAGCTACCAAGAGTTCTTGCTATTTAATTATATCTAGTCTATTGTCATATGTAGCTGAGAATCTTTAGCTATTAAAAGCTAAGAGAGTAAGAGTCATATTCTGAAGTGGGTATATCTTAACGACTCCATTTTCTCTTTACAGAAGAGGAAGACTGCTGATGAGAGATGCTTCCAAATTAAAATGGTAAAGGGCTCAGAATATTCAAGGATGAGATTCCATTGTCTGATCTCTTTGTCCTTACATTCACTTATCTGCAGTCTGACTCTCCTCTCACCACGGAATAGAAACTTCAGAGTAAGTTCCTATGTGGCAGTGCTTTGAAATTCCAGATGCACTGGAGAGCTTCAAAAACAAACAAACAAGCAAACAGAAAACAGAAGACTCAGGCCCACCCTAAATCAAGTGATTCATAATTTCAGAATGAGATACACAGGCATTGGCATTTTTTTAATAGAAAGCTTCCCAGGTGTCCCTAGTGTGCAGCTAGGGCTGTGATCCCCCGAGTTAGAAGCTGAGGCTGTGTGAAGAGGTGTTGCATAAGGAGTATCTAGCCGGATAAGATTTATGCAGAAGTCTCTTTTTGTGTATATGGCTTCGGGGAGGATTAGGAAATACAACTTTGCTCCTGAAGAGGACTTCTCCCATCAGAATTTTCAGACAAGCACTGAGGGAAGGAAATATTTGAAGCTGATTAGAGGATATGCTGCCAAAGCTAGTCCCTGGTCAGGGTCCTGTTGCCTGCCATTTTCTTCATTGTGGAGATGGAGTGGAGGAATCAGGAGGAATGTCGTACATACTGAGCCTATCAGTATGCAGAGGGCAGATTTGCTGAAGGTTATCAAAGCCATCACCCGACCCTCACCATCCATGCTCTCTGTATATCTCGGTCTGTTCATAACCCACCTTGCTTCTGGAGTTTTTGGAGAGAGGCTCTTTTAGTGTATAGTCATGAATGACATCTTTGCACCCACAGGTTACTATCCCACCATCTTCAGTTGAAATTTAGAAATAATCAATGTGGAAGAGAGAAGGGAGCAGCTTTTAAGTGTAGATGGTATCACAAGGTAGCCAAGGTGAGTGTGCTAATTATCCAAGGCATGAGGCAGATAGTGCTCCAATAAATATTTACTGAATAAATACATGAATGGAGCAAGGCAAGCAGGAAAGAGGATATATCTCACTGTTTTCTATCTTCACTCTCCTGTAAAATACACATTGTGGGCAAGGCATGGTGGCTCATTCCTATAAACCCAGCGCTTTGGGAGGCCAAGGTGGGTGGGTCGCCTGAGCATAGGAGTTTGAGACCACCCTGGGCAACAGGGTGAAATCCTGTCTCTCCTAAAAATATAAAAATTAGCCAGATGTAGTGGCACAGGTGCCTGTAGTCTCAGCTGCTTGGGAGGCTGAGGTGGAAGGATTGCTTGAGCCCGGGAGGCAGAGGCTGCAGTGAACTGAGATTGCCCCACTGCACTCCAGCCTGGGTGACAGAGCCAGACCCTGTTACACACACACACACACACACACACACACACACACACACACACACACACTGGACAATCAACTTGGTGTGAAATTTAGGGCTGGCTTATCTGATACAGTAATGTTTACATTTGGGTAAATTCATGGAATCCTTCAAAACAGAGAATCTTTCAACATATTCTAGTGATAGGAGAAAATGTCATCCCACTTTGGTGATAAAGGATTTAAATCTAATGAGCTGATAACTGGCAGCTGCTATCTTAGGTCACAATAAAAAAGTGTGAATAAGGAAAAGCACTATATTAGGGATGAAATGTGGGAGAATCAGAGAAGCAGCCCCTCAGCACTGGGAGTGGGAGGGGGAGGACTAGCTTGGAGCTTGGCGTTGTGGCTCAGATGACCACAATGCAAACTGTTTTCTTGTGGGTCTTCCTGAATGAATTTAGTGTGGATTTCATGGTTGCTTGGACTCCTTGGGCTTTCTCTGATCCTGACTCCAATTCCCCTTCTCTGCATTGTTACCACCTCCCATCTGAACCCTAGACTAGAGCTGAACTGTTAGGCAAACACAGACATCACACCCTCCCTGACTCTGTTTTATTTATTTTAATACGAGCCTTGGGAAGACTTCATAATGTTTCTTCTACTGTCATGTCTGAATTTATGGAATAAAAACAACTTCATGCTTTGAAAACTAAGGGAAGATAATAACAGGATCTTGTGAAGCCAACCCTCTTCAAAGAAGACAGGACAGTATGATTACAAGCTTAGTCTCTGTGCTCATGATGCTCACATGCAAGGCCCCGCACATCCTGGGTGTGTACCTTGAGCTCATCATTTACCCTTTTTGTGCTTCAGAATTTTTCACCTGTAAAGTCAGATAAAAATAGTATTTACCTCATAGAGTTGTTGTGCATAGTAAATGAGTTAAAATGAGTAAACTACTTAAGAACAGTGCTTGGACGTAAGTACTCAATCAGTGCTAACTATCCTCACTCAGCAAATCCTTACTAACCAAATTTTCTTGACTAGACACTATGGTAGGGGAGGGACAAAGATTAATCAGGCACATAATCCAGCAGGGGGGAGAAAACGGGGACAAAAAAGAATTATAATGCAAAACAAGGTTACATAATACAATGTATGCCTTACAGGGCTTTGAAATGCTGAATTTTAGAAGTACTAGATTAAAGCCTAATGTTTTAAATATAAGTTATTATAAAATATGAGCTTTGAATAAATGGAAAAATTGAATCTATTTTACTTGGAGCATTTTTTTAAAAACAGAATAATTGAATCCTGCCTCTTGAAAGATTTCTTCCCAATTCTAACACATAAGTGATAATTTTCCTTCTATAAATGTCCATTCATTATTCCCTACTGAACCTGGGGGAATGTCAGTTTGCTTTGTGAATGTGAGTGGGAAGACTGAATCATTTACATGTTAATTTCTCCTGCTTTTCCTGGACATGAAGGTGTCTACATTGGGGATACAGTATCCAGGTGGGAGGCGGAATCATGGCCAACTGAGAAGAATATCTACATATTGACACTGAAACTCTTACAGCTGAGTCTATCCTCCACTCCACACTAGGCTGAGCTTCTCAAAATGTATATGTTCACATAAATGAACTCTCTTCCCTCCCTCGGTAGTAATGCTAAGTTATGTATTTAAGACATTAACCTGTAATATGTATTTTATATATAAGGGAAGATTCATCACTAAGCCATTACTCTTCACTAATTGCATGGAAAACTTCAAACTAACTATTAGCAGACATGGCCATGTGCACTGTCAATCATGTCATGAAGCACCCAGGACCTACAAGGTACATAGATTCAATTTCAAAAAATTCAGAGCCAGTAGGTATGCATCACACAATGTTGTTTTCTATCGATCCCTTGTCACTCCCATAAAGCATCTCTCTAAAATGTTATTGCCGAGTGTAGGAGGAGATCATTGTTATCAACGGTATCTCTAACCTGCTTCCAGACTGAGTCAAAGTAGTGAATTATAAGCTCATAGAATAGGATTTATCTAAAGGAAAACTAAAATACTACACTATTTCAAGATCTTTCTGTATGAGAGACAAGACTAATAGTCCTCTTCTACTAGTGTCTGACAGCTTAAGTGTTTAAGTCCTTTACGTCTCATTTATAATTTCACTGATTCCTCAGTATTCTGGGCACTAAAGACACAAAGCTCAACATGACACAATCCATTCCCCCAGGTGGCTCATCCTCCAGTGGGGGAGACACACGCTAGGTGACCAACCATTTCAGTTTGCCTGGGACTAAGGAGTTTCCTGAGATGTGGGGCTTTCAGTTTTCAAATAGGAATCGTCCTGCATAAATTAAGATGAGTTAGTCATTCTAGAATTGGCCAGGAAAATATAACACAAGACAAAAAGTGCTGAAATTTGTAAGCATGAAGTAAACAGAGGGAAAAAAGACAACTTAGTCTGATGGGTCAGGGAAAGCTTCACAAAGGAAGACACATGTAAACAGACTGTAGAAGGATGAATGTATTTTGCTGGATGGAGAAGGGGACATTTTAGGAAGAGAGTAGTAGATATAGAGGTGTTTAATAATAGTCAATTCTGTCTACCTAGAGTACAGGCTTAGTGCACACAGACATGCATGTGATTGTGTATGGGGTGCAGTGTGGGAGCAAGAGGTGTAGGGGAGAGGATGGAAGCTACAAGACTGGAAGAACAGTTTGGAGTCATGGTATGAAGTTTCGTCTTGTCTGAAGATCTCCCTACTTCCATTGTGACTTTAGTCTAATGGAACTGCAGCTTTTAAAGTCTCCATTCTGGACGATATACCTTATTCCTGAACTTGGGAACATCATGAGCTTCACCACACATCAACCAAGTAGGAAAGCTGTGGGGCTCCCTAGAATTCCCAACCATTTTGGCATCATTTCCTGGCTCCTCCAGTGTCCTAGGTATTGGGTATTGTTTTCACCTGGGATATGAGGATGACTAAGAGATGTTCCACAAATGTGAAAAAGTCATACAGGGAAATAGCCATTTTTATATACAGGGAAGGGTGAGATCAGTCTAACTTGTAATATACTCTATGTTGAACTGGATTGCTATTTCTTAATAAATTATGAGTTGTTAAAATATGCAATCACAGTGTAACTTAAATCAACTGAACTCTAAAAAATGCATTCATACATAATGATAGACATACAAAGCCATGGCTACAGGAATCCTTTGAGTGTGACTCTAAGGAGAGTCAGAGAATTATCAAGGACACTCAGAATACTGGGCAATCACAAAGGCAACATCACTGATGTCTGGGATTATCCAGGGAGAAGGGAGTCAGGAGAAGAATGCTAGTGAGGGGAAATTGACAAGACTGGGGACAAGGCTGTGGCAGATTCTGAAAGTCACCAGGTCAGAAAGTCACCAAGTCATGAAAATAACTCCAATTTCACATAGTACCCAGATTCCAGGTTTCCAAGACCAATATTGAGAGATGAGAAAAGATTAAAAAATATTATTCTTGACCACTAAGTCTTTATGACTACATAGACCAGGAGGAAGTCAAATACATAGCTATTCCTTTTATATGCCAGAATGTGATGCAAGAAGGATTAGAAAACACAGAAAAGTTAAGAAAAAATATTTTTTGATGTGTTTAAGGGAGAAAATGACATACTGCTGGATACCTAGAATCTGCATAGAATCTTTCAATACCTTGCCACTTAATTTGACTGTGAGGTCTAGGAGTAAGCAGGAAACTACAATTCTGTTAGGTAAGGACCCTGGGAAGATAGAGGCATGAAGAAAAAGGAGTGGGAATAGAGGATAAAAGTTCAGCAGCACCAAGAACAAAAAAAGGTGGCAAGAAGTTGCTTCAGTGTTTTTTTTTTTTAATAGTTTAGCTTACTGGGGACAGGTATTGTGGCTGAGTTTTATATAATTCACACACTATGTCTAAAATTATGCCATTACTAGAAGATCAAAGTTTCACACAGATGAGATGATATTTTCATGTAACTGTAATGGGGGATATATTTTCAAATAACTTGTTTGTTCTTTTCCATAATCCAGATTTATGTTCCCACAGTGGCCTGAGTTTGTGTTTTTCATTTTGAAGCTCTTAATAAAGAACAGGAAAGGTGTGATGTTGGATACTTCTGAAGCAAATTCCATTTGTGCACTTTTAAAGTTAATTCCAATTCAGATTTAAATTCTGTTTAATAGACACCACAGTTTGCTGAAATAAACAGTTGTATGAAGCATGAATGTCAGCTTTGTTAAAAAAAAAAAAAAAGAAAAAGGAGAGACTAAAGGGAAGATGGTGGGTGGCAGAGTGGGATGGGATCTAATGTTCACCTGGTAAATACTATATGCTCAGTATAGGTATTTATACTCTCAGTGACCCTCAGTGAAACAGGATGCATGCTTTTAATTCACTTGGTCTTCAGAGAGGTAAACCATTTTCTGCAGATCTCACAATAAGCAGCAGATGCATGAAAAAGCCTAGCTCTGTGTAGCGTCAATATCCAAGAACACTGAGTTATGTGATTCTGCTACAAATATACACTTAACTTTTACAGTGAAGTTACTTATGTATATATAGACATGGGCTATGTCTGGTAATCTGCAATACACTTCAGCCAGGTGATTCTCAATTTCTTTGTATCAATTTCCATTATGAAATGGGAAACTTTAAAACACTGTAAATTACCTGTTGATTTTCTGAAGATAAAAATATGAAAATATGAAAATATTTTGATATATTTAGTATATTTTTTAAATAACTCAGTGATCATGTGCATAAATAGTGACTGAACATGTTTTTCCAGAAAATATGTGTGTGTATGTATTTTATATATTAGAAAAAGTGAGAAATGAAATGGTAATGAGAGCATGAATGAGGAGTCAGGAGACCTGGCTTTGTGTAACATTGCTTTCAAACCAGAAGGATCTGTTCCAAGGGCTGTCTTTCAGCTTCCCTTAGGGCTAGTCCTAACATCAATTTCTTGAACTCTTTGCTCTTACTGACTCTGGAAGTCGCGTGTGGGTCATGTCTCTGGCAATTATGCTAATGATAATAAGGTGACTCTGTGCTAGTATTTATGAATAAGATTATAGCTCTATGTGAGGGAGAATGGAGGCAGTCAACAATAATAAAACTATGTATGTCACATCTCAAACTTATAAAAGAATGCTGTGTGTTATAGGCCAGGTTCAGTTCTTCTGAGGTTCAGTGATCTAAGAAAAACTGAAGGGATCTGTTAAAAGATACAGACTTACAGCTCGATAGAAGAAATGTACCTCCTGTGGTTCTATACCACTGTAGGATGACTCTAATTTACAATAATATGTAGTCTCAAACAGCTGGACGGAAGATATTGAATGTTCCCAACAGAAAGAAATTATACATGCTTGAGATGTTGGACATGCCAATCACCATCATCTGATCACTATACATTATAAGTATCAAAACATCACTATTATACTCCATGAATACGTATACTTATTATTTGTCAATTGAAAGATTTTATAAAAAAAGACATGGAAACATATCACTTAGCAAGGAATTTTTTTTATGTTACGGAGTAGAAACTTGAGTACTGGTGGGAATTATTCCCAAATACCCACATAAGAGTCACCCATAAGGGGTGTACTTCTCACCCCACCTGTGTTACATTCACCACCAAACCGTGGACACCAACAAAGGCTGACTCTCTGGTATCCTCAGAATCACTGGGATTCACCAAAGTGAAAGCCATTTTCAAAGCCACTTCCAATGAGTCTGAGAGGTCCTTCTCTCCCACCTTTCAGACCAAACCAACATTTTGGGTTTAAGCTACAATTGAAGATTTGGTAAGCCACCCACACTATCTTTGAGAAATTCCCCTGATGTTTCTGAACTGCAACTGCCTCATCGGTAAATATTCTACTCATTTCATAGGACTGTTTTGAGGAGCAAATAAGACAAAATATATGAAAATGTTTAAAGACGAAGCACTGTATAAATTTAAGTTGATTTTGACATTCTTGGCATATTCAGGATTTGAGAGTCAAGTGCAACTTAAGTATGGACAGCGTGAAGTCTCTTAATTCCTGTCCTGGGTTGCAACAATATTTTTATCACTTACTAGCTTGATGGCCTGGCTTCTTTAAGTTTCATTTTCTCTGTTTGTAAAATAGCAGTAATAGTATCTGCCATTAAGCATTGTGGTGATGATTAAATAAGTTTTACAAAATGCCTTAGACATACCAAGTGCTTAATAATGGTAGCTAACAGCTACCATTATTAATATATTTTGTTCTCTGGGTTGATTAATAGTTACAAAAGAAGACCCCCTTGGGGATAAAATTTACATATGAGGTCAATGGCACAAAATAAATTACTAAGTAACACTAGCGAAAAAGAAAGATAACCATCCATGTCATTTTATTTATCTGAAAATATACATTATTTTGACACCCAATTAAAACTGGAGAAAGTGAAGTAAGAATAGTAGAAAGCAGGGGACCTGTCAACCTCCATAGGTGAGTGTTGTGCTCAGTGGAAAGCTGAATTAAGATCTTTACATTACAACAGACTCAACAAGTGGTGCTTAATAAGCTTTCAGAGATTTGTTATCTTATGATAAGTTTCTTTGAGACTCAACTTATGTAAAATCTAATTTTATTAGCACAACAAATAGGCTTTTTTTTCTTTTGCCTTTAGTAGATCCAGTTAACCTTATCAGACACAGAATAGAATTTCCTTTCTTTAAAATTTGTAGTTTGGCTTACTTAACTGTATTAAACTTAAATGTGAAATGTGATGATAAAAGTTTTTATGATTCATCCATTTTTATTATACAATTAACTGAGTTTATGTAATATAATCTCATCCAATTAAATATGAAATCATCTGATAAACACTAGTAATAATGTTTAATGCTATCACTTTTTATTGTTAAAAAAAAGAAAAAGTTTTCCTTTCAAATGTATTCAGCTTTGACAGTACTAAAGATATATCTCTGGGCTGGGCGTGGTGGCTGATCCTGGGAAGTCGAGGCTGCAGTGAGCAGTGATTGTACCACTACACACCAGTCTGGGTGACAGAGAGAGATATATATGTATGGGGAGAGAGAGAGCTCTATCTATCTATCTATCTATCTATCTATCTATCTATCTATCTATCTATCTTTTTCCCACTAGGTGGCTGCCGAAGACAGCAGAGGGACAGGATCTGGTTTTCACTAGTCAAGGCCATCTTGTGGGATACCTGTCTGCCATCTTGGCCAAGTGGGTTCTGCTGGGAAGGAAGGTGGTCATGCACCATGAGGGCATCAACATTTCTGACAATTTCTGCAGAAATAAGTTAAAGTACCTGGCCTTCCTCCACAAGCAGGTGAACACCAACCCTTCCCTGGACTACTCTCCTTCCTGAGCCCCCAGCTGTATCTTCTGGTGGCCCTGCAAGACCAAGTGGGACCAGGCTGCCCTGGACTGCCTTAGGGTGTCTGATGGCATCCCACTGCCCTATGACAAGGTGGTTCCTACTGCCCTTAAGGTTGTGTGACTGAAGTCTACCAGAAAATTTGCCTCCTTGGGGTGCCTGGCTCATGAGGCTGGCTGGAAATATCAGGCAGTGACAGCCACCCTGGAAGGCAAGGAGGAGGCCAAGATCCAGTACAGGAAGAAAAAGCAGCTCATGTGATTGCAGAAACAGGCCACAAAGACGTGAAGAAGACAAGTGACAAATACACAGCGGTCCTAAGACCTAGGGACTCCTGGTTTGAGACGAGTAAAGACTGTTTATTCCTCATGTTTGGCCTGGCCTACCCTTCTGCCATTGCCACCTTGGGATATGGGGGACCCTGCCCTTCCTGCATCACTGTCCTGGGATGTAGAGGATCTAGGAGTGGGAATCCAGGGGCCACAGGTAGCCTGGTACTTAAGCTCAGGGCAATGGAAGGGCCTTAGTCACTGCCTTTCTATAAGGTTATTTTAAACAGCTCTAAGATTTGTACAGCCATAATTTGTCTATGACCTTCTTGTTCAGGAGAGTTTTAGAAAACCAATAGAACAATCAGTTACCTCGGTTTTAATATTGGCAAAAGGGACATGGAACACTAACTGGAGGGAGCCCTGCCTTGTGTGTGAATGGGGCATCTCTTTTAACTCCCACCTTGTCATATACTCGGTGGCTGTTATAACATGAAAAAATGCTTAGGGACAGCATGAGCTTACACATATGAGCTTAAAATGCAAGGGCTATTTTAGAGAAGCATAGACTGAAAAGATGTGTGACCAACAGATGGCAGGGGCCGCCCTTGTTCCTTCCCTGTATTTTGTGATCAGAATCCAATAATTACTTGGAAAGAAAAAAAAAATAGTTCTTATCCACCTTTTTGTTTATAAACTTACACTTTATCAAAACAGATGCCCTTTTAATGACAATCTTAATTATCAGCCTCATGTCTTTGGATATCAAATATATTTCTATGTTTTTCCACAGCTTGGTAAAAAGAATACATGATAATAATTCACCCTTCTGAGAGGCCTTCTTTCAATAACACTTTTATGATGGGATTGTTAAAATCATTAAAGGAATGGTAATATACATTACTGTCTAACCAAACAAAAAGTAGAAATGAAAAGAAAATGCTTTAAAAATTTTAAGTATTCTTTGATCAGCAACTGTAATGAGAAAATAAAGAGGCTTAATACAGAAAAAAGGCCAAATTTATTCTTGTTAACATAAAGTGGTAGTGAGTTAAAAGCGATCTTAGCAATCACCTAATCCAAACCACTCATTTACCAACTAAAAGCCAGAGAGGTTAAACGTAATTTTGCACTAACCTATAAATTCAAAATTGTGGACGCAAAAAACATAAGCTATTGCTAACATTATGATTTATGACACATGAAAGGAATTTTGAAAAACTTTACCTGCATATTGATAAAGAGATAAATTATATTTCTCAGGTGGGAATGAGAGGGTAATACATTTTACCCAGTTAGAGTAACCATCTTCTGTTTTTTATTCAGTTATAGGGTACCCCAAAGAATAATATCAGTCTGCTTTGGTTTGATTTCCTCGGCCTGACTAAGTTTCTTCATACCTTTGACACTGTTGGCATCACTCTGGGCTGAATGGGATTCCAGTTATGTATCTGTAAAGATCTGGAAGACGCAAATGCCAGCCAACTACTTGAATTCCAGAAAGAATTATTTTCCAACACCAAAAGAAAAAAGCGACAGTGTCGTTTTAATATGCCAGTCACTAACATGATAGGATCTTGAGGAACTTTTAGGATAATTTTGACTCAGCCATTTTCACTTTATGTGCTAACTTTAGAACTTAATCTCAGTCTAAGATATATTCAAAGTATGTAATGATACGGATCGTTAGCATGAGACAATCTGCAGTTCACACACAAGAAGCAGAACATGTTTAATCTTGAGAGAGGAAAACTAATAAGCTATGTGAGCTAACTCTTTCATAAATAATAGAATAATCATCATCTACCTGTTATAGAACACTGCCTTGGGGAGTGGCAAACAGGACTGTCCAGTGAAAGACGCTAGCAGTGTTCTCTGGGTTGCCTAGCAATGAGCTACCTGGGAGAGGGGTCCCCTCTTCCAGCAGGAGAGACAGCACTTCTGACACAGCTCACATCCAGCTCCAAAGCTTGTCTGCAACTCTCTTAAGCTACAATTCCCCAAGTTCAGACTGTCCTCCCCGCCTTCACAAGGCCATCCTCAAGTTTTCATGGTCCTATAAAAAAGATGGAGTAGAAGGAGGGAGCATGGTCCTTCTTTGGCAGCAGAGAGCATGGTGTCTCCAGCTGTGACCATTCCTGCACTTTCTTCCTGGGACCCTGAGGGTTCAGGGTCTGTGTACCTCACACTGTTACCCTCTGCCTGGAAGTCTCCCTGCTTCTGTGCTACCCAGTATGCTACTGTGCTGTTTGGCTATGCTTAGCCAGCCTCTTGAGAAGTGCCTCAACAAGGGCCTGATGTGTCAGATTCATAAAAAAATGCTTGAAGACAAACATGAAACCCCCAAAATGTGTTTATGTTGCAGTTATCTTTATTTACAAATATATTCTCAAAGAGATGTTGATATAAAAGGAATAATTCCTTTGCTTTTTATTACTGGCTTTAGGACAAAGAAAATAATGTATTAGAGTTATAAAAATTGCTTATAAAAATAACATTTATATACTAACTCTGATGTCAAGGTGAATAATCCATTGTTATTTGTAAAAGTCCATCTGCAAGTAAACCAATTTAAACTTCTGGGTACCTAAAACATTGTCTCTTTGGAACTAGAAGATTTGTTAAGTAAGGTGGTTGATAAGATGTAAGAGTCGCTACTAAAAGTGTGTTTAATTACAGAGTCAAGTTTTCACTCCATCAGTTGGGAAGCCATTTAGGGGTGGGGGAGTGTGACTGGGATAGAGAGCAAATGTCAATCCTATATGAGCCATCAATGGTGAAGTGTCTCATAGCAGGAAACATGATCTCTAACTTCAAGAACAGGGAGATGAAGGGCATCTAGATCTTGCCTGAATGGTAGTGAGGAGGCTGGACAGGAGACTTCTTTTCATGTGAAAATATCAAGGCATAAACATGTTTGAGGGGCGTCTGGGCACGGTGGCTCATGTCTGTAATCCCAGCATTTGGGGAGGCTGAGGAGGTGGATCACTTGAGATCAGGAGTTTGAGACCGGCCTGGTCAACATGGTGAAACCCTACCTCTACTAAAAATACGAAACTTAGCTGGTGTGGTAGTCTGCACCTGTAATCCCAGCTACTCGAAAGGCTGAGACACGAGAGTCGCTTCAACCTGGGAGGCAGAGGTTGCAGTGAGCCGAGATTACACCACTGCACTCCAGCCTGGGAGACAGAGCAGGACTCTGTCTCACATAAATAAACAAAAATGTTTGAGGGACTCTGTCATGAAGAGAAAAAGGAAGTCATAAACCTTTTAACTGACTAGTAGTTGAACAGAAGTATTAGGAAAGTAAATCAAAAGCCAGTTTAAATATATGTGAGTGAGTAGTACAGAGGGTGGAGGAGGTAAGTGGGAATTATCAACTACGAACTATCAAAAAAATTAACGTAGTATAAAGAGAATGTGTGTGGAGCTAGGAGACTGCCTGATTTACTCCTGGTATCTTAGGGACTCATGTTTCATGAAGCCTGATGACTGGTTTTATCCAGGCTGGAAGAAATGATGCCCCAAATTATGAAATCAGCCTGGGTCAGCTAGAAGGACATAAAACGTTAAGCTAGTCATAAGTTAAGGTTAATTAATAAAAAATCTGGTTCTAGTTCAGTTAGAGGTAGGACACTCAACGTTTGTTTTGATATCCTTGTTCCTTTTGTTCAACTATAAAGTGGAGTTTACTGATTTATGCTTGCTGAATAGAGAAAAATACGTTGTAAAGTATAAGAACTGAACAAACTTATTAACATAAAACATAGCGACTCTATTGAGAGGCTGTTTTTTTTTTTTTGTTCTAAATGGCATCAGCACAGCTTCAAGCTTATCAGCCACACTCACTTAGAAAACTCCATTAACTCCTTAGAGACTTGATCTTCTCTTTTGCACATGTTGTTACTGTCAGCTGGGATGATGGATGTAAAGCACATTAAAATAAAGTTAAAGTAAAAAAAGTTAAAATAATGCCTTACACATTAGTATTTCTACTATTATAACAAATGCCCAGCTGTGTAAGATGATACATAGTCTAGATAATTATGACAATATAACTTCCTTCGAATGACTGAAGGCTCAACCCCTTTGAAAGCCACTCTCTGCAATCCTTGCTCCATCAATTTCAAAAGACTATGGAATTGCTAAGAATTCTGATGAAGCATTGTTTTTATTCAGGGTGGCACACTCTGGCTATGAGATTATATGTTTCTTTCCCAATCAAAGTTTCTCTTAGAGTTGTTCACTTTTTGAAGTCTACTGTAATCATGACAGTATTGGAAAAGCAAGTAATGCCGAAAGGAGAGGCTTTATACATATTATTGGTATACACAAGATTAACAACTACTAACATTTATTCAACACTTACTAAACATCCCTATGTTAAATGCTAAATCCCAACTGTGGAATACTACTGCTCGAGTTCACATTCTGGCTTTATTATATAGTACTTATAAAGATATCTATAGATCAGTTTCCTTACCTATAAAATAAGGATAATAATACAGACTTTCTAGAGTTTCTGGGAAAATTAAATCAGCTAGTACATGTAAATCAATTAGATTAACACTTGGCATGTACTAAGTGCACAATAAGTGTTCCTCCTCTCTCCTCCACTTCCTCATTTCTTTCTCTTCTTTTTCCTCTTCCTCCTCCTTCCTCTTCCTCCTTCTCTATAATTTGCCTACACAAGATCTCACAGCTGGGGAGCTACAGGGCTAGCATACTGTGCAACTCTGCAGCCCATACTTTTGGCCATTAAGTGATACTAATTAATACGTCCAAATGCTGTTTATAAGATTTAGAGCTTCCTTAATGAGATTAAAAAAGGATATTATTTTATGTTTATTTGTAATTGGAAATGTTTTACATGTGTACTGACTTTTTATAAACTTTAAAGTTAGGAACTTTTTCCCTAGAAAATTTAGAAGGTTACTCAAAGGCATGAAGCATTATTAACATAAGATACTGAGTTCAAGTTCTCTCTAACCACATTCCAAATTGCTACCTCATGATGGAAACTTACCACTAACCAGGAAATGAATGCAATTTTCCATTTATATTAAATATCACATTGAAAACACTATGCAGTTTTTTTCATACTTTCTGGAATTGCATACAAGTAATGTTTTATAGTAGCAGATGTGTGGCATCACATGAAAAACTTGTAAAACCTTTACATGAAAATCACATCTGCTAGTCTCCACTATCATTTTAACTACAGTTATATGGTTTGCTTTTCTGTCTGTGCCAGAGAAGACAGCTTTGCATCAAAGCTGTCCCAGCAAATCGTGTCTTCTGGACCAGCAGCTAGTTAAGCAAATTGTATAACTGCCATTAAAACCAAAATGTACCCAGCAGACATAATTTCACAAAAGAGGAGAGAGAACCACATTGGTACAAAAGTCACAGCTGTTCAACTCTCCATTTTGCACGATTTTATTAAAAAATTTTCCTATCTTTATGAACAGTGACAGTTACAAGTTACATTCCTAGTTAGCAATTTTAGGACTTCTTAATACGTAATGCTAAGTGCTGCACTATCGTGGATTTGGTGTCTGCCAGGAAAAATTGGGCTATGTTCTTTCTGCTGCTACATAGAGTCAAAACTTGGTCTGTTTGCCCAGATAGCAGATAAAATTTTAAAAGATGTTGAGTAGGGGCCCATTGTTCTCTAAAATACAGAGCTGCGTGCTGTCTCTACTCATCCAAATGAGGGCCAGCATTTCTATGTGAAGGTCCACACAGTAAGAATTATTCTTTTACATCTTGCTCAGTGACGATGTTGTTAAGGGCCACTCTGAAGTGGTGGGTAATGGAGCTGGTGGCTCAGGACGCCTGCGTCAGCAGCCTGTCTCATGGGGCTCTACGAGGTCATCCTGACCTCGCATTGTTGGGCCTCCTGCTGTAGAACAGTACTACAGGAAGGCCAGGGAGGAGACGTTCTTGAGGAATGCCTCATTCGTCTCTAGGGATGGGTCCCAAAGGCTTGTTCAGACCATTATGAGGTATAAATGATACATTTATAGCAGGCATTTTGGGTAAGAGTCTGCAGTCTGGGCTCTGTAGTCAAACTGCCTGGGTCCAAATGTCAGCCCTTTGTCTCATATGTGTGGGTCTGGTTAAGTTACTTAACTTTTTCAGTCAGAGTTTCCTCATCTATAAACTTAAGACAATTTAGCTCATTATCACTATAGAGATAATTATAAATGTGGTAGAAACTGTTAAGCACTGAACCAAGTTAATGGCACATATTAAGCATTCAATAAAGGTTAACAATTTCCATGACATGATGATGATGATGATGACTTCTCTGGTTCTTGAATATATTAAACCTGCAATCTTAAAATCGAATTTCCAGGGGACAGAAAGTGACATAGTAGGGTAAAATCAGTTATAGTGGTCACAGCCTGTTCAATTCAGGTTTCTTATTTTCTAGCTATGTAAATTCTCTTCTGCTATTGATTGCTGGAATTCCTATATGCTTGTCTGTGGCTGAGAGGAAAATGTGTGTTTGTGCAAGTGTGCCAAAGACATTACACTCATTCCAATCTGTTGATGACACAGAGCTCAACCTGCAACTTCTGTTCCCAGTTGTCGCTCTGCCTGAAGAGAGGTGCTGGCTGCTAAGCAGGCCCTCTTGCATCCATGCACATAGGCTTTTTTTTGTTTGCTACTGGGTGGCAAGGTGGAATCTTTTTCATGTCTTGTAAAGAGTACCTCAAACTGCATGAATGGGTATGTGATTAAACATAAAAATGATAGCTACACAGAGAATCCATTCTCATTCTCATTAATAGCATTAGTAAATCAACATTTTCTCAACTATATATTAACAAAAGACATTGCTTTGTTATATTAATATTAATGTTACCAATTAAACATATACAATTCCTTAAGATATTAATGCTATCACTGTAATTATGAAAAGAATCTTAATCTAGACAGTTTTTATTTTATATTTATAATACAACTGAAAGTGTTGAGATCGCAACTTAACTTCAACTAGACATTTTACTAATTTTTTGTGGTAAGAAATTAGTTGATTTTTTCCCCCAACAAAAACACTGCATACTGAAAGTGATGAATAACCTCTATTATTATATATGTATCCTTATAGCTTCCATAAACAAGGCTACTATTCAGAACCAATTTGTACCTTGTGGAAATAATAGTGTAATAGAGATGAGATACACAATTAAAGCAAACCATGTAAATAGGTATATTCCAATTAAAATATGTGGCAAGTTTGGTGGGATGGAAGAGATCCCCGATTTCAAGTAATGTATACATCATATATAATAAACAGGAATTTTAGTTATCTTTATGAAGTTTTTCAAGAGGATATTTCCAATAAATACTGGGATAATATTCTACTTAACATTGTCTTTAAGTTTAAATTATCTGTTTATTTGTCTCTGTTTTCCACGTGGCCTGCTACACCCACACACCTAATTACTGACACTGGTAAACTCTATAAAATTATGAAACAGGGATAAGACCATCACAAAGAATAGAACAGAATGTAACTGGAAGGAAATTAAACTATATTTACCCACTATGACCTGTATATACAACCTCCAAATCACTTAAAATCTAAGACTATTAAACATGTCAGCCTGATCTAATTATAGAAGACGTGACTGACTAAATTCTAAATAATTCTCTGACTATGGCTGTGTTACATGAAAAGTGAAGTGGAGAAATGTAGAGAGAAGTATAACGTAGGCAAACACACACACACACACACACACACACACACACACACACACAAATCTGAAGTATAAAGATAACAAGGAAAATTTTCATTTAGGGTTACAGCCAGTGTCCAATTTAATAATGGATTATAAAGAAGCAACTAGCAGCAAATCTTCACTTGCAGAACAAACATCTCAATGATTCAAGAAGGTAGGAAGTATAGCTTTCTGACATAGGGGTGTCTTGCCTCTCTGTTAGATGATTAGGACAGAGAAGAAAGGTTTTAGTTAAACTGTTTCCTGCATTGGAAGTTAGCCTGAAAGGAGCTGAATATATGAAAAAACAATCTAAAGAATTAAAATAGGGAAGGGGTCAGCAAACTATGACCTGCAGGAAAAATGTGACCAGCTGCCTGTTTTTGTCAATAAAGTTTTACTGAAACATAGCTGATGTTGCCAATGGTTGCTTTTAAGCTACAACAGCAGAGCTGAGTAGTTGTGACAGAGGCCATATCGTCCTCCACCCTAAATATTTGCTATCAGGGTTATTATGGATTTTGCCAATATACAGATGAAGGAATGGTTCTTATTCAATGATTCTGTGAGGAATACACAAAAGATCTGATAAGTCTCACACTTAAATTCTCCTTCCTTACATGGAATTTCCTTGAATATCTAATGTAATAGGCTTAGATACAGTACAGTTTGATTTAGTGAATTAAGATAAGCCAGCATTTATTTGAAACATGTAATATTTATCTAAGAATTGTAACTATGTTATTGAAAATATAGGGCTACTTTAATTGATCTGCAGTCTAATGGGACACAGAGGGCTTATAACTATTTACAAATGATATCTCTTTATTTTTTCAGCTAGAGATGCCTCTGTGTATTTATCTTACATTTTTGTATCTATTCAGTGTCCGTGTGACACTATACATTAGAGACTATGCTAGAAGATTGCGTGTGGCAAATGAGCTCAATTCACCTTGACTGTGAATCTGGAAATGACTGACTGTGAAGCCAAAATTGGGGCTTCTCCAAACGAAAATGATGGATGAAAATATTCAAGACAAGTTCTCCTGAGGGACATACTAAAAGTCAAGGAGCACACAGATTTTACTTATCTGTACATCTCCAGTGCCAAGAAGGGCTTGACACCTAATAACAGCTCAGTAATGGTTTGAATATTGTTACAAAAACAATTTAGCACTAAAGCTAACCTGTAATCCTTGACTATCTGTAATTATTGTTAAACAGAATGTGGTTGGAGAAAACAAAGTAAGATCTTAATGAACAATGTGAAGTCATTTGTTTTTCAAACTCTGTATTTCTTGGGTAGTGTTTCCCAGGAAAATGTAGGCTTTGTTATTCACCCAAATAACTTTAGGAACATTATACAATAGGTAAGAATTAAAAAAAATTGTCTACAGGAAGAGAGAGTTCTAGAAAAATTAATCACATATTTAACTTTTGAAAATTATGAATATGACTTATTTTCCAAGAAAAGTATGTATATGTAATTTAACTCCAAATGGTTTCTTTATTCTGAATAAAAGAATGCATGGGGGGGATAATTCACACCATGACAAATTATTACAGTTTAACCTCCAATAGGTAACATAGAAGTCCAATGTACTGAAAGAATACTGTTGATTTGGAATGATGTCCTTAAAAAAAAAATTCTAAATTTTATTTTATTTTTCAAGTACAAAATATGGCTGATTCATTTAATTGACTTTGAAATCTGTTTTAATAGAACATCTCATTTGCACAACCAGTCAGCTCCCAACATTTTGATTGCAAAATGAAAGGCATTTACTTTGATATCTTTAATTATCACTCATTTAGAGGACAGTGTGAAACACACTTTTTCAATTGGTGTTTTAGAATCGTTGAGTCAAAGGAAGGGAATGACAAATTAGCCAGCTGGAGAGGAAAGAAACAGCTAGCTAGTGCTGCTAGTCTTGGTGGATACTTCAAAGTAAGATGAAAGGGAAATGAAGGGGCTGTTAGCCACACATGCTCAATAAATAAAATACTAACATAATTTCACAGCATATTAATAACAAGTTAATATCACACTTAGAGACTTACTCAACATAATAAGTGCCATAAATGGGATCATCGATTTTTTCCCAGCCATATGGAAGCTCTGAAAAATAAAGAGTTATATCTTTCAGTTAATAAAGAACAGATATCACATTTTCTAATAAAAGTAATATAATTTAATTGTTCATGGATTGCAGAAACGGTCTACCAAAGTGGAACAAAGCATTCAGAGTCAGCAAGAAATTTCAGAACATATTATAGAAACTATAAGAGGCACTGACTTGAAAATTGGCAGTTAAAACACAGAGCTCTATTCTCTGCAGATATGCTGCTGCGTCTGCCATTTATCTCATGAGAAATAGTAAGATGGCATGTCATCACGTTATCACCATTTAGTGCAATATAGAAGGCAAATTGCTTTCCTGAAAGTGCATATGTTTCCCTTATTTATTTGTATTGCTAAAGGAGCATTTCAGGACAAAGACCATGTTTTCAAAATATATTTCTGAGGATAGCAAATTGTTTCTGATGACTAAAACAAAGCCATTATAAATTCTCAATTGATATCCCACTATTTGAGATGGTTAGCTTGCTCTTACTCTACATAGGTCAGAATTTGAACGCTGCCAATGTACTCTTTGGGCATATTTAAAACTAAGCTATAAAACTGTGAAGATATTTTCCTTAATAATATATTTCATATTTTCAAATCTCCATGGCTAATTTTAATTCACACATACACATATTTTAAAATATCATCAATACTAGAAATCCTATTATAGGTAAACACCTGCTGTCTGAAAACTAGGCTTTGCTTCATAATACTGTTTTCCAAATATGCCAAGGCTTTATAATTATTAACTCCTTCAAATGTGAAGAATGTTGTATTTTCTTGATAGATATGAATTTTTACATATATAGAATTTGAAACCTAAGATGTTTTGACATGTTTAAATAATGTATTTCAGTGATGTTTAAAAGTTTTATTATTATAGTAATAATACATATTACTCTTGACAAAGCACAGTTATCAAAAGAAAACTGGAATTATCTGCAACCCTGCCACCCAGAAATAACCACTTTTAACATTTTGGTGAATATCTTTTACATAATGTTCTATGTGTATATGTGCAAATACTTTTAAAAGAAATTACATCATATGGTGCATATTACTTTTATTGCCTGATATTTCTACTTAATAGAATATCAAGGATGTCATTCAATGTGAATGTGTGCTACTGAACAATATCATTTTTAAGATGGCAATAGCAGTAGTCTGCAGCATGGCTAGAAACTGTGTAATTCCATCATTTTTCTGTTATTGAACGTTTGGGACTTTCCAGTTTTTACTTGTCATGTGTCATCTGTATTGGACTTACTAAAATGTAAATCTTTTATCATTTTTCTGTAATATAGTATGGGCAAATTCCTAGATGTGAAATTTTGGATCAAAGGGCATGCATCTTTTTATTGTTTTTGACATATATTGCCAGATTTCCACCTTCCCACTCACTGAAAAGTACTAATTTATAATCTCACTGAGAATGTATGAGTGATTTTGTTTCTCTGTACCATCAAATTAAATAGAGATCCACAATTCCACATCCAAAAGTTTTAGGAACATAGATGTTTTAGAATTTAGATTTTTTGCAATTTTAGAAAGTTAACAGTACAAATGCCTTCTCTTTCATAACACTCTAAGCAGAGTTGGGGAAAGCAGTTTGTAATCTAACATATGAGTATTTCTGCAGCCAAAGATATGATTCATACTAAGAAGGATACCTTAATAAACTTACAGCACCAAATTTTTGAGCACCTTAAGAAATCTTTCTTTCAGAAGGATAATAAGAGTAAACCTTTACTGAGTATTGTCTGTGGTTTGAATACTGACGGATTTTCTGGGTACTAACTCATTTTATCATGCCAACAACTCAGGACTCAAAAACCTTGTACTCTAGTTCCAGTAAGCTTAACTAATTTAAATATCAATTCACAACTCCATCACAGCATAAACACCACTTAATTTAGATTAAGGAGAATAACTATCCAGATGGTTTTCACCAAATCCCCCAAGCTACTGGCAAATTCATCTAGTAAAAAGGAACTCATTTGACAAGTATCTACTGAGTGCCTTTTATAAACACCTCATCCAAAACCTTTTTTATAAGCAGCTCATCCTAAAGTAAAATAATATACAGAGGTCAGCAATTAATATTATGCCTATTTATTTATTAATATGGTTCAATACAGGGATATGTATTTATAAGAGGTTTAATATCTTATAAATGTAATAATATATAAAACAATCATGTTCAATAAACATAAAGAGTAAAAGCCTAACATAGTTAACTTACGAATATAGTCCTACTTCTTAATGCCAATGCCATATGGAAGCACTTCATGGTCAAAGTTTGTACAATTATCTTTTATAAAGTAAATGATTCCTTCAGTTTTTTACTAGTTCTAAGCAATGTATCCCAGAAAGGCAGAGTTCAGTGATTCTTTGTCTTTGTTGGATGTACAATGCCAAATTTCCTAGGTACAATTTATTATACGTTACACTTTCCCACTTGCCATCAAGCAGTCCTCATCAGTATTTAGGGGAGAATATGCTTTATTTTTCATATCAATATATTTTGTTTCATATTTCCAAAGTAAACTATTATTGCATGCTAAAACAAAATTACGTATTATAAATGTTTGTATTTTAAGACCTGTTAGGGGTCCTAGACTCACTTTGAAGCAAAATTATATGCTAGTTCTAACCTTCTGTTACAAAGAGCATCATTTGTTTCATTTTGAATATTTTCAAGGAATTGATGGAAGAACCTTACAAGAAACCAACAACAGATACATGCATTGCTTCATTTGTAGTGGAATGGCTGTAAAAATATACAACTATTGTTTTAAAAGGTACTTATATGTATGTGTATATATTAATGTGTACCTGCATGTGTTGGCATGTGTGTGTTTGTGTGTATTCCTTTGAGATTTTCCTTCAAAAACAAAGATTTAAGCTAGAATGTTAATGAAAAATCACAATTTTCACAAGTTTTTCTTCACTCATAAAAAAAGACAAGTCATAAACGTTTTAACTCTTTACACTGAAGAGTACACACCTAGATGATGAAAAACTAAGAAAGTTAAGAATTACCTTTCACTGTGAAAATTAAGCTATTTGGACTTGCATTAGTTTTAGAAAACAACTGCTGCTTCTTTAAATTAAGCTAACAGAAGAGAAAAAGAATTTCCAACATTGTACTATTTGCCCAATCAGACAAGCATGTACCTTGGAGCTTTTGGGTCCTAGGTTATTTAGAATACTGTATTCAACAATACCTGACAAATCTGTGGATGATTAAGGTCACACTGATGAAAGAATAACATACACTATGTAACAGGAAAAAATAAACACTTGAGATCAGCAAGGTTAATGCTGCATTAAGAACTGTTTTAATTGAGATTTCCTTCAGGCCATGGAACCATGGAGCAAATTCAGTGATGAAATATTCCTACCCTGAACAATGTCTAGATTAATTTGCAGTCAATCATATCAGCTTTGTAAAACTGGAATAAAAACAAAAGATTTAACATGCACTCAGCTTTACCTGGATTCTGCCACAGTTAACATGCTATATGTTTTTAATTTAATTGTGCTTCCCAAATATTGTTTTATTTACTTATGTTTTAGTCAGGTAAATTTTCATTACAGAAAACAGAGACCCCTTTATGCCAGCTCAGTTTTTACACTATAAATGGGAAACTTGTAGAAATCCAAGGACAACAGTCTTTTTTCTTTCTTTTTTTTTTTTTTTTTTTGTGATGGGGTCTTACTGTGTTGCCCAGGCTGACCTCAAATTCCTGTGTTCAAGCAATCCTCCCACCTCAGCCTTCTGCATAGCACAGACTACAGGCATGTGTCCCTGGCTGCAAAGACAATATTTCTTAAGGAAATGGAATCCACATCCTAGAAAGCTGCAAGGAACCTAGCATAAATATCTCAAGATATCTCACAAGGATCCATTTGGTCTCATTCATTGTCTGTCTTTTGAACTACAGTATGTCTTTTATTTTGCTGCATCTGTGTCTTTCTCTTGGTTCCTTTTCACTCTGGGCATATTGTTCCTTCTCTTCAAGTGACTGGCTACTTCTATTTGCTCATCTTGCATGTGTCCTAGAATAGCCACCTCACACCTGGCTATATGTTGCATTTTATCTCAAGAGTTGCTATCAATACTTTATTGTCTCAGTTTCCTAGTTCAGTATCCCATCTCCACAAAGAATTCATTGGCCCAGTTGATTTTCTTCAAAATAGTTCCAAGTTACTTGGTTTGGCCAGGCAATGTGATGGCTGCCCTCCAATCAACAATCTACCTACAGATTAATCAGATATGGCCTGGGGTGTGTCCCTTTGGAAGATACAGAGCCTGTCCAATCAACAAGCTACACACGGGAAGTGCCACAAATTTGTATTGTAAGAAAAATAGCTTTAAAAATAAAGAAACACTTCAGTAGCATGAAATAGATACCAAACTTTTCAAATAAATGATCTAACGCTTTATAAATAACATCTCTAACAATAGCTTTGACTCAAGGTTAACATCAGTAAAAAGAAATCCACACTCTGATATTGTGTACTGAGAAGGGTGCCTCTATAGTATACTTGCCAAAAATTAATAATCTTAATGTGTGTGTATTTAACAGTTGGGGTTCCATTGTGTTGCCCAAGCTGAACTCAAACTTCTGGGCTCAAGCAATCCCCTTCCCTCAGCCTCCTGAGTAGCTGGAGCCACAGTGCACCCCACTGTGCTGGCCAGGAATGCCATTTTGATCATGAGAAATGTATGACAAACTCAAATGGAGGGACATTCAATAAAGTAACTGGCCAGTACCCTTAGAAAGGGTCAAGGTCATGAAAGAGAAAAAACAGACTAGGATATTATCACAGAGTGAAGGAGAATAGGGAGACATGATGACTAAATGCATTGTGGGATAATGGACTGGATCCTGAACCAGAAGAAGGACATTACTGGAGGAACTGGATAAGATTGGTAGATTAGTTAACAGTCTATACGGATGCTCATTTCCTGGGTTCAATGATTGTACTTATGAAAGATGTAAATGTTAGGGACAGCTAAGTGGGAGTTATGTGAAACCACTTTGTACTATTTTTATAATGTTTTAGGAGTCTAAAATAGCTTCAAAATGAAAATGTTGAAAAATCTAGGTCGCTTACTCTTACTATTGATTGGAGGGCTTCTACTCACCATTTATTTATTTTAAAAACCTTATTTTTTCAACTTTTACTTTAGTTTCAGTGGGGTACACGTGCAGGTGTCTTATCTGGGTATATTACATGATGCTGAGGTTTGGGGTATGAATGATCCCATCACCTAGGTACTGAGCATAGTACACAACAGTTAGTTTTTCAACTCTTTTCCCCCTCCTTCCCTTCACCTTCTAGTAGTCCCAACTGCCTATTATTGCCATCTTTATGTCCATCAGTACCCAATGTTGAGCTCCCATGTATAAGTGAGAACATGCAGTATCTGATTTTCTCTTCCTGCGTTAATTTGCTTAGGATAATGGTCTCCAGCTGCATCCATGTTGCTGCAAAGGACATGATTTCATATTTCATATGGCTGCATAGTATTCCATAGTGTATATGTACCACATTTTCTTTACCCAATCCACCATTGATGGGCGCCTAGGCTGATTCCATGTCTTTGCTATTGTAAATAGCGCTACAGCAAAAATATATGAGTGTATGTGTTTTTTGGTAAAATGATTTGTTTTCTTTTGGGTGTATACCCTGTAACAGGACTGCTTGGTCAACTAGTAGTTCTGTTTTAAGCTTTTTGAGAAACTGTCAAACTGCTTTCCATGTAAGTGTTCCCCTTTCTTTGCAGCTTCACCAACATCTGTTTTTTTTTTTTATTTTTTATTAATATCCATTTTAACTGGTATAGGATGGTATCTTCTTCGTGGTTTGAGTTGCATTTCTCTGATGATTAGTGATGTGGGATAGCTTTTTGTATGTTTGTTGGCTGCTTGCACGTTTTCTTTTGTGGAGTGTCTGTTCATGTCTTTTGCCCATTTTTAAATAAAGTTATTTGTTTTTTGCTTGTTCAATTGTTTAAGTTTCTTATGGATTTTGGATATTAGATCTTTGTCTTATACAAGCTTGCAAAAATTTTCTCCCATTCTGTAGATCTTTTTTACTCTGTTGGTAGTTCCTTTTGCTGTGCAGAAGCTTTTTAGTTTAACTGGGTCCAACTTGTCAATTTTTGTTTTTGTTGCAATTGCTTTTTGAGGACTTAGTTATAAATTCTTTCCCAAGGCTGATGTTTAGAATTGTGTTTTCAAGGTTTTCTTCTAGGATTCTTATAAGTTTGAGGTCTTACACTTAAGTCTTTAATTCATCTAGAGTTATTCTTTATATATAGTGAAAGGTAGGGGTCCAGTTTCATCCTTCTGCACATGGCTAGCCAACTATCCCAGCACCACTTATTGGATAAGGAGTCCTTTTCTATTGCTTATTTTTGTTGACTTTGTAAAAGACTAGATGACCGTAGGTGTATGGCTTTGTGTCTGGGTTCTCCAGTCTGTTCCATTCATCTATGTGTCTGTTTTTATATATTATTTATATTTTTATATAGTATAATATATTATATTATGTATTATGCTATCATCTATGTACCAGTTCCATGCTGTTTTGGCTACTGTAGCCTTACATTATAGTTTGAAGTCAAGTAATGTGATGCCTCCTGCTTTGTTCTTTTTTGCTTTGGCTATTTGGGGTTTTTGGGGGATTCCATATGAATTTTAGCATATTTTTCTAATTCTGTAAAAAATGATATCAGTAGTTTGAAAGGGATAGCATTGAATCTCTAGGTTGCTTTGGGCACTATGGCAATTTTGGTATTGGTTCTTCCAATCCATGAGCATGGGATGTTTTTCCATTTGTTTGTGAAATCTATGATTTATTTTAGCAGTGTTTTGTAGTTCTCCTTGTAGAGATCTTTCACCTTCTTGGTTAGATGTATTCCTAGGTATTTGTGTGTGCATGGCTATTGTAAATGGAATTGTATTCTCAATTTGGCTTTCAGATTGAAAGCTATTGGTTTATAGAAATGCTACTGATTTTCATATCCTGAAACCTTGCTAAAATTGTTTACCTGTTCTAACAGCCTTTTGGCAGAGTCTTTAGTATTTTCTAAGCATAGAATCATATCAACAGTGACGAGAGATAGTTTGACTTATTTTCCTATTTGGATGCCTTTTATTTCCTTCTCTTGTCTAATTGCTATGGCTAGCAGTTCCAGTACTATGTTGAAATGGAGTAGTGAGAGTGGGCATACTTGTCTTCTTCTAGTTGTCAAGGGGAATGCTTCCAGTTTTGGCCCCTTCAGTGTGATGTTGGCTGTGGGTCTGTCACAGAGGAATCTTATTATTTTTAGGTGTGTTCCTACAACACTTTGTTTCTTGAGGATTTTTATTATGAAGTGATGTTGGATTTTATTGAAAGGTTTTTCTGTGTCTATTGGGATGATCAGATGGTTTTTGTTTTTAATTCTATTTACGTAGTGATTCATATTTATTGATTTGCCTATGTTGACTCAACCTTGCATCCTAGGAATGATGCCTACTTGATCATGGTGAATTAACTTTTGGATATGCTATTAATTTAGTTTGCTAGTATTTTGTTGAGGATTTTTGCATCTATGTTCACCAAAAATACTGGCCCATAGCTTTCTTTTTTCATTGTATCTTGCCAGGTTTTGGTATCATGTTCACACTTTATTAATATGAAATCAGATACATAGAACACTAGGTTCAATTTTATAGAACTGAAATTTAAATAAAATGAGAATGTAGGATTTTTGCACTTATATTCTTGTTTTATACTGTGTTATTATAATTTTTGAGACAGAATCTCACTCTGTCACCCAGGCTGGAGGACACTGGCACAATCTTAGCTCACTGCAACCTCCACCTCCTGGGTTCAAGTGATTCTCATGCCTCAGCCGCCTGAGTAGCTGGGAATACAAGTGAGTACCACTACACTCAGCTAATTTTTTGGTACTTTTAGTAAAGACAGGATAGCACCATGCTTGCAAAGCTGGTCTCCAACTGTCAACCTCAGGTGATCCACCCGCCTTGCCCTCCCAAAGTGCTGGATTACAGGTGTGCACCACCATTCCCAGCCTTGTGTTGATGTTTTTCAATAGCTATATTCAAGAGAATGACTTTTAATTTTGCTATTTTACCTTTTATTTATTTTTCTTCTGTTGTCTTTCTCCTCTCTGGAAAAACTGGGTAAACACAACATTCATGTTTAAATGCAGCTGCATCCTGGGCCCTAGCAGTAACAGATTTAGTAACAGGAGTGCTAAATCTAGAGTCAGGCACTGTTACTTTCTAAGGAGGTAGTATCTTGTATGGGCCACAACAAGGATTGTTTATGTAAATTCATGTGAGGTCGTGAGGTTATATGGAGGTTGGTTCTGGTAGGCAGACCAGAATGGACCTCCTAGTCCAGGAGAGCAGACCACTTTAGAAATCATGCAACATACTAAGATATTAGAGACAGAGGCAGGAACCAGAAACCAGAAACCATATCTTTCAACCCTGTATTACTTTATATTGACTAGTCTTTCTTTAGAAAAAAAACAAAAATTGAGGTTCTTATTTTAGAGGTAATGACTTTCAAATAGAAAATAAGAATATATAAAATTTCCATAGGTTAAATAATGTAGTATATAGTATATTATATGGTAATAGCTAATTATCACATTAAAATCTTTTCTTATAATATTTTAGATTTTTGCTTTATAACTAGTATACAAACTGGGAAATATAACTAAATTTTCCTGTAAAAGTTATACACCTTTTGCTCCTATGTGGTCTTTAGGAGTTTTAGGAACTCTTAGTACAAGTGAGATTATTAAAATATGAAATATATTTTTAGAATTAACAAGAAAAGAAGGAAGAGAAAGATAATTGTACAAGAATAAAATATACAATAGATGACTTTTTGCTAACAAAGTGTATTATATCTTTGTCTCTTTTCCTTTATGCAAAATTGCATTTGATACTCTAAAAGTAAATCCTGCACACATTCTTTTTCTTAAAAAAAAAACAAAAAACAAAATCATAAAACTAATTTCACACATTAATGAAAGCTCACCACAGTCCCATTACCTTACGTACAGGTAAAGCTAGGGGTGTAGCCCTTCAGACTTTTTCCATGTATCAAGGCTCCAGTTTGCTCCTCTTTACCTGAAATCTTTGTTCCATTTAGTCAGGAAAACAAACAACTAAACTAAAACCAAAGAAAGAACTAAAAAACCTAAAACTAATCATAGAAAATTTTGCTCCTATACATTCCACTCTCTTTCATTTTTCTCAGATATTGTGTACATGGAGGAGCACAAACCTGGTCACTATCATGGAAAGGTAGGCTATGAAGTCTTTATTTATGAGCTCTGGGTATCAGAGATTTACTATTTTTACAGTGGAAAGAAAAACTACCTGAGCTGTATTTTATGGTGATGATATTTAATTCATATTATCAAGTGGAGTCAACCTGAGTACTTAATTATACCATATTATAATAAAATATTAAAATACTGAACATGATTTTAGGGGCTGGTTGCATGAAAGATGTGATTGCACAGAAAATTTCAAATGCATTTATTCCTTACCATATCTTACCAAATTTAAATAGAAAATGGATGTGATTTTCTTGGCAGCTACTGATGCATGAAAAAATATGTACTCAATAGTATTTTGGGGATTCAGGGGCTCTTTACTATCTGGAGAAAAGTTGGGAACTTTTGCAACACTAAAATATGACATCTGTGTATTTGAGATGGTGATAAGAAGTGGTGGCAGAAAAGCATGGCACTACAAAGAATGTTGTCTGGTAAAGACTTAGTGAGGGTTACCTTTGGTTTAAGGCTGCAAGCGGCATTACATGGTCAAAACATGATGAACTCAGTAGGTCTTTTGTCTTTATATTTCTAGTACTCTGAAGAAAGGGCTGGCTACAAAGAAAGATTTGGGAAGCCACTATATGAGGAAGACTTCAAAATATGCATCTCCAGTTTTAACATCAATAAGCCTGTGTTAATCCACCCATCCATCTATTTAACATTATCGTTATCTATTTAAAAATACTTATGTAAACATTCTGGGCTCTTATAGCGTAAAGGCTGACCTATATATTTTAACCTACCTACTCCTTAAAAACAGTAAATATCTACTAAGAGAACAATAAAGGCACCCATAACCTACATCTACAACATAATGAGGAGAAACAAAATACTATGAACTTCAAAAGTTATATGTAAGTAGGGACGTCAATGCTCCAATCCAATGCAGCTAGCTAGCGTCATAGTGGAAACCATGCAGAAAGGAAGGGAGGGCCTAGCAGGTTTGAGGTAAGGTGGGAAAATAGAAGAATCATGCTCAGAAAGGTAAATTCCCATCCCGAGTGAAAAAATGTTTCTCATAAACCTGGTTGATCAGGACACAACTATGAAGAATTAAAAGAAAGGTGTTTGAGAGTGAGTAGAATAACAGTCTTGGGAAGGCCCAGCTTCTGGAGAAGAGGAGGATAATATTAGTGGTGGGGGATGTCTCTGGGAGACTTGGTTATGAAGGAAAAAAGTATGAGATGAATATCAAGTGTCTGCAGATAAGTTCACAAGACACATCAACTAGTCTCCCGGAAAAAAGAGGCATCCACTGAGGAATCTCTGCTTCATGAAAACAACAAAGAGGCTGCTCATGAACTTAAAAAATGTAGTAATCCACCAAGTCCTTTACTTTTGCTTACATGAAACTTATTGCTGGTCTAGGAACAAAAGGGATTTCAAATAGAACAAACAAACAAAAGCAGACAATATTTATAGAAAGTTACTATAAAATAAAGAAAATAATCAGAAAATGACAACCAAACCAATTCAGCTATTGAAAATTTCCCTCAATAGAAAACAAAAACAAAATTGCAAAAAAGAAAATTATAATGATACCTACAGATATTTTAAGATAAATATTTATAAATAAAAACGCCACTTTGAATAAGATATTTAAAAGCTCTGAGGATTAATGGACAAAGAGCAGACAGATAGTAAAAGAAAGTGGACAAAAATGATGAAATAAAAATTTAAAAAAATCTAGAATGATTAAACCACAAGCTGCCAAAGAGAAAATAGAGTGAACTTAAAATATAAGGACTACTGAGGAAAGCCATGGTAATAGCCAAGATAATGCAAATGAAATAAACAAAAAGATAAAAAGAATCAGAGTGGTCAATAATACAGAAGGTAGGCAGAGATAATCCAGCATATGTATAATAGGAATCATGAAGAAGAAAACGTAATAGAACTAATACATAAAATTGTGATCCAAGAAAAATTTTCAGAAATAAAATAACTGTATTTATATGTTGAAAAGGGTTTCCATATTGCCAGAAAAACTGTCCCTAAACAGTCAATTCCAAAATACATACCAGTAAGTCATTAGGCTTTAAAAGATAAAGAAAACATGGCTAGAAGATAAGCTCCTTATAATGGAAAAATCAAATTAACATTAAATCTCAGGAAGAACATACACATCTAGAAAACAGTGAAGCAGCATTTTAAAGAGTCTCAAAGAAAGTTTGAGCTAAGAATTTTATATCCAGCCAAACTGTACTTCAGGTATCATTATCACCCTCTACTATCATGTATGCAAACACACACATACACACACACACACACACACACACACACACACACACACACACAAACACACCCTACAAATAGTCCATTCTACCCAAGATCCCATCCCAACATATACCTACTTAATTAAGCCAAGCTACTCAAGCAAGAGATAATTTGAGGCAAGGACTAATGGTAATCATTCAACACATTTCACTGTAGATCTAAGCTCAAAGGTGGGGACAAAAGTAGAAGAATAATTTGTAAATGTCTTATGTGTAGACAATATGGAAATAATATAATTAAAAAAGAGAGGAGAGGGAAAAAAAAGTAGAATGGCCAATGAGCTCATGGACTATTGCTTAGGCAACAGGTGGGAGTCAACGAATATCATTTAAAGTTGCTAAGTGAATAAGGGACTTAAAAAAGTTATCAGTAAAAAGGCAAACATTAGAACACAGAATGAAAACCATCCTACATACCACAATAAATAAAAATAAAGAAAATAAGCCATATAGAGAAATAAACAGTCATAATATAACGTGGGCAATAAATAAAATATGATAGAGTTAAAACCAAACATAGAATTGAACATAATTTACCTTTCTTATTAACATTTTCTATTTGGCTTATAAAGAAAAACCTGACTCCATCCTGTAAAGATGACACACATTTTAGCTTTCTGAGAAAGCTAAAAATAAAATTTGGGCAAAGATAGGTCTGACAAATAGAAAAAATAAAACAGGGTTTACAGTCTTCATATTAGATGGAAGAATTCAAGTCAAAAGCATTAAATATGACAAGGAATCCTACTTTATAACAATAAAGGTCACAATTCATAATGCTCTACAACAGTTATCAATATTTGTGTGCCAAATAATAGAAACCACCTTCACAAAACAGTAATTACAGGAGTTGTGAGGAAAAATACACTAATAAGAAGCACTTTGACTATTTTCAGTCTAAGAGAGATAAAATTGATAAAATTATAGCTATGGAAGAACTAAATAACATCTTTAATTAGGCAGATCATTGGCTCTTATTCCTTTTCTTTCCAACCATCTTTCTTTCTCCAATTTGATATTCCAATAATAGAAAATACATATCCTTCTCAGGTATGTATGAAACAGTCTCCAAAATTGTATATATGTAAATTACAAAAAAGTCTTAAGTTTCATGAAGCAGAAATAATGCAAACAATCATCTCTGACCATAATGCAATAAAATCTAGATGTCAGTATGAAAATTATGATTAAAGAAAATTTCTTCCAGAAATTAAGAACTCAAAATAACTCTAGGTCCAAAGAGGAAGTGTAAACTGAAATTGCTTCTTTTCTATAATGAATGAGTAAAAAAAGTAAATAAAAAATCTGTAACATACAATTAAAACAGTGACCAGAGGAAATTTTATTATACACATAAGAATGGAAATAATGAAAGTAAATTTACAATATAAAAAGCTATGAAAAGAACAACAAAGGAACCGCTACAGACAACACACACATGCACACGGAAAACAAATAATAAAAGCAAAAATGAAAATTGTATAAAACAGAAATATAGTAACACTAATAAAATGCTATTTCTTTTTTTGAAAAGCAAGATAAACACTGGCTACTTTAAGATTAAAAAGAGGTAAGTCATATGTAACAAAGTAAGAAGTACCAAGAAGGAAGCAATACTAAAAATAAATAGCCAACATTTGGAAACAACTTTAACTGTCCATCAACAGATGAAGACAATGTGCTATGTATATACAATGGGGTACTATTCAACCATAATAAAGAATGAGATCCTATCACTTGCAATGACAACTAGAAGCCATTATATTAAGTGAAACAAGCCAGAAAGACAAATGTCACATGTTCTCATCCAGTTTTGGGAGCTAAAACTAAAAACAACTGAACTCATGAATATATAGAGGAGAACGATGGTTACCACAAGCTGGTAAGGGTAATAGAGGAAGTGGAGATAGTTAAAGGGTACAAAAATACAGTTAGATAGAATAAGAGTATTTCATTGCATAACAGGGTGACTATAGTCAACAATATTTTATTGTACATTAAAAATATCTAAAAGAATATAATGGAAATATTTGTAACACAAAGACACATGAAGTGATGGATATCCCATTTATCCTCACTTATTATGCATTACATGCCTATATCAAAATATCTCCTGTATCCCATAAATATATGCATATGCTATGTATCCATAAAAGTAAAGTAATACCTGGCACAAATGTATGATAACAATTTTTTTTTTTTTTTTTTTTAGACGGAGACTCACTCTGTTGCCAGGCTGGAGTACAGCTGTGTGATCTCAGCTCACTGCAACCTTAGCCTCCCAGGTTGAGGCAATTCTCTTGCCTCAGCCTTCTGAGTAGCTAGGACTATAGGCAAGTGCCACCATCCCCAGCTAATTTTTTGTATTTTTAGTAGAGACAGCGTTTCACAGTATTAGCCAGGATGGTCTCAATCTCCTGACCTTAGGGATCCACTGCCTTGGCTTCACAAAATGCTGGGATAACAGGCGTGAGCCACTATACCTGGCTCACTAACAGAATTTTAAAACGTGAATAAAATGGGCAATTTCTTAGAAAACTAAACTAAATTAGACAGGATTTTAGTCAATTTACCATAGTAATCTCCAAGTATACAGTAAACAAATGAAACGAGATGAGGCTAGGTGCAATGGCTCACACCTGTGATCTTAGCATATTGGGAAGCCAAGGCAGGGGACCACTTGAGGTCAGGAGCTCGAGACCAGCCTGGCCAACATGGCGAAACCTTGTCTCTACAAAATATATAAACATTAGCAGGCTGTGGTTGTGCACATCTGTAATCCCAATTACTTGGGAGGCTGAGGCAGGAGAATCACTTTAAGCCGGGAGGCAGAGGTTGCACAAAGCCGAGATCGTACCACTGCACTCCAGTCTGGGTGACATATGAGACTCTGTCTCAATTTAAAAAAAAAGAAATGATGTGAGTAATAGGGTTAAATACCTTTATAATCCAGGTATGAAGAAAGGCTTCTTACGATGATTGAAATTTAACTACATAAAAACAGAAAAGAATATCTTCTATAGCTCAAAGTACCATAACTAATACTAAAAGATAAATGATTAACTGAGAGAAAATATTTGTAACATATCAGTGATAAACAGCTACTCTCCTTAATTAAAAAAACTTTTTTAAATAGAAGCGGGGAGAAACCCTAATAACCTAATAGAGGAATATGGAAATGCTAGGAACAGAGATTTCACATATGTATATACAAATATTGAGACATCATTGTCTATCAGACACAAAAATTCAAAAGCTTGGCTGGCTATCCAAGATGGCTGAATAGGAACAGCTTTAGAGTGCAGTTCCCAGCAAGAACACACAGGGTGAGTGATCACCGTATTTCCAAATGAGTTTTTACTGCCCACACATCAGGAGATTCCTGGGTGGAAAAGCGCCACGATTCTCCAGCACATCTATTTTAGCTGGTGTAGCAGGTTTCTGCACAAAAACTCACACAAATCTGGGCGGCCATTTCAACTGGCACCTGGAACACCTGGGAGACAGAGTCGCCCATACTACTGAAAAAGAGGGCGATGAAATAGGGAGCCCTTTGTGGGGGTGGGATCTGGCTCAGCGGGTCCCACCCCCACAAAGACCAGCAATCTGAAACACTCTGGATTGAGAGTTTCAGAGCAAGTACAACTGGACCCAGGACTGTCCAGTTCTGTGGGGGGAAGGGTGTCTGCAATTACCAAGGGAGTCCACCAATACCAAGGTAGTCCGCCATTACTGAGGCAGTTCACCATTATTGAGGCAGTCTGCCATTACAGAGACAGTCCACCATTACTGAGGCAGACCACCATTACCAAGGCAGTTCTAACTATACCTCTATAAACAAAACTGCAAGGAAGTTCACACTGCAGTTGGGCAGAGACCATGGCAGCTCAGCAATGCCTCTGCTACAGACTGCAAGTAGGCTACCTCCTTGCTGGGCAGGGCATCCCTGAAAAAAAGGCAGCAGAACATCAGGAAGTTATAAATAAAGCCCTACCTTCCCAGGACAGAGCATGGGGGAAAAAAGGCGGTTATGAGTTCCTCTGCAGCAGACTTAGACGTACCTACCCAGTAGCTCTGAACAGAACAATGGAGCTCCCAGCTCAGCAACTGAGCTCCTATAAGGGACAGACTGTCTCCTCAAGCAGCTCCCCAGCCCCCATATATCCAAAGAGACACCTCATAAAGGAAAGCTCAGACTGACATCTGGCAGGTTTCCTTCTGGGACAAAGATAACAGAAGATGAAACTGTCACCCAGGCAAGCAGGGTCTGGAATGGACCTCCAGCAGTCCTACAACAGAGTTCTTAACGACCTACAAAGAGACTTGACTCTGACATAATAATAGTGGAAGACTTTAACACTCCACTGTCAATATTAGACAGAACAAAAAAACAAAAAATTAACAAGGATATCCAGGACTTGAACTCAGATCTGGATCAAGCAAACCTAATAGACATATATAGATCTCTCCAGCCCAAATCCACAGAATATACATTCTCAGCACTGCATCACACCCACTCTAATATTGACTACATAATTGGAAGTAAATAACTCCTCAGCAAATGCAAAAGAAGAGAAATCATAACAACCAGTCTCTCAGACCACAGTGCAATCAAATTAGAACTCAGGATTAAGAAACTAACTCAGAACCGCACAACTTCATGGAAACTGAACATCTGGCTTTTGAATGTTGACTGCAAAAACAGTGAAGTGAAGGCAGAAATAAAGATGTTCTTCGAAACCAATGAGAATGAAGACACAACATACCAGAATCTCTGGGACACATTTAAAGCCGTGACTAGAGGAGAATTTATAGCAATAAATGCCCATATGAGAAGCAAGGAGAGATCTAAAATTGACACCATATCATCAAAATGGAAACAGCTAGAGAAGTAAGACCAAAAAAACCTCAAAAGCTAGCAGAAGACAAGAAATAACTAAGATCAGAGCAGAACTGAAGGAGATAGAGACACAAAAAAACCCTTCAAAAAATTAATAAATCCAGGAGATGGTTTTTTGAAAAGATCAACAAAATAGATAGACCACTAGCCAGGTTAATAAAAAAAGAAAGAGAGAGTAAAATCAAATAGATGCAATAACAAACAATAAAAGGGAAATCACCACAGATTCCACAGAAATACAAACTACAATCAGATATTACTACCAACAACTCTATGTACATAAACCAGTAAACCTGGAAGAAAAGGATAAATTCCTGGACACATGCACCCTTCCAAGCCTAAACCAGGAAGAAATCGAAACCCTGAATAGACCAATAACAAGGGCTGAAGTTGAGGCAGCAATAAATAGCCTACCAACCAAAAAAAGTCAAGGTCCAGATGGGTACACAGCTGAATTCTACCAGACATACAAAGAGGAGCTGATACCACTCTTTCTGAAACTATTCCAAACAATCCAAAAGGAGGGAATCCTTCCCAAATCATTTTACGAGAACAACATCATCCTGATACCAAAATCTGACAGATACCCAATAAGAAAAGAAAACTTCAGGCCAATATCCATGATGAACATCAATGCAAAAATCTTCAATAAAATACTGGCAAACCAATTGCAACAGCACACCAGAAAGCTTATCCATCATGATCAAGTAAGCTTCATCCCGGGGATGCAAGGCTGGTACAACATACACAAGTCTATAAACGTAATTCACCACATAAACAGAACCAAAGACAAAAACCACATGATTATCTCAACAGATGCAGAGCCCTTCGACAAAATTCTACAGCCCTTTATGATAAAAACTCTCAATAAACTAGGTATCAATGGAACGTATCGCAAAATAATAAAAAGGTATTTACAACAAACCCACAGCCAATATCAAACTGAGTGGGCAAAAACTGGAAGCGTTCCCTTTGAAATCTGGCACTAGACAAGGATGACCTCTCTCACCACTCCTATTCTGTATAGTGTTGGAAGTTCTAGCTAGAGAAATCAGGCAAGAAAAAGAAATAAAGGGTATTCAGTTAGGAAAGGAGGAAGTCAAATTGTCTCTATTTGCAGACAACGTGATTTTATATTTAGGAGATCCCACTGTCTCAGCCCAAAATCTCCTGAAACTGATAAGCAACTTCAGCAAAGTCTCAGGATACAAAATCAATGTGCAGATATCACAAGCATTCCTATACACCAATAACAGACTTAAAGAGAGCCAAATCAAGAACGAACTGCCATTCACAATTGCTACAAAGAGAATAAAACACCTGTAATACAATTAACAAAGGATGTAAAGGACCTCTTCAAGGAGAACTACAAACCACTGCTTAATGAAATAAGAGAGGACACAAACAGATGGAAAAACATTCCATGCTCTTGATTAGGAGGAATCAATATTGTGAAAACAGCCATATTGCCCAAAGTAATTTATACATTTAACACTATCCCCATGAAGCTACCTATGACCCTCTTCACAGAACTGGAAAAAAACACGTTAAACTTCATATGGAACCAAATGAGAGCCCGCATAGCCAAGTCAATTCTAAGCAAAAAGAACAAAGCTGGAGGCATCATGCTACCTGACTTCAAACTATGGTACGAGTCTACAGTAATCAAAACAGCATGGGACTGGTACCAAAACAGAGAGATAGACCAATGGAACAGAACAGAGGCCTCAGAAGCAATGCCACACATCTACAACCATCTGATCTTTGACAAGCCAGACAAAAACAAACAATGGGGAAAGGATTCCCTGTTTAATAAATGGTGTTGGGAAAACTGGCTAGCCATGTGCAGTAAGCAGAAGCTGGACCCCTTCCTGACATCTTACACTAAAATTAACCCCAGATGAATTAAAGACTTAAACATAAGACCTAATACCATAAAAACCCTAGAAGAAAACCTAGGCAAAACAATTCAGGACATAGTCATAGGCAAGGGCTCCATGATTAAAACACCAAAAGCACTCAACAAAAGCCAAAATAGAAAAATGGGATCTAATTAAACTCCAGAGCTTCTGCACAGCAAAATAAACAATCATTATAGTAAACCGGCAACCAAAAGAATGGGAAAAAATTTTTGCAATCTACCCATTTGACAAAGGGCTAATATCCAGAATCCACAAAGAACTAAAATAGATTTACAAGAAAAAAACAAACCCATTCAAAAGTGGGTGAAGGATATGAACAGACACTTTTAAAAAGAAGACATATATGAGGCCAAAAAACATATGAAAAAATGCTCATCATCACTGGTCATTAGAGAAATGCAAATCAAAACCACACTGAGATACGCCAGTTAGAATGGCAATCATTAAAAAATCTGGAGACAACAGATGCTGCAGACAATGTGGGGAAACAGGAACACTTTTACATTGTTGGTGGGAGTGTAAATTAGCTCAACCATTGTGGAAGACAGTGTGGTGCTTCCTCAAGGACCTAGAAATAGAAATTACATTTGACCCAGGAATCCTATTACTGGATATATATCCAAAGGATTATAAATTGTTCTATTATAAAGACACATGTACACGTATGTTCATTGTGGTGCTGTTTACAACAGCAAAGACCTGGAAACAACCCAGATGCCCATCGATGACAGACTGGACAAGAAAAATGTGGCACATATACCATGGAACACTATGCAGCCATAAAAAACGACCAGTTTGTGTCCTTTTTAGGGTCATGGATGAATCTGGTAACCATTATTCTCAGCAAACTGACACAAGAACAGAAAATCAAACACCGCATGTTCTCACTCATAGGCAGGTGTTGAACAATAAGAACACATGGACACAGGGAGGGGAACATCACACACTGGGGTCTGTTGGGGGGGACTAAGGGAGGGACAGTGAGGGTAGGGAGTTGGGGAGGGATAACATGGGGAGAAATGCCAGATATATGTGATGAGGATGGAGGCAGCAAGCCACATTGCCATGTATGTACCTATGCAACAATCCTGCATGTTCTGCACACGTACCCCAGAACCTAAAGTGCAATAAATATATTTTTAAAAAAATTCAAAAGCTTAACAACATACTCTTAGAAAGGTTGTGCAGAAACTGGCCCCTCATACCTTGCTGGTGGGTGGGTAATGTGGTACAACCTCTAGAAGAAGTTAGCAAGAGCTAACATAACCAGAGGAATTTTACCCTTTAACTCAATAATCTCTCCTCTGAGAAATTCCTCTAAAATTTCATCTTCAACAATATTTCAGCAAATAAAGTTATTCAATGCACCATTATTTTAATAGCAAACCATGGAAACAATCTAGATACCCAAACAAAGATGACTGGTTAAATTAACATGGTATGTGCAGACAGTACAGTACTATACAGCTGTAAAATTTCTGAAGAATGTCTCTATGAGCTGACGTGGTTATTTGCAGAACATATTGGTAAACAAAAACACTCATATTTTCATTTAAAAAAAAAGAACATAGGAAGGAGAGCCAGAAACCAAAGAAACTGCTTAACTCCAAGAGATGATATGAACAGACAACTGGGAGGGATCGGAAAGGGAATGAGACTTCTCTGAGTTTACTTTTTTCCTATACTACATTAATATTCATGTTCTCTTATTCAAAAAATAAAGTTTAAGATGTAAAATAACTTGAAATCAAATACAAACAATAGGAAATGAGCTGAGCTGTATACAAAATTGCTAACCAGTCAAAAAATATTAAGTCTCAATATTGAAGAAATTAGAGATTCTAGGACTAGGGTTTCACTGTGCAGCAACTCAAAGGCAAAAGTGCTAAAAACTCATTGAGGTTCAAAAGAGAAATAACCATATTTTTAAATTTATACAAATTTATGGCATACACAAGAAAATTTTTTACATGTATATAATGCATAGTGATCAAGTCAGGGTATTTAGGGTGTCAACCACCTGAGTAAAATGCAATTTTCAGTAGTCTCCCCACTCTATCAAACACTGAATTTATTCCTTCTATCTTACTGCATGTTTGTACCCTTTAACCCATTTTTCTTCAGCCTTCCCTCAACTTCCACTCATCTTTCATAGTCTGTTATCTCTCTGTCCATTCTCTACCTCTATATGACCCCATTTTTTAGCTCCCACATGTAAGTGAGGACATGTGATATTTGTCTTTTTGTGCTGGCTTACTCCACTTAAGATAATGTCCTCAAGTTCCATCCATGTTGCTGCAAATGACACAATTTATTTTTATTTATGACTGAATATTATCCTACACACTCTCTCTCTCTCTCTCTCTCTGTGTGTGTGTGTGTGTGTGTGTGCGTGTATGTAATGTTTTCTGTATCAATTCATCTATTGATGAACACTTAGGTTTATTTCACGTCTTTGCTATTTTGAATAGTGCTGCAATAAACATGTGAATGCAGGATTCTCTTTGATACATTGATTTCTTTTGCTTTGGGTAGACATCCAGCAGTGGCATTGCTGAATTGAATGGTAATTCTATTTTTAGTTTTTTTGAGAAATCTCCATACTGTTTTTCACAGTGGCTGTATTAACTTACATTGCCACCAATAGTGTCTAACACTTCCCTTTTCTCTGCATCCTCACCAACATCTGGTATTTTTTTTTTTTTTGTCTTTTTAATAATAACCATTCTGACCTGGTAAGATGATATCTCACTGTGGTTTTTAAATACATTTCTCTAATGATTACTGATGTTGATTTTTCAAATATACCTGTTAAAATTTGTATGTCTTCTTTTGAGAAATGTCTATTCATATCCCTTGGCCACTTTTTAATGGCATTATTTGTTTTTTCCTATTTGATTGCTTCATATATTGTGGATATTAGTCCCATGTTGGATGAATGATTTACAAATATTTTCCTCCATTCAACATGCTGTCTTTCCACTCTGTTGCTTGTTTCCTTTGCTGCACAAATATTTTTAATTTCACATAGTCCATTTTTTCTTCTTTTTTGTTCTCTGTGTTTTTGAGGTCTTAGTCATAAATTCTTTTCTTAGACCAGTGTTCAAGAGAGTTTACCCTAGGTTTCCTTTTAATATTTTTATGGTTTTGGATCTTATGTTTAAGTCACTCACCCATTTGAGTTGAGTTTTGTATACAGTGAGAGATAGAGGTCCAGTTTCACTCTTCTGTACATGACAATCAATTTCCCCAGAACTATGTATTGAAGAGGGTGTCCTTTATCCAACATCAGATCTTGTTGGCTTTGTCGAAGATCAGTTAGCTCTAAATGTGAGGATTTATTTCTGGATCCTCTATTCTGTTATATTGGTCTGTGTATCAGTTTTTATATCAATGTTGTTTCAGTTACTATAGCCCTGTAATAAATTTTGAAGTCAGGTAAAGTGATGACTCCAGCTTTGTTATTTTTGCTCAGAATTACTTTGGCTATTTGGGCTTTTTGGTCCCATATGAAATTGAGAAATTTTTTCTAATTCTGTGAAGAATGAGGTTAGGACTTTAACAGGGACTACATTCAATCTGTAGGTTGCTTTGGACAATGTAGTCGGCACTACTTAACATAGCTTTCATAATATAATATATTTTGTGAGACTTTCTTTTCTTTCAAGAAATATTTATAGATAACCTACTGTGAGTTAGGCACTGTACTGGGCCCGAGGATAGAGTGACAAGTCACAGGATCCATGGATCAGGTATTTCAGAGCCAGCCATTAAACAAATAATTTCACTAATTAATAATTCATTACAATGTATAACATATGACACTAAAAGAAGTACATGTATATTTTACTCTACCTAAACCCTCAGATATAATTAATTTCTGAACAGCTTGGAATCATAGGCTATTACATTTCATAGGCATAATTCATCACAGTTGATCCTAATGCAGTAAGTCAGCAACACATTTATCAATTGAATATTTTGGGGTGAACTCACAAAACAGATCTCATTTTTCTAGTGGAGCAGTCTTTTTAAATTTAATGAATTGGATGTTTACAAGAAAATCCTACTGTTTAAACTCTCTAGGGCCAACTAAATATTAAAATTAATACAGTAAGGATTTGAAAAAAAGAAATTTAAAATTTACCTTTATTATAGTAGACAGATTGAATTCTACTTAGGAATATGCCCTAATTTCATTTTCTATTTAATATGCAGACTTGTAGCACTGTTTAATTAAAATGCCACTTAGACCAGTGAAACGGATCTTAGTGAGCACAAACCTGGGGCTGCTCACTAAAATTTGCAGATAAGATTAGCAAAGTCTATGATGGTGCCATCTGAAGCACGTTCCACAACACTGGATGTAAGCAGCGTCATGACAATTTTACGTGCCGCTAAATGGTAACATCAGTTTTGTTTTTGCCAGGAAATGCATGGATCCTGAAGAGACTTGAATGATTTATAGATAAGCAAGCTGGGCGCTTGTCAAACTGGGGTGACATGGGGTTGTCATAGATTCCCTACTTTAGTCTACCAAACTGTATGTTTTCCTATTAGAACAAGGAAGTCATCCACAAACATTTTTGAAAAGGATGCATGCAAAGAAACATCAATGAAAGTACTGATTGTCAACATAATTTGGGTGGAGAAAAGAAGAGAGGAAAGATTCCACATTTTTAGTTTGTGTTATGCAATTCTTTTAGACATTACCAGAATGGACAAGCTGACCAAGCTCACAGTTCCCTGTCCTATCCTTTTTCCAGGTGGAGACAATGTATAATTTTCAGCATTACTTATCACAGGCAGATTACAGAGTGTCAAAGGCACTGTGAGTTGAGAGATAAGGCAGGAAAATGCTTTTCCCTTTGCATGAAAGGATGACTATTCAGTGTGTAACTGTAACAGTGAAATTTCTGACTCCCTATTTGGTATTAATCTAAGGCACTATTGCTGGCTATTAAAATTTAATGAAAGGAATGTCCAAATTCAACCATTAAATTGTATTGATACAGCCAGATGTGTATGTGGGGTTGCTCAGATGTTCTTTACCAAAATAATTTCCTTTCTAAATTATTTTGGATAATCTAGTTGGAAATACTCAAGTCACAATTCTTTCCATCTTGGCAATACAGTGTAATGAATGCTGACTTCAAAGAATGTAAGAATCTTTAAATTTGAGTAGTGTGAATGATGCAAATGTTACAAATATACCTCCATTTAAGTTATAATTAATCTTGAATCATATAATACCAGCCTTATAAAAAGCAACAAAGTATTAATGCACATTGTATTGGCATCTGTTTTTATATATGAGCATCCACATCATATATGGTCTTTTGTTCAAAGAGGGGAGTCGTGTGATTAATCCTAATTTTCCTGATTCACACACAAACAGAGCAATGCCTTCCAATAGGAAGCACCTAGCAGAATCAGAGGGCAGGGTATTCATTCCAAAGACCTGGCCAGTACAATTCATATGAATCTTTGCCATTTCAGCTCTGTCCCACCTCTGAAGCATTCTCAAACAGAAGGACTGGATTAAACATCAGGAATAAGAACTGTAATCTCTTCTTAAGGAAACACAAAATCCCTTTTGACAAAATTATAAAATGTGATATATATATATCTCACTATCACTATATACCGCTATTTTGCATTAATCTCTCTATACAGCATATATATAGTTTCTCTATATAATAATGCAAACAATAGAGGATTCGGAATTAACAGCATGCATTGCATTACTACTTTGCATCATGGTAGAAGGAAATGAAGGAACACGGAAAAAGCTGTGGGTAAGATTTCCTAATGTGCTCCACGGTAAGTAAATCTGCAAAATACAAAGGGACCTGGAATCGAAAACATAAAGCCTGCTGTGCCTGCAAGGTTTCCTGATGCCTAAAGCATCAGGAAGATTCTTGGAGGGCACTTCACCCCAGTGAAAAATATTGCCCTTATAAAGCTGTCAGAGTCTGTCTCAGCTTCAGTTACCTGGCATGTAAAGAGCCAGTCAATCCCACAAATTAGGCAAGCCCTGTAGGCTTGTCTAACTTATATGCCAGGCTTTCAGGAAATGTTAAAGGCCCAACTGGAGCTGTGATGTGTACCTCTGTTAACAACTGGACTGTGTGTATATCATATTGAGTAGTGACAATGTGATACGATGCCTGACTCAGCAACTTTGGGAGACCCTATATGCAAAAATGAAAACTATTCAACAGCACTGGTACCAGACAGGGTAGCCATACAGAGATTTATAGAGTCCCACGGTCTAATACATGGAATCACATAACTTTTGACTTGTAATGGCATTTAGAAGCAAAATGCACTAAAAATAATGATTTGGACCTAGAACACCACCAACTAAATTGTCATTCATTGATATAATTTTTGGGTCAAGGTCTGAGGCTACATTTTAAATTTGGTCTCAGAGTCTTCTGAGTTTGCTTTTTCAGAATCAACCCTGACAGACACAGGGCATATAGACTGGTGTGCTAGGACAGCAACAATGGTTTTTTAAACATATGAACATACTTTTGTTAGTCATACTTCCTTGTGTGTGGCTTTTCGTCTATTTAAGCAGACAATTATTTTCGGAGGTTTTGGCCTGCTCGAGTGGAGATGTAACAACAGAGTCGGAAATCAATGTATAACATTCGTGCACCAGGATTGGGGGTAAGACTTGGAGGTGAGGACTCAGGGTGTGAAGTCTTTACAACTCTAGTCAAAAGTCAAGCACTGTAACTTGAACAGGTATCAATCATACTGCAGAAGAAACCAGGAAAGACAGCAAACAGCAGGCAGAGCACAGACCCGCTCTCATCACCATAAGGATACCTATTCCTCTTACTGTTCGGCAGCCTCCTGGATGGACGAGGAGAGAAGACACCCATTAGGGGAAATGCCTGCCAGGGAATTTGCACTTGAAAATTGACAAAATATTTGTACCCTCACCCCCAAATAATGCTGATTTAAAGTAAGAGACAGGCAAGTCTTTAATTAGTAAGCTAAAGTTTTCTTACCCTCCATCACCAGCAATGAAGACTCTAAACAAGATGATACTAGTTACAGAAAATAAAAATAGGCCAGATGCAGTGGCTCACGCCTGTAATCCCACCGCTTTGAGAGGCTGGGGTGGGAGGTGGGGCAGATTGCTTGAGCCCAGGAGTTTGAGATCAGCTTGGGTAACATGGTGAAACCCCTTCTTTGTAAAAAATACTAAAATTATCCAGGTGTGGTGGCATGCACCTGTAGTCACAGCTACTCAGGAGACTGAGGTGGGAGGAGTGCTTAAGCTCAGGAGGCAGAGGTTGCAGTAAGCTGAGATCGTGCCACTCCATTCCAGCCTGGGCAACAGAGTGAAACTCTGTCTCAAATAAATGAAGAAATAAAATAATAAAATCTATTCTTACATCTGAGTTGTAGTTTGCAAATACCAAGCTGGCTATTAAATAGCATGAAATAAAAATCATATTAGGTATTTAGGTAAGTATATTTGACAAAAATGTTACAGGCTCAGGGTTCAGACAAATCTGATTTGAATGTTGGGTTTCCCTGGATAGGCCTCAGCTTGTTTATTCTGCATGATGTTGTAAGGAATAGAAGTATAGAGTGCCCTACCTGTTTGGCACTCAATAAACAGTACCTACTGCTATGATTATTACAACTACTGTTGTTGTTGCTCCGCTGTTATCATCATCATCATCATTGTCAGTGGTAGTAATCATAATAGCAGCAATAATAGGACTTGATGGAATAGTGGGTGATGAAGAAATTGAGTCCAAACTTACAGTGTGTGGCAGGTAAAAATCACTAGTGTATGTGTCTCATAATTGTTGAAAGGAAAAGGCTTTCTGGAACCACCTGAAATATGGAAAAGAGTTAATAACACTGAGTATAGAAAATGAGTAGTAGAAAATTATTAAGCAGGAGGAGACTTCATTATTTTTCTTCCTGTGGGAACTTGGCTTGAAGGGGTTGGGATAAAGAGACATTTAGCTAATTGTTAAATTGACATTAGCAATTTGGCCTCAGAAATGGAAGAAAGGACCTGATTTATAGAGAAGACACTGACTAGTGCAAAGGGATTCAACTAGGGTCCATTTATAAAACCACCTGAAAGCAAATGCAATTCAGTCTGATTGTATTTTCTATTTAATATACATATAAATGACTTAAATTTTTTTTGAGATGGAGTCTTGCACTATCACCGGGCTGGAGTGCAGCAGTGCTATCTCGGCTCACTGCAACCTCGGCCTCCCAGGTTCTAGTGAATCTCCTGCCTCAGGCTCCCAAGTAGCTGGGATTACAGGTGCACCACCACACCTGGCTAATTTTTTGTATTTTTAGTGGAGATGGGGTTTTACCATGTTGGCCCGGCTGGTCCCGAACTCCAGACCTCTTGATCCGCCTGACTGGCCTCCCAAAGTGTTGGGATTACAGGTGTGAGCCACTGTGCCTGGCCATAAATGACTATTTTTAAAGGTATTATAGTATGGCCTTTTTTTTTTTTTTTTTTTTTTTGAGACGGAGTTTCACTCTTGTTACCCAGGCTGGAGTGCAATGGCGCGATCTCGGCTCACTGCAACCTCCGCCTCCTGGGTTCAGGCAATTCTCCTGCCTCAGCCTCCTGAGTAGCTGGGATTACAGGCACGCGCCACCATGCCCAGCTAATTTTTTGTATTTTTAGTAGAGACGGGGTTTCACCATGTTGACCAGGATGGTTTCGATCTCTTGACCTCATGATCCACCCGCCTCGGCCTCCCTAAGTACTGGGATTACAGGCTTGAGCCACCACGCCCGGCCTAGTATGGCCTTTTTAAAGAACAAAATTACAGAGTAACAAGAAATACAATTATTCCATTAGTTCACAAATCAGAATCACTTCTCTACTATAAATATAGTCCTTGAAATAACTATAATTAAGATAATAATGATATTTTTATTAGAACATTCTCCTTGATCAGGTGACTTTTTAAAGAAAAATTTTAAGCAATTTAAGTCTACTATTTCTGCTCAAAGATCAATTATAGTTACTCAGAGATAATACTTGAAAGTAAAAGATAAAAATCTGTGTTTTAGAATTGCAGTGCTAGAAAAAGGATATTTTTCCAGTTGGAAAATAAATAAAAGATGAAGGAGAACCTGAAAGCTACTTTATCAGAGTTAATAAAATTAACATATACTCAGCAACTTCATAGAGACACAAATTAGTTCTAACACTGCTGTGATTTATGAAGTTCCACAGTAAGAAGCGAGAGTTGAAAAACTCAGTAGGACCAGATGCCACAACAGGCTGGAAGGCGCTCCATGGGAGGCCAAGAGAGAAAACAACGAGGGACACAAAGAATGTACTATTTCATGGAGAAAGGTTCTAAAAGGTTCTGCCTTTGAGTTCTGAAGAAAATGTTATGACCATCTGTTTTCTGTCTCCCTCATGCTGAGAAACTTGGAGATAGGGAGCCTGTCTTACTCATCCTTGTGTTTCTGGAACCTGCTGTTAGGTGCTCAACACAGACACGTGTTAACGGAATGATGGTGATGATGTGTCCACTGTGGAACTGGGAGAGAGAAAATGTTGTACCTTTCTCAGAAGAGCCACCCTGGACAGATACTTGGGTAGCACAAGGAATTTTGGCTTCCTGTAATATTAATACCTTTGTTGTGATTTTATGCTCTTTAAAAATTAATTCAGTTGGGTATTCTTATGGTGAGAGTGTTTGCTGTTTGCCCCCACATTTCAGGTATTTCCAAGGTATGCTGGGTTGGGGTAGAGGGGAGAAGAAAAAGTTGACATTGGCTATATTCTATAAATCTAATTTCCTACCTTTTGATTGCCCTAACAGAGATATTAGAAAATCCTATTTGGATTAAAGAAGCTGTTTTAGTAAAAACTATGAAAAAAGGCATTAAAGATTTAGTTACATTGCTTTCAGAACATCTGTAGACTCTTAGTAGCTTTTATTTCCTTGTGTGGATGCTGTGTGTTTTTAACAATCAGACTAATAATATTATACTTAATCGCATTTTACAAAATCATGAATAAAATAATAATACTTTGTGAGATTTCAGAATTTTCTTAGTTTAATTTTGTAAGTAACACCATATTGTATACTTTCAAACTTATTCTTTTATATTTGACAACTAGATAGAATCTCTCATTACTGAGACAGATCCCAAATTCCTCTCAAACCATTTTTCTAAGAGCAATATAAACTCCCATTATATATAGTATTATAAATGAAGGTACCCAATATCATGTTTTCAGCAAACTACGTACAAATCAATAGAAAACTCAAGAAAATTAGAGAAATGGAAGAGATCTTCAGAAATTACTTGGTTTGTTTCCATTTCTCCTATCAGCTTTCCATACAGCACAGCACAGAGAAATATGGATCAATGCTTTTGTTCACTGATAATGTATTTGAACATCATAGAATTTGTATTTATGCAACATTGTTTGCATACTGTGCTAAGAACTGGGGATTTACATTTTTCTGTGTAAAGGGGTTCACTATATAGTTCTCTGAAGACATACATGTAGGTTGTCTTAAGCTGGGCATGTTATGGTAGAAGTGGGCAGAGGTGCTCGAATGAAGGAATGGCCATTCACAGCAGGGATTTGAGTAGACAGTAGGTGCTTTACAGGGAAGTGCCCTGGAGTTGTGTTGGCAATATTTACCTGACAATTCTTACTGGGGGGAGCGGCTACTTTATATGTTAAAAAAAAGGGTATTTAAACTTCAATGGTGCTACTTATGTTTCTATCACAACACATTTAGTATAGTATCTTTTACATTTTCCATGCCCCTTCTGGCCTCACCTCAGTTATTTAGCACCATATAAGTACTAAAATTAGTTGTAACTTATATAATTTACTGATAATACATATCAGATACTGATCTCATAAATGACTGCTTTACATGATAAACACCTGACTTGATTCTTCTAAAAACTCAGTAAATGGAAAAGTAATTTTTCCAAAGACATAACTAAAATTTCTTTGGGTGAGGGTGGGAGATGGAAGTGTTGAAATCCCTTGAAATGAGCTTTCTGGCCTGTCTTTTCTTAGGATTCCTAATATTCTAAATAGCATTAAGAAAATGTGGAGAACCACATGCAAGGAAAGACTTGGTCACTGTTTTCAACAGCCGTTCCAGACCCAGCCTGTATGAAGAGCACCCAGAACTCTGAAATTCTCTCCATATCTTCATTCGGAGTCTAAATTCGGCATTCCTAAATCTTTTTGTATTGAATTCCTTGTACTATAGATACACTGAATATACGCTTTAGTTATACAGAAAGATACCAACATACAGTTAAGTCTGTCAGCTAGCATTAGCGTTTTGATTTAATATATAGTATTTATGCATTCACACAAGTTATATTTATGCGGACACTCAGAGGAGGAACATTTAGAAACTTTAAAAATTTCTCTGGCATTCACATGATAAGAAAATATGGATGCATTTCATTTTATTTGAATTGTCATGCCATCTGCCAAAATTCACTCTCTCAAAAAGTACTGTTTTTGACAGCATCAAAAAGAAATTCTGGGTGAGAAATAGGCATCTACTTTTTACTTTATTTACAAAAGACACGTTTTATTTGTATTCACAAGGGCATTTTGCAAATTAATTTTGCTCAATTAGTATGTCATTCTGTGACAATGACAGAATAATCAGATTCTTAAATGAGTTCAAATTCTTTTTAGTTTTAACTTTGCAAAGCATGAAAAGAGTATATGGTGTAATGCAAAAATTTATTCTTTCAATTTATTATAATGCCATCTTTCCTCCATAAAGAAGACATAATTGGCATCACCTAGGCACTCACTGTAGGTAATTTCTACTAATGACTGAATTTGTGTTGAGTCATTCTTATCTTATTCTCACCGCTATATAAAGTTTGTATTATTTGTGAAACGACAAATAGAATTTACCTGAAGTTAGTGATTATGAAACAAACTAAGTTTCAGAAGAATTGACTTTAAGATTCTCAATTCCTTCTAAGTGGGTAGTGAGAGCTGAAACTGGCCAGACATCTGCTCAGCCGTTAGATAGACACATAGTGTCAACTCTGCATTTAACACGCTAAATAAGACAGAAGGGGTATGATAGAAGATATGACCCTTGCCTCAAATACTTTACAATCTACTTGGAGAGGTAACTGTATCCACAGGTAAAAGTAGAAATGGATCTATAATGTGTATTATGTATGAAGGTGCAGGTATGGCTAGTATACATGAATACTGTATGATTTCACAACAAGGCTACCTTGATTTAAGATGTCTTCATGACTTTCATTGATTCTCAGAATCATGAAGAAGGCAAAGGACAGAAGTGGGTGCTCTTTGGGGAAATTGATGAATTCGGATAAAAGATGGGGGAAAGTGTAATAGATAAATACTTCTGCATAGAGTGGGCAAAGTGGTGAATGCAAATTGTAAGATAGCTATCCTAGTTGGAGCAGAAGATTTGTGTTAGAAAATAATAAAAGTCTGTATACATAATATGGATCAATTAATAGAATGTTTTTAGCCGGGCGCAGTGGCTCACGCCTGTAATCCTCGCACTTTGGGAGGCTGAGGTGGGTGGATCACCTGAGGTCAGGAGTTCAAAACCAGCCTGGCCAACATGATGAAACCCCATCTTTAAAAAAAAAAAAAAAAGAATGTTTTTTAAAAGTAGGTTGAAGAGTCTGAAGTAACCGGAAACCATTACAGGGTCAGAAAAGAGGAACAACAGAATATCTACATTTTAGCAAAGACTTCTCCAGGCACTTGTATTTTTTTTTTTTTTT
>NW_022436947.1:39248297-39394630 GCF_009761245.1 Sapajus apella
AGCTAATTTTTTGTATTTTTAGTAGAGATGGGGTTTCACCATGTTGACCAGGATGGTCTCGATCTCTTGACCTCATGATCCACTTACATCATTAGTGCATAGCACACATCCATGTTCAGAACAGTGCTAGGAATATAATAGTAAAATAAATGATTAGAAACAGGAGATGAATGGGTTATTCAAGGGGACAACTCTCTTTCTGTGGCTGAAACACAGTGTGTTACACTGGGGTTGGACTCTTTCTTTGATTTGCAGAATGCTCCACAGCACAAGTTGCAGCTGGAGGCAGGTGCTGCTTCTCACTTCTCTGGAAACCTGGGAACAAAGACATGGACCTATGGCCTAGGCCTAGGTTTGGGCAATCAGACACAACCAGATGGGATTTTGAATCTGGAGCTATTGACGCAAAGCAGTGGCAACAGTGGAGAATGTTTTCTATTGGCAGCAGAGACTGCCACAGTTCGTTTCTGTGGGTAGCTGTGGTAGTTTGGCCAGAGAGAGCATTGTCTCTACTGAACCTGGGGTGACCCTGGCTACATTCTTGCTATAGAACCTCTGTTTGTTTTTCTTATTGTCCAAGATTGGTTTTGCCACCTTTCTTGTGATTCTGTAAGTGACTCAGTGGTCATTCAATAAATTCCTTTTCTCCATAAATCAAACAGAATCCAGTTGTTGTTTGCACTCAAGAACTCTGAGAAAGCATCCAAGGCAGGCATACCATCTGGGGATAATAATGGCAGTAGGTAGAGAGAGAAAAGGACAAAAGTGAGAGACATTGATAAAGAAGAACTGACAGAGCAGGCACTAGCAAGACACTGCTTCACTATTCTGTTTGCAGTAGTATGCGCATGACATTGCCTAAGGGATAAAACAGACTGAAACACAATATTTGCAAGTATGTACCCTAACAGATTCATAATAAAGTGTTTGCAGAACATGTGAATATAATGTCTGTAAGTGTGACATTTTTCTTCAGAGGATAGACTAAACTGGGGAAGTGGTGGTAAACATAAATGATTTTTTTAAATAATTAAAAAAATGTCTATAAAGGGAAAGAGTAAAGCAAGAGAACCAGGAAAGCTGGTAGTGTAACTTAGTCTGAGCTCAAAGGCCCAAAAACAAGGTGAAGTGTTGGCATAACTCCCACCCCAAGGTTAAAGCTCTGAGACTGGGAGTTCTGATGTCTGAGCTGAGAAGGGGGGGCGTAATCTGTTCTGGAAGCACTTCACAGTCACACTCAGGAATACTGTTTCAGCAGCTATCTGGGCATCCCTTACCCCAGTCAAGTAAGCACATAAAATTTACCTTCATATCACCGTACTTACTACTGCCAGAGTAAACGGTGGTCAAACGCAAATCCATTGATTCTCTTCCACTGCTAGGAAAGTTTTGGTACTTTGTCCTTTGTTTTCAAATAAAGCCTAAACTCCTTAGAATGACATTCAGAGTCTGCCATGACCTTCCATGGTCACATCTTTGCCACATAAACCTTTCGTGCTCAGGCTTGCCTTGCAATCCTTTGATTCTTGGCTTTTACACATGTTGTTTGCTCTGCCTGGAGCCTACTTCTCACCTCGCTCTCGCATCTGACTCTTCTCTCTCCTCTACAGCTCAGCGACATGTTTTTCTTCTTAAAAGTGTCTGCTGACCACTATTCCTAGCAAAATAGCCATGGCTATATTTTTATAACTCTTGCTTCAAGCATTACAGCCCTTCACACTTATAGGATAATGGTTAATTTTTTCATTTTTTTTCACCATTAGACAGTGAGAACTGTGGGATCACATTACTCATTGATCTTTGTATCATTATTTCTCAATGATTGTTGGATTCCCAACATCCAGGCTTTACTCCAAATAAGTCCTCGATATGTACAGTTACAGGAATGGAAAGAGCACACAAAAGACTTATGAAACCTAAAAGATTTCCAGCTGGGCACATGGCTCACACCTGTAACCCCAACACTTTGGGAGGCCAAGGTGGGAGGATGATGAAGTCAGGAGTTCAAGACCAGCCTGGCCAACATGGTGAAACCCCATCTCTACTAAAAATACAAAATATTAGGTAGGCGTGGTGACAGGTGCCTGAAATCCCGGCTGCTTGGGAGGCTGAGGCAGGAGAATTGCTTGAACCCAGGAGGTGGAGGTTGCAGTGAGCCAATATTATACCACTACACTCAAGCCTGGGCAATAGGGCAAGACTGTCTGAAAAAAAAAAAAAAAGATTTCCACAGCTGCACTTCAGCTAATTTAATATTAATAAGGAGTTCTTTTTCACAAAGCTGAAAGGTCTAAGGTCCATTAACCTGAACTAGATCTACAATGAAGCTGGATCTTTAAGATAGAATATATAATTGTTTCCTAAATGTTCAATGGTCAAAAGGCTAGTTCTTATAAAGGAAAATAATTTATTGAGAAACATTCCTGGCTTCAAGGAGAGTCAAACTTCAGAAAGCTGTCTCGTCTTTCCTTCAACTTTAGAGTTACAAACATAGGGTCCTTTAGTGATTCTTGTTTAATGTAAGTCACTTTTGCATTATAGGAAAAACAACCACAAAAAAAAAAAAGAAACCCAGAAAGGCAAGCACAGACATTAAAAGGAGGATAAGGTACAGTAAGAGCAGTAGAGCAATAGACTGGAAAAATATCCTAAAATTTTAAAGTCTAATGGAAAAAGAAGCAAGACATATGTTCAAAAGTGTGGAGAAAGCTGTAACTCATGGTTACTGAAATTCAACCCAATAGAAAACTGGTGTTTCCTTCAGCTTCTGGTTTATTTCCTAGAGTTCCTTCATCTTCATCATCCAGCTCCTTAAGGTCATGAAACATGGTAATCAGGCACTTGAAGAGTAGTCTGAGCGGACATTCTGCACTTTTGGAGTTTAATGTGGGGTGGAGATAGAAAAGAAACCCTCTTCTGTAACTAAGCATTATAAATATTTTCACAGTTTACTTAATATAATTCCAACCTTGAATTAACTTGGAATGCTACCCTAAAATGAAAGTTCTAAACCCGTGCTACTCTTTTCTGTATTTTCTACTATAAATTCAATTTTCTTACTAACAAATATTTGGGAAATTTATCATGAAACTAAAAAGAATGGCAAGAATGCGATGAACATGCAAATATGTCTGAAACGTTGCTTTTGGGTAAAGTGGATAAAGGAATACGGCATGGGACTAAAGTTAGGTATTATCCAAGATCCAGAGAAAAAGTTCATGGAAAGTCAGCTTGATCCTTACAAGAATGCAATGTTAACAGTGAAAAATAGAACAAAACCTTTTTGTATGAGGCTGCGTGTTCTTGGGTGTAGAAACCATATGTTTGTCATTGCTAATTCACCAGCTCTAGCCCAGTGCCAGGAACACAGTAGGTATTCAAGAAACATTAATTGAATCAATTAGCTTACAGGACAATTTGGAGAGGATGCACATATAGTTTTAAGACAACCATTTTAAGATAAAATTTCAGGCAGGGCACAGTGGCTCACACCTGTAATCCTAGCACATTGGGGGACTGAGACAGGTGGATTATCTGAGGTCAGGAGTTCAAGACCAGCCTGGCCAACATGGTGGAACCCCATCTCTATGAAAAATACAAAAATTAGCCAGGCATGGTGGCACTCCTGTAATCCCAGCTACTCAAGAAGCTGAGGCAGGAGAATCACTTGAACCCAGAGGTTGCAGTGAGCTGAGATCATGCCATTGCACTACAGCCTGGATGACAGAGTGAGATTCTGTCTCAAAAATAAAAAGCTAAAAAAAATAAACTTTCAGACAGCCAGTATAAAATATAACCTCCATATAGCAAAGTAATTTTAGATAAGTACAAATCAGATAAATCATACCCCATCAAAAAATACCCTTCCATGTGATTCAGGAAAAAATTTCAAATTCCACACGGGGCCTGCAAGGTCTTGCATCTGCTAGCCTTCCCGACTTCTCGTCATACCACTTTCCTCTCTGTTCTCTATACGCCAGCCACACTGTTCTTTTTCCGTTGTGTTCTCTGAATGTGTCAAGTCCAGTCCATCTTTAGGGCTTTGTCTCTGTTATCTCTGCCCTTTACTTTACTTGGAACATTTATTTTTAAGATGTTTTCATAGCTGACTCCTTATCATTCAAATCTCCTTTCAAATATCACATGCTTACCTTGCCTTCACCATGCTATCTAAAATAGCTACTGCTTCTCCTTCCCTCTATCCAACACCTTGCTTTATTTTATTAGCATTTTCTACCATATAACATTTTACTATTTATTTTCTGGTTTTCTCATTCTAATCTCAACTTGAGACTCATGGTACATTGATACAAAGGTCTCTTATTCAATCAATGGATAAATGTGAACACTCAGAAATATATAAAATTATTCTGAAGTGAAGAGGGTGATGTGATATCTGAAAGGATCATGGCACATAAAGAATGTAGGAAAGAAAAAAACAGAGAGTGAAATTTCTGTTCTTGGCCCTGGAAGAGAGCATTCTATTATATTTATTAGGTCAATATCGGGCCGAAGGGTGTCCTAAATGAATCACGCATATTTTTGTTTAGCTATCTAGTTGGAAATTTAGCTTTTAGGTACAATTAATTTCCATGTGAGCTTAGAGCATTATTGAACCTGATATCCCAGACCCTGGTAACTCTATAAAATGGATATAAAATGGTGGAAAGGGATGGAAATGGTTATTTTAATAGCTGGCAACAGAATTTTCATGAGAATGCTTATATTCAGGAAACTACCTTAATAATGCTCTTTGGTTGTAAAAAGTAAGACCTTAGAAGCCTTACTTTTTAAAAAGAAACCATAAAAAAAGAGGAAAGTGAAACTGTTCTGCATGAGAAATGATGATAAATTTAGGAAAAAGAAGCAGAGAAGGATGGAGTCTATGAAAATACACCGGTGTCAAAGTGGCCAAAGTAATTGTGAAAGTAAAAATGTATAGTACCACATTTGAAATTCCTACACACATGCACAGAGTCTTACATTGCTCAAACCATCAATAAGTTCCTTTAATGTGTTACTTGTAATGCATTATGTGACAGGTTTCTAGGCAAATCAAGGAAGCAGGGTTGAGTTACGTATCTGTGTTGGCTTGCAGAAGAAATCAGCCATGAAAATTGAAGTATGAGTGAGAGCAAGAGTTTGGCAGGCAGGAACTTAGAGCTAAGGTGTGACTTTGTTAATGTAATCCTCCAGGAACTCACAGAAACCTAGGTTAGGGCTCAGACGCTAAAACAAGTGTAATGTTTTTGGACATTTACAGACTTCCAAGGTTGAGATATAAAAATCAAGAAGATGAGGACTCCAGTTTCACTTCTCACGTGACTTCACTGCTATGCAGGACCAACAATACTCACATATCTATTACTATAGCAGAAAGGAGTTCCATGAAGTTCAATGCAAGTTTCTAAATATTGAGAAGCCTTAAAAAATAAGTAGAGGGCAACATCTTATATTTTTCTGTCCTTTTTTATTTCTAATTTGTAGAACACTGAGGTTATTATATTCACCTCTGGTAACAATATAGAGTAGCATTATAAGGTAAAAATTAAACAGTGTCTATAAAATATAAGGGTTTAATTACAGATTGAAGAAAAAAAAGGGGGGGCACAAATCCTTCAGGAAGCTGAATTATATGTGTGTGGTGTGTGTGCTGTGTGAGAAAAGGCCAAAAAGAGAAATTTCCTTTCTACATGCTGTAATCAGGTAGAGGATTCTTCAAAGGAATGTCAAACTGAATCAAATAATCCATGATCAAAGACAAGTCAAAAATCAAAACAGCAGCATTGACTCAGTTGACTCAGATATTATGAGAAAAGCTGAAGTGACTCAATGGTGAAATAATGCAGATTTTTTTGTCTGGGTCTAGAGGATACTTGTTGAAACTGCACCTCTTGACTCTTAATATTAACTGTGCCTCATAACATCACTTGTCTAGAAAATCTCTTGTTAACTACGAGTTTACCATCTCTTACAGGACATATATGGACCTCCTGTAATATCTTGATGACCAAGAAGGCCTTACTGTTCCCCTCAGCTTGACTAAACTTCAGACAGGCTTCTTCCTGTGGGCCCCTGACCTCCTTTTTCTTAGGCCATTTCTCTTTAGAAAACTTGCAAATTGTAAATTCTTTCTTGCCCTTTTGAGATATAAATCTTCTATAACCCAGGAATGTCTTCTTTTCACAGACTTGGGGTCTATCCCTTTGAAATGTAGTAAGAAAGGTAGGACTATGTCTCAGTATCCATGGAAAGGAAGGAGCCTCACTTTCCTAAGTACCAATTAGCAAACCCAAATGAGTTAATTACACTGACAAAATTCACCCCCTTCCCAAGTGTTCCAGTAGTTTTCCATTAGATTACCCCAATGTTTAAAAATCTTTCTGCTCTTTGTTTCAGTGCCCTTGAGTTCAATCGCAATCTCTCTTATTGCAGTGGTCTTGAATAAAGTCCTCCTTGCCTATTTAATTGTAAACTCCATCCAGTGCAAATTTTCTTTGACAATGGACCAATCTTTTTTCTCATCTTTCTTAATTTTTTGCTCTTCTGATACCAGGCAATAGTTTCCAGTTGCTTTTAAATCAGTAAAATGCTTTTCTTTCAAATGAGAGATTTAGAATAAATGTGACTAAAAATGGATATTCATGACAGACCTAGCGAAGGATAGATGCAATAAGAAATGAAAAAAACCATAGTGCAGAATGTGAACATTTAGGTATAATTCAGTGAAAAAACATGCTTGCACTCTTTACCCTGAACAACACACACAGGCACACATACACACATACACAGAAATACTAAGCACTTTTCAAGGTATTGTTATATACCCATAGAAAATGCTCAAGATTGAAAAACTTGAAATGTTTCTTTGCCAAGTGTAGAAATCTTCATGTTATATGCTGTGAAATGCATGAGAATACTTTTGAACACTGGATTTCATCTATAGAATGCTAACTGTTGATATATTGGTAAGAAGTACTATTTGCATCAATCAAGGCAATGGGAGCTAGTAGTTTACCAAAAAAAGGCATAACAGTGGCTGGGTGCAGTGGTTCATGTCTGTAATCCCAGCATTTTGGGAAGCTAAGGTGGGCAGATCACTTGAGATCAGGAGTTAGGCCACCCTGGCCAATGTGGTGAAACCCCATCTCTACTAAAAACACAAAAATTAGCTAAGCATGGTAGTGTGTGCCTGTAATTCTAGCTACTTAGGAGGCTGAGGCACAGGAATCACTTGAACCCAGGAGGTGGAGGTTACGGTGAGCTGAGATACTTCCACTGCATTCCAGCCTGGGCGACAGAGTGAGACTCAGTGTGAAAAAAAAAAAAAGGCATCACATTTACAATGCATGAAAACATAAGCACATGTACACAGTTCAATCACTGTTCATCACTGAAGCAGATGTTTAAGATCCAGGACTCTCAAGGTAAAACACAACAACAACAAAAGCAGTATAATTCAAAACATAAACAAAAAACCATGTAGGTATATCTTTGGTTTGTCAGTTTTTCTCTTCTAAGTAGAAAAGACATTAACCTCTATATTTTGTTCATAAATGCCTGACTACATTTGATTTGTGCCATTTCTGCCTCACCACTGGTTTTCTGATGATAAAACCTAACTCGTAAATATAAAATGTATTGACCAGTATCACCGAGCTTGTTTGGAAACAGCAGGTCCTCTAAGATTCTTCAGAAAAAATCTTTCACATCTTTTCTCTTTTGTTAATAAGGGCAATTAGAAGCAAAATGGTCAGTTGTGACTGGAGGCTTCCTAAACTTCTCAGCAGCCACAGAAAGCAATGCTTCTAGGGTTCTCTTCCAATATAAATATGCAATTATCTACTCACTTCAGTCATTTTAACTATATTCAGCTCAAACCATATCTCATAAAATAGATTATAATACATTGTCAATCTTTATTAACTAAAATTAGTTATTCAGTGTACAAATCTGATTTTTAAATCAGTTGTTATTGGAGCTTAGAAAATCAATGCAGTGAAATTTTTTAAAAAGTATAATCAGATCTTGTGTTTTTATTCACACAATGTTTCAATAAAAGAAAAAATTGGAGACAATTAGGTTAATGAAAGTGGTCTAGTTAAATCACTCAGATTATAGTAAAATTCTGGGCAATATTTGATGATGTGCAGTGTTAATTTTCAGACAAATTTAGCCTATTAATGAGATCTGGGTCCCTCATGATATTTTTAGGTTGGAGGTGACATGTGGCATCTTCATCCACACATGATTGGGAGAAGCATTTTTCGGTAGGAGGGCTAAGTTATTAGGAATTAAAAGTTTAACTAGTTTTCTGGGCATTTCTGGTTCAGGGAAACGAGAGTTAAGTTTATGTATATTATTTCCCTTGACATCCTGCTGCTTAATATGTCAGTCAGCTCTCAGAATCTTATCTTTCTTGCTGTCATAGACAAAAGTAAACCAGGGCATAAGACTAAGGAAAGCCGATTTCGTTTTTCTTTATATTTACCTTGTAAGTCCTTACATGACAATTCATGTGTCACCCTCTATCTAGAATGGTTTATTAGTTCCATTCCTTAAAAAAAAAACTAACCTTTCTAACTCTCAGGAGCTTTAGTTTTGTGAAACCTTGGGATGCTTTTAGTCTCCTTAGCAAAAGAAACAAAATTCCAGGAGACTGAAACCACCACCACCAACCAAAAAATCTGTACATTTTGGCATAAATCTGTAGTATGAGGAAAACAAAGTGAAAGGATAGATGGATCCCCAAGCAGTTGGGAATCACCAATATGCACCTGCGACCTGGACCTCGTCACAGGTATCGAGGATTACAACCTTTCAACTCCTTGCAAATGTAAGATGAAATCGCTCAAAATTTTAACTTTACAACTTTACCTATTAGAGTTCAACTTTAAACATAAAACTTTAGCTTTTTAAAAGCAAAATTATTCTGGTTTATTTAGAGAAAAATGATATTCATTTTAATACACTTAATAGAGTATGCTTTCACAAACTTATAATTTTTACACATTTTAAAAATTAATCGTGAATAAACCTTACACATGGATTTTTTGCATTTCTATGTTTGACGTGCAAAAGTCTATTAAAGACAATAAATAGACCACTGTGTACAAAAAACAATAAGACTTTTAAGTTAGTATCTGTACCATGTGCCTAGAAAATATATCTTTTTGATAAATATACTGTAAAATGTAAATAAATGGGGAATTGGTGAATAATTTCATAAAACAGCAGAGTTTAATTTATAATTGTCTTCCATCAGAGGACCATAGAAAAAGAGGTTGTTTGGTTATTAGTTTACATGTAAAAGTTTGACAAATAATTTTGTCTAAATTATCTTTGTTGAAAATGACTCTTCATACTAGAGATTCCAATTTATTAAAAAGACAGCAAATTACAGATATATTAATGAACAAGAAAAAAATTGAGTCTCTTCAAAGAAGCATATATTCTCATTTATGAACAAAACAGTCCCTGACCCATCCTCTGTCTTTTCCACACCTCCAGCTCTATTCTAACACAGACGGCAGTAACTTGATTCAAATAAATAACAGTATTTAAACTTAACCTTTGTAACTAGGAGCTGTATTTCTGACCTTGCTTTGCAGTCTTTATATGTAAGTTTGATTTTAAGTGTTTATAAACTTTAAACACGTACACAGGGCACACATTTTTCCTTAAAACAAGGACATAAAATTAATCACATTCTCCCCTTTGGACTAACAAAACATAGCATAGCAAAACAATTGTGATAGAAAAAATATGTTTTTAAATGGTCTCTACTGGTTGGTGTTTAGTGATTTCTGAGTTTCCTGTGAGATGAAAGATAGAACGTTATTTTCCTTGGAAATTTTGGTATTAGCCACTCTCATAGACTGCTATAAGTCTGTATTATGATCAATTAGCACTGCTTTCATTTTCTACACTACCTAAGCTAGACTTTATAGTCAGCAACCTTGAGAGATTCATGTTATTCTTCCTTCAGGAGAACCATTTTCTCACATGCCAAACACTTTGCACAGCTATAAATTTATTGTGGCTATGGTAAGGATAAAGCTGTGAGCTCTAATATAAACATCTGGAAGAGTGAAAGAGATGTTCGATGTTTATTGACATATAATACTACATATCTAAATTCATGGCCATGTTATAATACTTATTGTCACTGTAGAAGATTATACATACTACAAGCATTTTCTAAGTGTTTCCTTATCATGCTGTAAATTCATGAACATTTAGCACAAAAAAGCCCATAAAATCCTATTCTGAAGAAGCAGTGGTAACATCCTAAATACTCAGATCCAGAAATGTGTGTTTTATACATTGATTTTACAAATACACTTTCAGAAGCAATCGTTAAGGTGAAAGAAGACTGTGAATATATTTCTGAAATAAGTCTTCCACAAACTTATTGCAGGTGCAAATGCTTTGCTTATGGGAAAGGAAGGATCTGAAGTCATGTAGTCTTCCTCCTTTGAGGGGCCAAGCCAGATTTGCGATCTGTTTGCAGGATGCTCTACTCAATGAGTTCAGTTAAATATGCATCTGTCACAGGATAGTGTTCTTAGTGAAAACAGTTGGTTGGTATACATATTTCCTCTATATTTAACTTTCTATTAGGTTACTAGACTTTGAAAAAGATCTAGTAAATAAAAAGTCACCTTTTGTTAAAAGTGTTTTTAATCTTCCCAAATCATCCAAGTTATGAATAAAAAGGTTTTGAACATTTTCTTTTACGGACCTCACAGTATTGCAGAGTCTCCCTCATGTCATGAGGCTAATGGACTCACAGGGAATGATGTGGATTTTCAAAAGCTTTCCAGAAGAGTTGAGTAATGAATTAGTCAAGTTACCAACAAATGGGTTTGGGGTTAGCAGGAAATTGATCTATTAAGCTGCTGCTGCTGCTTCTACTTTTTTTTTTTTTAATTCAAACATATTTACTCAATATTATTGGCTTTAACATCTTTGAAGGGGGAGTTGCATATTGACAAAAATACAAGAAAAGTGCATTGCAGCTAAATGAACTGAGGAGGGAAATAAGTCAGGCAGGGGTATCTTTTATTGAGGTGCATTTATGTTTAAATCTACTCACAGGAGCTTCAGGGCTAGTTTTCCTCTAGGATGCCAGAGATCATTTCTGTTAATAGAGATGCCCTTCCTGGGAACCTTGTAGGGTGTTGCGGAAAATAAGCCAAGAAGCATATTCCTTATGGAAGCAGGGGAACCTCACATGGAAGGGATAGTCCAACTTTTCTGCCTTAAAATGCAGACCTTTCCAGACATCTCCAGGTGATTTGCAATTCCCTCCCCTTTAGCCTTATCATTTAATTTCATACACACTTTCTGTCTTCTATGTCTTCCTTAAGAAAATTATATTTATTAAAAATACAAAAACTGTATATATTTATTACATACAAATTGACACTCTGAAGTACTGTACCATGGTAGAGTGGCTAAATCGAGGTGGAATGGCTAAATCAAGCTAAGTAACATACGCATTGTTTCATATACCTCTCATTTTTGACAGTGAGAACACTTAAAAATCTGTCAGCAATTTTTAAGGATAAAACACATTTATAGTTTATCTATCTCAGAGCAATTATAATGTGTTGTAAACTATCCACTTATTGGTTTCTCTTCTTCACTATATAGTGAACTGGGGATGGGAGTAGGGGCAAGGTTCGCAGCCTGCAGTTTATCTTTGATACCCACAACCTGAGAAAAGGAGGGAAGGAGAAAGGATGAAAATCATGCTGGTTAATTAATTAAAGACCTCTTAGAGGCTTACTACCGTACCTACCATGCACTGCTTCTTAAAAAGTATAACCCTGATCAATTAGTAAGCAGAGACCTGTATGATCCAATTTGGCAGTCTTTAGCCACATGTGGCTACTGGATACTTGAAAAGCAGCTGGTTTAAATTGAGATGTGCTGACAGTATAAAATACATATCAAATTTTGAAGACTTAGTAAAATACATGATGAAAAATTTTTAAAATAATTTTATATTACATATGATACTACTTTTGAAATAATGAGTTAAATCAGATGTATCATTAAAATGCATTTCTCATTTCTTTTTACTTTTTCCAATGAGGCAACTAGAAAATTTAAAATTACATATGTAGTTGTAGTATATGTTGTGTTTCTACTGGACAATACCACTATAAAACATCTATGAATTTAACTCACAGTTAGAAAGCAGTAGAGTAGAGGATGTGGTTAGAATATCAACAGAGAGACCAAAGACAACAATTATTATTGAGTATCCACTAAGATGGGCACTGCTCTTCTACATTATTTCATTTAATCCTCATAACAAGTTACTTTTGCTGTGGGTTTTCATAGCACCTCTCTATCATAATGCTTTCTCATGACGTATTCAATTTGTCTATATCTATTTATACTCCAGCTACGTTATAGGTAACATGAGGGCTAGGACCATGTGTCTTCTTTTTTAGGTGTTAAAATCTCAACATTCCACATGATTTCTAGAGTGCAAAATACTCAATAAATTTCTGTTGAATGAATAAATAGATGCCTAAAAGAATGAACAAGACATTACTCTTGTTTTACAGACGAGAAAGTGAAGGCCTGTACAAGTAAAAGAATTTGACTAAACTCACACAGTAGTGACTTAAATCCAAACCCATCAGATTCCAAAGCCTGTGCTTTCCCACTGTACTTCAGGAGCATCACAAAAAAGTTCAATTTACCCAAAGCTAAATTAACTCTGAAGAACTAAGAGGTAGGGTTAGTGAAGAAAATAAAACCATCAAGCCTAATCCATTTATTCTTAAACAAAGACCTTTATGACACACATTGTTCCCATCCTTTGGTATACTCTTTTAAAGGGTCAAACAGTTTTTCAAAATCCATGTTTAAAGTCTTATTTTCAGTATCTGTTGAATGATAAAATAAATGACAGAGAACGATCATAAAAAGAGTAATGTGCATATAGATAACACATGCAGATTTAGGTACATGTTTCTTGAAGGAAGCTTTTGCATATGCTCCCAGACCTTGTCCCGACCCCAATCTCTGGGCCATTCCTAATAAAATAACTAAATTATTGTACAAGTTTTACAAATTTGTTATTCAATTAAGCTATTTTTCTCTGTAATTTTCTATTACAGAGAAATTTTCAATAAGCTATTTTCTCAGGAAAATAACATAAAATGTTAGGTAGTTTGTTATATTTGATTAGAAACAGTAGAAAAGAAGAAAAGTTGTGTGCTGTGCCCTGCTGTGCTGACTATCCTGAAAAGATAGTCATCACCTAATGGAACATGGATTCCATGCAAAGAAGGGAGGCTGAGGGACTTACCCCAGGGCCCCCAGGAGAGCTGAGAGAACAGTAAGGGGAGCCAGGGGTGCTTTCACTTTGTGCTCTCACATCCTGTTGCTTTCACTATTTGAAAACTGACAGATTTGTTAAAATATGTGATGCAAGCATAAGTAAAATAGGAATTGAGATATAAGAAAGAGTAGTTGGGGAAGACTTTACAGAATAAGTGGGATTAAAATTTGACCCTGGTAAATAATCTGCTGTTACAACTATAGTAAAGTTATGAATAGAAAAATGACTTTTTACAACTGCAACGCAAAGTCACCAGGGTGAAAGTCTTGATTCTCTACAACACAGCTTATATTTGTCAATATGTCTTTCTCCCCCCCTCGATTAAATGATCCTAGAAGGTCAGTGTTGTGTTTCAATCATGTTTGTTTCCATGACCGCATTTCACATTGCCCCAAGGTGTGGATTCTAAATACTTTGGCTTTAAAAAATTACTCTCATTCAGTAACTATGGATAATCTTCTATTTGATTTCTACCAACTGCCTGGTATATAGTTGATGCCCAGTACATAGTCGATTAAGGAATAAATACGCAAATAAATCCAGAATAATTAAATGATAGATGGATAGATAAGTTAATTGCCCTTCTTAAAAAACACAGGATGCAAAGCTTAGGGTAAAAGGAATAACATGGGAAGGGAATTACTACCTGAAGGAAATAAAAGCAAGTGAAGAATTACGGCACATTCTGTGGGAGAGAAGACCATGAAAGATGATGATTAGGCAATGTTTAATCAAAGGTCAAAGATAATAAAACTCAGAAAGTAAGGGAATAGAATATATGTAAACCTTCCTAATTTCTAAGAAGCTAATTTATAAATATAAGCATAAATAATATATTATCATTAGCATATTCAGATAATTAAAGATGTTATTGTTGATGGTTGGTAACATGACTTAGATGCTTAATATTGAACAAATACAAATGTCCAGAAAAAATAGCCTCAGAGAAGCATACATTATTGTTACAAAATAGCATGTTACTTGAAAAGCATTTCAGGAAAGAGAATTTGGCCATTGACTCACTATGAGAATGAATTTTTTCTTTTAAGTATGAGAGAAATGAGCCCTATGTAGCAGCCCCTTTTTCAAAGCCAGTCAAGGGAGGGTTGAGTGATATTATCTAGAATTTAACTGGCATAACACAACTTCACAACACAGCATTTCACTTTACATTATACAGTAAAGTAACATCTCCTGTTGTGTAAATTGAATTCACTTTCAGAAGATATAACCTGGCGAACCTGTGTTACTGAACTGAGATTTCTTACTTTATCTTTGAATTGTCCAGCATTAAGAAACATGGCATCACCAAATGCAAGAATCGATGTTTCTTAATACTTAGAATGGTTGTAGTATCCCAACAATAAAATCATACATATGTTATAGCTAAAGTTTGACAATAGACCAATAACTAATACTGGCAGATGGACCAACTAGAATTCACTCTGTCACAAGCTCAGGAAAAAAACCAAACAAATTAAAATGTAAGCATTTCTTGGTAAGTATTTTTTGAAAAATGTAACAATTTATCATTTAGGGTGATTTCTTGTGTTGGGTTTGTATGGAGCAACCAACAATCTTCGTATTTTTCTGTGAAGACTTTGCTGAAATATAAATTCAGACATGGATAAGTTTAAGTACCTTTCGGCCATTTGATAGCCTTGCGATGGAAATAGCTCTGAAGGTACCACGCATAAAGCTTTTTGTGTACAATCATGCACATCAAACCCACGCTCTTGACTTTATTTAAATGAATAAGGAGAAATGAACTAGTATTCCTGGTAAGACTGGATATTACCATGTTAGACATTATAATGATTTTACTGGGCTGCAAGTCAATATTATATTTTTTAAGTGGCAATATAAATTTTGGTCCTAAGGCTCTGGAAATTTAAAACTGTTTTCTTTATTGTAATAAAATCTTATATTAAGTGGAGATAGGTAATTGTTAAGTGCAATTTTAAGGCACTGTAAGAGAGTAATATGTTTATTGCTTTCAAATCTACAAAATTATTGCAACTAACCAAGTGTTATCTAAGAAGATTCCTCTTCTAATGCATTGATAAAATAAACTGTATAATCAATGAAAAGAGTCATTTCAGCACTCCTTGAACAATCGATCCTCTAAGAAGGGTTATGAGTTAGCTTTTGGCACGGTGCAGGAGCTGCAAGGGCCAATAAGACTCAGTAGGTTATCCTTGAAGAGATTCACAGCCTGTGGTCAAAGAGGAAGCAGCAGACAGAAGGGCAAAAAACTGTCTCTAATTAAGTTGGCATGAATGATCAAGGTGCTTGGGGAGTAACAGAGGGGAGGGATTCCTTTTGCCTGGGGCACTCCAGAGGCTTTGTGGAAGAGGTAATGGGTGACATCTGAGCTGTGCTATGGAGCGTGAGCTGGAGTTCAGATGTTAGAAAGAAAGGATAAAGTAACAAGGAATAAAATTGAAAATAAAGGAAACAACATGACCAGCATTAGTGGGGTATGAGATGTTATTCTGGGAAATGTCAAAGAGTTGGATGGAACTAGGGCAGGTTCTAGCTACTGTTTCTTTCACTGGGTTGAGAGAAAGGGGCGGTAACAGAAGATGGAATTGCAACATTAGGGTTTAGGGGTAGATTGTGAGATGTTTTCTGTGTGATTGGGAGCTAAGTCTTTATTTTATAGGCAACTGGGAACAGTCCAAGTGGTGCATGCACAAAAGAGCATGTCCAAAATATACGACGACTGTTTGTTATCTGAGGCAGAAAATACTGTTTTCAAGCTTTTAAACCTAACTTGTTTCATAAGACCTCCTATTTTTGAATATTTTCCAATTTTTGAAGCCTAAAATATAAACATATGAATGCTTCCGAAAGGTTGCTAACCATCATCTCTCCTATCTTCCTTCAGGGACTGAAAGCCTTCTCAACAAATGGGAACCATTTTATTCTGCATGCAGAGGCAGACAGAACTTAAAGGAAGAGTCACTGTTACCTGAAGTTAGGTGCCAGCTACCTGTGTCACTTTGACAAAACCAGTTTTCGTCTTTGGGCCTCAGTTACCTTATCAGTAAAATGAGAAAATCTGTTATCAGACAGTCCGTTAAGTTTCCTCTCTTTCTATGTTTAGCACTTAAATGTTTTAGGACTCTGATCTGTGTAAAGAACAATTTATATGGCCAAACAAATGATACTGGCCTTATATATAATTCAGGTCAGCCGAATTTGACAAAAAGTTCAATCCATTAGTGGAAGAAAATGGTGTCTGAAATTATCCATATTCATTTATATTTCACAAGTACACAGATTTGCATTTAGAACATGATGAGAAATAGCTATTCAATTATCACAACATTAGAGGAATATTAGAGGTTTGGGTGAAGTAGAGTGGAAAAACATGAGAATAAGTTCAGCTCTGCATATAATGACATTAAGATCCCATTAGTGGAAATGCCTAATAAGCAGGTAGAAGGGTGATTCTAAGCTCAAAAATATTTTACTCTGGAAACAAATTTGGGAGTCATTGTACAAGGGGTTGCTGAGGCAATGGGAGTGAATGGGGAGATCTTGGGGAAAATGTGCAGCCTTGAAAGAGAAGGCAAGGGAGAAGTGAAGGAAGATGAGAGGTAGGAAAACCAGAAGAGAACATGTGGGTTGGGGGGTGGCGGGGGTGAGGGTTCTTGGCCTACGGTATTGGTCACAGGATCAATCCTGTTACATGCAGTACACAGGCCAGGGAAGAGAGGGAATTTTTGGATGTTGCAGTTCCAGAACACCAAAGAAAATCTTCGATAAATGTTTCAGTGGTATATGGGAAAACAAGATTGCAGAAGGCTGAGGACTTTAATTTTTATTCAGAATCCAACTTGTGTTTAGACATAACTAAGGATTAGACAATCCTTAAGTAGTAAATTCGTAATAGCAGATTTTTAAGTCAATGGAAACATACTCTAGCCATCACAGATTTTTAGAAAAAAATCAAATAAACGATACCAAATTATTTCCCAGTGGTGCAAATTTGAGCATTTTTTCCCTCAGTATTTTACTCCTGAAGGCGACTGATGTATGGAAAGACTTATGTCCAAGAGTATTCACTACAGCATCATTTTAGTGAGTTGGAAATGACATAAATGCCCATAAATAAGGGAATGGTTAGATGATTGAATATGATAAAATATTAAGACATTGCACAATCTAGTGGCACGGGGGAAAAGAATAAGGTATAATATATATTATTTTATTAAAAAAGCAAAATATCAAACAGAATATCCAAAATCATTGACTAATATTGTTTAACAAAAACACGAAAAAATACATACACAGAGAAAAGACTGGAAGGAAATGAACTAAAATATAAGGGTAGTTGCTCTGAATAGTAATATTGTGGTTGGGCTTCATTTTATTCTTTATACTTTTTTAAATTTTATATAAAATATATATTATACTTATTGGTAGGACAAAATTCAGTAACTCCTAATTTAAAAGACCAAAAGAGAGGACAATATAAATAAAACATTAGATTTTTTTCCTTAACAGCACATACATGCAGCTGTATACATACATGCATGTGCACACACACATGCACACACATATATATCCCTTCTTTTAGCTTAGAGGAAGCAGAAATATGCTCTATTCACCGCTTATGGAAATTGGGCAGGCCTGGCCCTGTGCCCCCTGGGTTTGGTGAATAAGTGACCTACCTACATCAGGCTTCAGAACAAAAATGGGCTTGATAATGTTTAAAAACAATGTTGTTTAAATATGCTTTTAATAGAACTCAATGGAAAATACATGAAATAAGTAAATACTAGGAGCTGGTAAAATTCCTTTTCAGAAATTCCAGGCGATAATTATTTCAGACATTTAAATAATAAGTTTTCAGTGATTCTATTATCTAAAAAATGTGTGCCCTGATTTAACCTAAGTGAGACAAGGAGGGAGCTATATAATAATAGATTTCATAAAATGGTCCAACTTAGCAAATCATGAAACTACCTATCAGTCTTTAAAAAATTTCTTAATGCAGTTATTCATACACATCCAAGAATTATTTTAAAGTTCCATTTAAATACTGTGCCTTACTTTCCCTTATTTTCAGCTTATGATAAACAGGAATAAGATTAAGTTGTATCTTCATAATTAATTTATTGGGTACTAAGCAGGAAATCTTAAGACCTATAGATTTACATAAATTCTCATTGACCTTAATTACATCTAAATGAGCTAAGCTGCACTGCTGTGTAGAGCACTGAGGTGAAGAGAAGGCATCAAAATAGGACAGTCTTCAAAATTAGGTAGTGTATTCCAAAAGGTTTATAAAACGGACAAAAATGAAATAAAGACATTATGCTAATTCTGAATACAGAATATATTGAGAGAGATTTTAAGAACGATTCTGTTTCTCTGTCTGTATGTCACAAAATGCCTGAACAAAATGCCCCAATGTCAAAATAATAGTCTAGGTCCATGGAAGTGAAATATTCTATAATTTAGCATGAAATATATTTTCTCTGCTCCCATTTTCTGATTCTAAGGTATAAAATGGAAAGAGGCATTTCTGGCAACTGTCTCAAACCATCCCCAAGCAGCAACAGGCACCATTCAGAAGACATCCTCAGCTTCACAAGGAGGAGCAAGTATGTTTGTCATCAGTGGTGGTAATAGAGTAGATGGAGTGGGGGCTTTATGGTGAGAACATTCAGTCTATGGAGCCTATGCACAAGTGGCATTTTTGAATCATCTGTAAGCAGATATTTGGTCAGGCCTTGAACATGAGCCGCAGTAACTTTAAAAACGGTTGAGTGAATTTTAAATGCCATTAGATTTAATATTTCAACATTTCATCTTTGGAGCTGGAACACAGTCCAATTCTTTATATAGTGATGAGGCATTATAGTCCCAAGATGGATAGACATTTCTGGGGGGCAAGTCTATTTGTGGAAGTGGGTGGGGTGATTCCCAGTTCCAGGGAGCAGAATGGAGAAAAGTGGACTCTACGGGTTGGGTAAAAGTGAGCATGGATTTCAGCTGCCTGAGGCATGAACTGGCCAATGTATGTGTGAGAGTCAAGGTCTGAAGCAACAGCATCAGGGAGTTGCTGACAAGATTTAACATGGTCTGAAATGAAGCGAATATGTTGGAACAATGAAGATTAGCTAGTGGAATTCTAAAGGAGGGATGCAAATGATTCCTACAAGTACAATGGCATGATGATGTGGGGGTGCCATAGTATAGGTGAGTGAGGCAGTGATACGGTATGTAGAAGGTATCTATGATGAAAGAGGAAATTTGGTTTAGGGTTACATATTAAATAGGTACAATTTATATTATATACATGATTGGAAAATAAATATTGAAACCTAATTTAATAAAATGCTTCAGCACTATATAAATTATTTACATGAATATTCCAGGGCCCATTATGGTCAAGCAGAGTGTTCTATTCTCTGTAGGTTTCTTAAGTTCTGTAATTGTAGTTAAGGATGTTAAGTTCTAAAACACTTTTTTGCCTCCTAAATAATTTTTAACTTGTGAGAATTAAATGAATTAATAGCTGTAAAGCATTGAACGTCTGCGTCCCTCCAAAATCCACGTGGAAACTTACTCCCCACTGTGGTAGTATTAAGAAGTATCAAAGTGATTGAGTCATAAAGGCTCCACCTTTGCGAATGGAATACACGTGGTATAAAGAGGCTTTGTAGAACTGGCTGGCTCTTTCATCTCTCCTGCCATGTGAGGTAATAGTGAAAGTCTCTTTTCCCCTTTATGCCAGGTGAGGACATGGCATAAAGGTGTGAAGGTGTGATTGGTAAGAAACAAGCCTTCACCAGACACTGAATCTGCTGGCATCTTGATCATGGACTTCCCTGCCCCCAGAACTGTGAGAAATAAATTTCTGTTGCTTAGAAATTACCCAGTCTAAGAATTTTGTTATAATAGCATGACAAGACTAAGACAGGTGGTCACTGAAAACCTCCCAATATATCCTCACTTTTCTTGCAAATAAAGGATAAAATCTGAATAAAGTAACAAGATTGGGAAGTATAAATCCATTGTCTACTACTTCTGGTAAGTAACTAAATAAGGCTGCTTTGAGGAAGGGCCAGAGTGAAGATTTTGCTGTCTAACATCTAATTTCCTGAGATACATATAACTGAAAGACTGTTATTTTATTTTGAAGCAAATTAAATAAAGAGTCCTGAAGTGACCCACTCTTGCTACTGACAACCCATAAGATAAAACCATTTTCTAAAAAAAAAAAAAAAAAAAAAAATTATTCATTACCTCTTCTCTGAGATATTCAGTCATGATTAAAGGGTGTGTAGGGGGCCAGAAGAGAAGAAATTCACATTCACAGACCTGATAACCTTTCCTGAACTGCCTTTATCTCAGTCTCCACAAGTTTATCCCTCCCTCCCTCTTTAGTGCCACACTTACAACCATTTACTTAGTAACGATAACACTTAATATTCCACAATATACTATTTATCTTCATGTTTTTTCCTATCGCAGACCAGGAGTTATTTGAGAGCAAAAGCAAGTCTTATTTATCCAATGTTTCTAGCCTACTGCATAATACTTAGTATATGAAAGGTGCTTAATAAATGCTGAGTCATTTAGATGTATTATTTTGTTGAAACTATTATCCTGGGAGACAGATATTACTGTGCTTACTTTAATGATTAAGAAACAGAATTCAATAGGTTGGATAAATTGTCTACAGCCATACGGACTTTAGTGGAAGAGTTTAGGTTGAACATATGTACATTTTACCCATTTTAAGGTGAATTTTTCTTTTCATACATAAAAAGCTCTGAAATTGGAATGTTTCCCCATTGATGGCAAGTTTTAGTCACTGTCTTTTAGGTGACGTGACGTGGTTTTCATTTCTGTGTATTTGAGGACCTAGTCATGGCTCTCCATATTGTTTTCATTCCGGTTAAGGGTGTGCTTGGAGTTGCACATGATGAGCTTAACTGTTGTTGATAATATCTACCAAGGGAGAAATGCTTGAATCCAAGAGTCTGGGGCTGCAGTGAGCTATAACTGTGCCACTGCACTCCAGCCTGGGTGACAGAATGAGAACTCATCTCTAAAAATGCAGAAAAATACGGCAACAGAAAAGCAGAACATAACTGGATACTAGTGAAGTAAATATTCCCAACTGGAAGAATGCTGAAATTCTGTATTTTTTTTTTGCTAAGCAATAACCAAATGCATTTAGAACTTTCCAAAGGAACATATACCCGACAAATAGATAAAGCTGTGTTAACATTATTTTTAGATCAGTTTGCAGGATGGAAGGGCACTAGAAGGCAGGACAGGTGAACATAGCAGGAAAACTCAGGGCATGGATGCTCTCAGCTGAAAGGAGAACAATGGTGAGGGAGAACTAGCAGCACAATTCAACAGAATCTTCTATGATGATGGAAATGCTGTATAACATGTACTGTCCAATACAGTAGCTGCTAGCACGTGTGGCTATTGAGCATGTGAAAAATGGCCAGTGCAAATAAGAAAATAAATTTTAATTTCTTTTGGGCTAATTTAAATGTTAATAGCCACATGTGCCCAGTAGCTGCTCTTTTGGACAGTACAGAACTAGACAGCACTGTGTAAACCAATCTCCTTCTTTAGGGAAGCTGATGATTACTAAGTTTGATGGCAAAGTGAGTTTCAGTCTCTTTTCAAAAGTACAAATATAGCCATTTCACAGTGTTGTTGGGGGTTAATGAAATGCTATATGGATTGTGCTTAACATAAAGTGTGGTACATAGGAATTGAGACGAAATGGAGGTAGTAGTAATAGTGAACATAGGAATAGTAGCAGTTGTGATAATTGTATTATTTTTGTGTTTGCTTACAAACAGAAAGTAAGGTCTGAATAGTTCAATACGCAGGAAGTCAGAAAGAAATTACCCCTGCTAAAATGACAGCAAACTGCCTGGAAATTAGGAAGTTCATTATAGGCTATCTATAAACTCAGCAAATATTGATCAGCCTGAAATTTTCAGAAGGTGAATTACTGCACATGACATGTTTCTAGATATATATCTGCATTAAAAAAAGTTGTAGTGTCTCATCCCCTCCTCTAATTCTTAAAATAATTCCAGATTAGTCTTAGCATGCTAGAGTTCTAATAAGGATAGAATCTTTTTACTAACCACAAAGAGGGATATTTTGTTTGCCAAGGGGAACCTTGGATAAATACTAATAAGAAGGGATGTCCTTGTTGAGCTCATATGAAGGGCAAGCCTGTTTTTTATAACTGTTGTGTAGCCCTTCAGAGAATTTACTGGCCTATGTTCATTAGTTAATATACATCAGGGGTGCGGGGTGTGTGTGTGTGTGTGTGTGTGTGTGTGTGTGTGTGTGTGTGTGTGTGTGTGTGTAAAAAGACACAGGACTAAAAAGGACAATGAAGACTGGGATAGGGTAATATCATGGCATCTCTACTCACCCAAATCTTTGATCTAGTTTAAAGATGCTAGGGAGAAATGAGTTAAGAGGAGAACCAAGAGAGCTAAGCAGTTTTTCAACCTTTGCAGAGAATTGAGGCCACTTAAACATCTGGAAAACTAGCAGCCTTGGGAACAGCGAAAGGTAGCCCCTTCAGCACATACATTAGCAGTTTGATCTATACTATCAGAAAGGGCTGTGGCAAGGCTGCCTCAAGTAGAGGACATGGGTAATGGAACACTCAAGTAGCACAGGAAGAACTGAGTTGAACTTGCCTGGGCAGTAGCACTGAAGGACCACCCTGTTTACAGCATCCCAGAAACACTTGTGGAAAGGCCTTAGAAAGGGGGCTGAGGTCCTCCTGATCAGATGAGTTCAGTATAAGCAGGCATTAAAGTGACCTAATTTGTCCTCACAGGATGATGGTGATGCCAGAGGACATTGGGGTACACTAGCTGTTTTGTTACTTTGGAGTTCCTGTTATTATGCAAACCTTTTTGAGTTTTTATAGTTGTATGCCGCAACGATTTAGGGTGGAGTTAGTCCAGAGCAGTGCTGGCACCAATAAAGGGCTGTTTGTTGAAAGCCTGCTCATCATTTGCCTTTTTATTGCTACCAGAACAATAGCAACTAGAATCACTAAATCTAACACTTGAATAAAGGCTCTTCAGAGGGCTTAACAGTGGCAATTACTGAACGGTCCACACCAATGGTTCTTGGCAGGAAGTGAAGAACAAGAAGTAAAGAATTACTCCATGAAGTGAAAAATTGGGGAAGTGCTTCAAATAGAAAATATGTAAATTTACAAAATGGGAGGACCACCAGCACAAACAACTGTTCTCTTGAGAAATAAAAATCCAATAAAGTTGGAGAATATACCCATCCTCTTTCAGGAGCACCCTATTCAAAATGTAAGGATAGACAAGGGGACATTTATTTCCTTCCATTCCTTAAATTTGATGTTTCAGTTTCGATGATCACTATGCCAAAATTTTACCTAGAAGTGCTGCTCATATCCTGGCCATGTCATTTAATTAACAAAACTGAAATACTTAGCTTGACCATGAAATTTGGGTAACAAAAATGAGAAATGATTTTAAACAGTATTAAGCAAACTTCATGAAATGAATAATTTTTGCATGATGACTGGGTATTAAAAAGGATTAGAGAGAGAAAGAAAGGAAGAAAGTTGGAATTGCACAGGTCAGAGGGAACAGCTCAAAAGGTAAGGAGTACATACAGTGTTCCAAGTTTAGTTGACAAATTGGACATAAATAAATCACTGGGACCAGATGGCATTCACCCAAAAGTTTTGAAAGAACTCAAGGATGAAATTGCGGAGCTGTTGGCCAAATGTGTAACTGCTGTTGCAAACAGTCACCTTGTGAGAGTACTGGGAGATTGCTGATGTGATTCCCATCCGTAAGCAGGACTCTAGAGAAAACCCTAGGAACAAGATGTAGCTCAGCAAGACTGGCTTTCCAGGTATGAAAAGATGAAAAGAATAATAAAACAGGGTCGTGTCACTGAACACCTTTATGTAACTCCCTTACTGGGGTAAAAGCTGCATAGTTTTGGTAAAAAGAAATCATGCCACCAATATGGCATTGTTGAGTTCTAAGGTATTAAACAAAATTGTGTGGCCAAACTATAGACATAATTTACTTTTCTTTTTAAAGCACTTTGAAAAGATTTACTTAAAATTTCTCCTTAACAAAATATACCTGAGTTAGCATGAGGTTGCTGTCTGTCACATATAAAAATCTAACAATGATAGAAAACACAGAGTTTGGTTGAGTGTGCTGGCTCATGCCTACAATCCCAGCACTTTGGGAGGCTAGGCAGGAGGATCACTTGAGCCCAGGAGTTCAAGAACCGCCTGGGAAACATGGCAAGACCGCATCTCTACAAAATAAAAAAAACATTAGCTGGTGGTGAACACCTCAAGTCCCAGATACTTGGGAGGTTGAGGTGGGATGACTGATTGAGGCTGAGAGATTAAGGCTGCAGTGAGCTGTGACAGTGCCACAGCACTCCATCCTGGGTGACCAAGTGAGATACTGGGCTCAAAATAACAAAAACATAAACAAAAACACCAAAGAACTCATAAGGAACATTTTCCTTGGTGTATCCTATAGAAGTTGTGAGATAGTCTTATTTTTGTACATTGATTTGCTTGGAAATTTAAAGTGGAAATTTTAAATTTATATATCCTCCTAATTTCTAGCCAACAAGGATCTATCAATCCAAAATGATAACAGTGGGAAATTTCAAAAGAATATTTTAATAGAGAAAAATATGTTGGGCTAATTTAAATGTGTATTTCAACAGGAGACTTATAACTTTGCCTCTCAAGCAGGTTCTGGTAGTCACTATAGTTTAAAGCTCTAACAGTACTGAGGATGTTGTTAGGGAAAATGCCTTCAACAAATCGGGAGCAGCTGCAGGGCACATGGATTTGCATGCAAAATGGAGCAGGGATGAACCCACCTAGAGTGCCTATACCTCGTGCCAGCTACAGTACTTGTGTATCCTCATTCGTCACACTGACTGTAAAGTAGGTGATACTTTAAAACTTTGGATCCTATAATTAGCAATACCGTATTGTACACTTAAAAATTGTTATAATAGATCTCAGGTTAAGTGGTTTTACAATAATTAAAAAGGGGAATAGACTTGATGTTTTAGAAAATACATATTTCTACAAAACAGGCAAACACTTGTTATAAGTGTTTTTTTCATGACAACATAAATCTTGCCTTAGTTTCTTTTTATACATATCAATTGACCCACTATTTTCTCTCTCCTTAGGATAATTTTGTATTTTCTATTTCTAGAAGGTGAATGTAATGTGTAAAGGCAAAATAAAAACACTACTCGTGACTGACATGCATTTTCTTCTGTTGCAGATATAAGAGAATAAATTGAAGAGAAATGAACTTTCTCAAAGTCATATTGTTTAGAGAGAGTAGAAATAAGATTAAAAACCAATGTCAGTTTGACACTAAATTCTGTGCTCTTGAAAGGTGGTCATTAATGTCTAATTATTTGATTTACATTTATTCCCATAAAAAAAGGTAGTCTTGCACAAAACAGACTCTGCTTTTCTGCTAGTATTGTTCCAGCTGTTACTACTCAGTTATCTTAGTCTCATACTTCTGCTCTCCCAAAGAATCATTAACCATTTCCCAGTTAAGCTGCCTTTAGGTCAATTCTAAGAGCTGAAAATTAAAATAAGTTCAAAAGATATAAACAATTAGTTTTTCATCTATTGCTATTTATTAAAATAAATTAAAAGAAAACTTTTGTTCTCTTTTGAATCAGAATGGAATTTCAGAAAATGTTCATGATATGATTTGCCTGTGTCCCTACCCAAATCTCATCTTGAATTTTAACTCCCACAGTTCCCAAGTGTTGTAGGAGGAATTTGGTGGGATGTGATTGAATTATGGGAGCAGGTTTTTCCTGTGATCTTCTCGTGATAGCAAATGAGTCTCATGAAATCTGATGGCTTTAAAAAATAAGAGTTTGCCTGCACAAGCTCTCTCTGCCTGACATCATCTACATAAGATGTGACTTGCTCCTCCTTGCCTTCTGCCATGATTGTGAGGCTTCCCCAGCCACATTGAACTGTAAGTCCAATTAAACTTCTTTCTTTTGTAACTTGCCCAGTCTCAGGAATGATTCCTTAAAGGTTTTATCAGCAGCATGAAAACAGACTAATACAGTAAATTGGTACCGAGAGTGGGGTGTGACTGAAAAGATAAGTGAAAATGTGGAAGCAACTTTGGAAGTGGATAACAGGCAGAGGTTGGAACAGTTTGGAAGATGACGACAGGAAGACAGAAGTCAGGAAAAGGTGGGAATGTTTGGAACTTCCTAGAGACTTGTTGAGTGGCTTTGACCAAAAGCCCAACAATGATAGAGACAATAAGGTCCAGGCTGAGGTGCTCTCAGATGGACATAAGGAACTTGTTGGGAAATAGAGTAAAGGTGACTCTTCTTATGTTTCAGCAAAGAGACTGCCAGCATTTTGGCCCTGTCCTAGAGATTTGTGGAGCTTTGAACTTGAGAGAGATGATTTAGGATATCTGACAGAAGAATTTTTTTTTTTTTAAGTATCATTTAGGCATTTATTATTGAAAAGTAGAGAACATTTTTTTAAAGTTTTTATGAACCATGGATATCTTTAAGATAGCGGTTAGTACTCTGCTTTGTGGAGAAGAAATTTCTAAGCAGCAAAGCATTCAAGAGGTGACTTGGATGCTATTAAAAACATTCAGTTTTATAAGGGAAGCAGAGCATAAAGGTCAGAAAATTTGTAGCTGGACAATGTGATAGAAAAGAAAAACCCATTTTCTGAGGAGAAACTGAAGCCAGCTGCAGAAATTTGCATAAATAATTAGGAGCTGAATGTTAATTCCCAAGGCAACAGGGAAAATGTCTCCAGGGCCTATCAGAGGTCTTCACAGCAGCCCCTCCCATTACAGGCTTGGAGGCCTAGGAGAAAATGTTTTTGTGGGCCAGGCCCAGGGTTCCCATGCTATTCAGTCTTGGGACTTGGTGCCCTGCATCCCAGCCATTCCAGCAGTGACTAAAAGGGGCCAAGGTACAGTTCAGGCTGTTGCCTCAGAGGATGGAAGCCCCAAACCTTGGCAGCTTCCATGGGTTGTTGAGACTGCAGGTGCACAGAAGTCAAGAATTGAGGTTTGGCAACCTCTGCTGCCTAGATTTCAGAAGATATATAGAAACACGTGGATGCTCAGGTAGAAGTTTGCTGCAGGAGCAGGGTCCTCATGGAAAACCTCTGCTAGGGCAGTACAGAAGGGAAATGTGGGGTTGGAGCCCAGACAGACTCCCTACCGGGGCACCACCTAGTGGAGCAGTGAGAAAAGGGCCACTGTCCTTCAGAGTCCAGAATGGTAGATTCAAGAGAGCTTGCACCATGCACCTGGAAAAGTTGCAGACACTCAACACCAGCTCGTGAAAGCAGCCAGGGAGGAGGCTGTACCCTGCAAAGCCACAGGGGTGGAGCTGCCCAAGACCATGGGAACCCACCTCTTGCATCAGCATAACCTGGAATGTGAGACATGGAGTCAAAAGAGATCATTTTGGGGCTTTAAGATTTGACTACCCTGCTGGAATTAGGACTTGCATGGGACCTGTAGCCTCTTTGTTTTGGTCAATTTCTCCCATTTGAAATGGGTGGATTTACCAAATGCCTGTATCCCCATTGTATCTAGGAAGTAATGTGCTTTTGATTTTATAGGCTTATAGGCAGAAGGGACTTGCCTTGTTTCAAATGAGACTTTGGACTGTGGACTTTTGAGTTAATGAGATAAGACTTTGGGGACCTGTTGGGAAGGCAGGACTGGTTTTGAAATGTGAGAACATGAGATTTGGGAGGGGTCAGGGGCAGGAAGATATGGTTTGTCTGTGTCCCGACCCAAATCTCATCTTGAATTGTAACTCCTACAATTTCTATGTGTTGTGGGAGGAACCTGGTTGGAGGTAACTGAATTATGGGGGCAGGTCTTTCCTGTGCTGTTCTTGTGGCAGTAAATGAGTCTCATAAGATCTGATGGTTTTAAAAAATGGGAGTTTGCCTGCAAAAGCTCTCTTTTTGCCTGCTGCCATTCACGTAAGATGTGACTTGCTCCTCCTTGTCTTTCACCATGATTTTGAGGCTTCCCCAGCTACGTGAAAGTGTAAGTTCAATTAAACTTCTTTCTTTTGTAAGTTACTCAGTCTTGGGTATGTCTTTATCAGCAGCATGAAAACAGCGGGTTTAGTTCAAATTGAAAGATATGGAAATGTAAGCATAGAGAAAATGTGTTTGCTTGAGGTCACAGAGCTTACACATGGTAGAGTTGGAAATGGTCAGAGGAGCTAGACAGCTATGTACACTCACTGTGAGTCCTTTTCTACAGATTGGTCTGCTGATAGATAGAGTGAGACTCTGTAAGGCCTAGAAGAGATCAGCTGCTACAGAGATGAGAGGAATGGTGAAAACAAAGTCTGTATAGTGCTAGAAGATTCTGTAGTCCTAACTCAGTCAGAATGGAGAAACCTCACAAAGTTTCTTGGGCAATAAACATATCTGAGATGTCAGAAAGTCCGCAGCTTAGAAATAAGAATGATTCCTCAAAGTAAGAGGCACATCACTGGGTTAAGTTCAGTCAAAATAAACTGCCCTAGCAAATAAGTAATTCCAAATCTGACAGGGTCAGTAATCTGCTAGTAATTTAACTCCCTGCCAGAACAAACACAGCACTCTTTAAAGAAAGTAATACAACAATTCACAGTATAATAAAAAAACTGAAAAAAAAAAACACCTCAAAATGTGATCTGCAGTTAAAAAAAAAATCAGTCAACTGAAATTAACACCAAGATGACTAAATATTAGATTTAGCATACAAAGACTTTAAAGTATCTTGAATACATTAAGGAAAGTATGGCCATAATGAATGAACAAATGAGGTACTGCAGAAGAGCAACAAATGTTGTAAAAAGGAATAAATGTAATTTCAGAACTAAAAATTATAATATCCAAAATGAAAAATTCACGAAATGGAATTAGGTTGAAGATAGAATAAAAAAGGCCAATGAATGTATAGACAAATCAATAGGAAGCATCTTATTTCAATTACACAGAGAAAAACAATTTTAAGAAATGAACACAGCTTCAATGATCTGTGAGAAAATATCAAGCAGTCTACCACACATGCAATTGAAGTTCCGGAAGGTGAGGAGAGAATGCTCCTAAACAATCCAAATTTGGTGAAAAACATACCTAAGAGATCCAAAAGCTCATTGGACTCCAGGTAGGATAAATATAAAGAAAAACCTAAAGTAGGCACATGATGGTTGAACTAATGAAAAGCAAATAAAGCAGCCAGAGAAAAGCAACATATTATATACAAATAAAAACAAATGAATGACAGGGTTTATACGGACGCAGATGTAACACATATGACAACCATAGCACAAAAGATGTGTGGGTGACAAGCAGAACTCTACTGTTTCAATAATGTCCCATTTTACATGAAATAATACAACATTAACTCCAAATTATGCCAAGTTAAGGATGTATATTGTAATCTTTAGAGCAACTACTAAAAACAAATGACAAAAGCCATAGCTAAAAATTCAATTGAAAGAGGAATTAAAATTCAAGAGAACAGGAATAGAGAAAAAGAGAAATAGAAAACTAATGGGGCAAATAGAAAGAATAACAAAATAATAGATCTAATTCCAATCACATCAGTAATTTTATGAAATGAAAATGGACTAAATATTTTAATTAAAAACCCATATTACCAGGCTGGATAAAAAGGCAATCCAATTACATGCTGACGGTAAGAGGCACACTTTAAATGTAAACACAAAGTTGAACTAAAAGGGTAGAAAAAAGACAAGTCATGCAAACAGCAAAAGGAAGTCATATTGATATGAGACAAACTAGACTTTAAGACAAGAAGTGCTCCTAGGGATAATGAGGAATACTTCATGATGATGAAAAGCTGAATTCATCACCATTATGCATTTGTTTATGTCTTATATCATGACTGCATGACCCAAAATGAACAGAATCAAAGTCAGAAATAGATAAATATATAATCATAGTGAAAGATTTTAATACCACTCTTTCAGTAACTGACAGAACAAAAAGACATATATATATATGTCAGCCAGAATATGCATTTGAACAACATTAAATGAAAGAAAGCGTACATTTATTCTATTCTACTAAAATGTAATTTATATAAACTTCTAAATTATATCCTATTTCCAATCTGTCTATGTTAGTTGTATAATCATATCTGCAACATTTTTATACAACCTTTGATTAATGAGTACTGTATTTTGTGTTTGTCCGTAGTTCAAGATTCCTGACAAAGAATTATAAATTGGGCTGGGCTAGGCCAAAAGACAACTGTGAAGTAGGAAAAATCTGTCTCCACTCCATGGAAATTTATCCCATGCCATCTCCTATGAACTTCTACCCACAATCCAAATGTGTAAATGAGAAGTTATCACGGCCCTCCTTTCATTCCCAGAAAACAGGCATGCATTGTAACAGAGTCTTCTGTAATCATATTTAATGATTATTTAGTTATTTTACAAAACATGAAATCTAATAATGGGCATTTCAGTCCAGGAGAGAAAGGAGGACAAGTTTATGAAAGTCAGTGAGGTTGATATTGACATGGAGGGATTGGGAAGAGGGTAAGGATGGTAGAAGGAGGTGCCAGCAGGTCCTGGTACTCTCCTTAAACTATGTATGCTTCTTTATAAATACAAGGCATTATTTGAAAACATGCTTTTAAAAAGGAATAAATGCAGGTAACATATAAAATTTGTTCAATACAAATGTTTATCTTGAAAATAAGAATCCTTGCTTATCTTTGTTCCGATTATGAACTGACCTTATTACTAAATATCTTGTTAGGATAATTTTAATGTCTTGGAGCTAGAAACTGAAGATAAAAATATTTAAAAATCAACACTTAATTTCCTTCACAAATTGGACTTTTCATGGCTTGTCAAAAAGTACATTTACAAAATTCATGCTAGAGTCCTCCTTCTTCAGGTTCTGCCCTCATCCCTGAGTACCTCCAAACACATGAAGCCCATTTAAAATTGGTGCCTTTACTTGCTAACTCCCTGCAATGTCCAAGGACAGAGACCCTATAAAAAGCTTGACTCAGCCTCTCACCTTCTATTAGAATTACCTCTGGTTTCTAGCTTATTAGTTTCACATCTATATTTCTCTTCTCTCCATAGGCTCAACTTTAGGACAAAGACTCAGCAATGCTGTTGGTCGATGCCTTTCAGACTGCCAAGCTACTTTTCAAGGGACTTTTGATTCAAGCTCCAGAGACACAGTAGCCTACCTAGCTCAGCTTCTGGACCTCCACATTTCTGGGACAGGGAAGAATACTCCTGTCTACACATTTACCATCTAGTATAATGGCAGATAAAATGCTGTGTTACCAACAAAAAGTTAGTGACTAAAGTACAGAAGCATTAAGGTAGCACTTCAAAGCACAGTGATTATCATAAAGTATCTAGAGACTGTGGTTCAAATGAAAGACATGAACTTTATTATTGGTTTCTATAATGAGTACAGGTGGGAGGCCACTCTGTTTCAAAATATAAAATGGGAAAAGGTACTTCAAAAACCCCAAATGGCTGCAAAACTGTTTATATTAATAAGCACAATGTTTTTTATAACTGACCCAAACATCATCAAAACTCCCATCCCCTCCTCATTGTTTTCTCTGGCCTTTGATTGGTGCTGTGCCTGACACATTTTTCTTTACTCCTTTTCCGACATACACTTTTAGCAGTGCCAAGCACTTGTGAGATGGCTTCCTGAGGTCAGAGGTAGGCTGAGGAGGGCTTAGTGGGCAGGAGTTTTAGAAGTGGGTAGGGGAGGTAGAATTTCTCTGCTGAAAACTCCTGTGGAAAAAAATGTATTTCTTTCTTTTTTTTTTTTTTCCTATGAGAAGCTAATAAGATTGACAAAGGGATTAAACCTACAGCCTTGGCCTCATTAGCACCACACAATTTTAAAAAATAGAATAAATATGTACCTTTTTTTTTTAAAATCATCTAACTTCTGCTATACTGCTATTTTCTTAGTAATTTAAGTATCATTATTCAAGATATTTTTTGAAAGGTGCAAAAAGGAAGCCTATTTCTTTTTAATAATGGTGACTATATCTAATAATATTTAATAATATAAAGAAAATATAATTTTATTTAGAAATAAGCAACTAGCTTTGTTATACATTTCCTATACACCAGTATGTTTGCGTTTTACTCATATCTATTTTGACCTCATCAGTACCCAAAGATGTAGATATTATAAATATTCTCATTTTTTTAGATCAAGAAATCGTGGCATTGAAGGTTAAGTAATTTGCCCAAGGCCACATGGCTAGTATAGAGATGAAGTTGGGATCTGAATCAGGCATTTCAGATCCAGAATTCTTTTTCCTAATCACTGTGCTACATTGCCCTTCTTAAGGCATGATCTAGAGTGGCATTTCCCACACTTTAAAGTCTGTATGAATCATCTGGCTATCTTGTTAGAATGCAAATGCAGATTCCAATTCCGTATTCAGCATTCTGGGGTAAGGCCTGAGAGTCTGCATTTTTTTCCCCCATTTATTTATTTTATTGCATTTTAGGTTTTGGGGTACATGTGAAGAACATGCAAAATTGTTGCATAGGTACACACGTGGCAGTGTGATTTGCTGCCTTCCTCCCCATCACCTGCATCTGGTATTTCTCCCCTTGCTCTCTCTCCCCAGCTCCCCACCCCCCACCGTCGACAGGTGGATAAATCCTTAAAGATGGGAAGAAACCAGCGCAAAAAGGATGAAAACACCGAAACCAGAACACCTCTCCTCCTACAAGGGATCACAACTCCTCACCAGCAAGGGAACAAGGTTGGAGGGAGAACAAGTATGATGAAATGACAGAATCAGACTTCAGAAGGTGGGTAGTAAGAAACTTCTGTGAACTTAAAGAACATGTTCTAACCAAATGCAAAGAAACTAAGAACCTTGAAAAAAGATTTGACGAAATGCTAATGAGAATGGACGAAATAGAAAGGAATATAAGTGAATTGATGGAGCTGAAAAACGCAACACGAGAACTTCACGAAGCATGCACAAGTATCAACAGCCGAATTGACCAAGCAGAAGAAAGGATATCAGAGGTCGAAGATCAACTCAATGAAATAAAACGGGAAGGCAAGACTGGAGAAAAAAGGGTAAAAAGGAATGAACAAAATCTCCAAGAAATGTGGGACTATGTGAAAAGACCTAATCTACGTTTGATAGGAGAGTCTGCATTTTTAACAAGTTCCCAGGTGATTCTGGTCTTTGAGCTACAATTTGAGAAAAATACTACAATGCTCAAGCTGTATCAGTCTGTTCTGGAAAAGGCTTTTTTAAAAAATTTTAATAAGGGGGACTAGGATTGATGAGAGAGAAGAAATACTTAGGAATTAAAAACCTGCATGTAAATGTGCCTATATATCCTACAGCTAAAAAATTCTACAGAGGGTGGCTTTTATTTTAAGTAGGCTTAATACAATCATAAAATTACCTTAGATGTCTGAGTGCAGTTCTAATTTAAAAAGTTAAGTAGTATTCCAGGAAACTTTTTAAAAATAGAGAAAAAAACCCCTTCATTTCTGAGTATACTTAATTTTCAAGTTTTCAGGTTTTAACTATAAAGCATTTCTCCTGATAACAAAATCAGAAGTTCATTACTTTCTCTCATATTTGATGAAAGTAATAGCATCGTTCAACACCCTTCAAACAGTTGTTAGAGGGGAAATCCCACAGATAAGGCTGGAAGTGGACAAAAAGGGAACTTGGCAACTTTCTGAGCACGTAGGAAGATGCCCCCAAAAGTGTTGTAATTTGTCTATTTCCTGAGATTTCCCCAAAGCAACCCTGATCCTTTAGCTCTTGAAATCTTTAGGCCTTCAAGTTCCCTGTTAAAATACAAATAATGTGTTTACAGTTAACACCACGTGGGGACGGCTTTCCAGCCAGGATCCCTAGTTGAGTCAGTTCTCTTAAGTCCAACAGGAGGAGTTACTAGCAAAAGGCAGAAATCCCTGAGCGGAAGTTCCATCAAGTTCAATGTGTCAGGCTTACAGTTTTGCACAGGCTAGCCTGAGCATTTATTATTTAATTTACTTCCAAGAGTCAGGTATTATAGACTTACAGCTTCTGTATGAGCTGAATTGCCCCCTTGGAATCACTGAAGTGCTGTGTGTGTGTGTGTGTGTGTGTGTGTGTGTGTGTGTTTGTGTGTGTGTATTTTAAGCAAAAGAAAACACCTATTTGGTTTATGAATACCTTTATTACACTCCCTGCTGATTCAATGAACTTTTGATTCACATTCATGATTACTAACTTCATTTAAGGAAATGTGTGTGTGAGTGATTCAGTAATTATTTGAGACACTTGCAGATAGGAGGACTTTCAAAGGCTGACTAAAGGTGTCAAGGCAGATCACAGTTTGTCCAATTTCTTTTGACTGACTTTAGATGCTAATACCTGCTAATTAGAGAGAGCAAGCAAAGCAATGGTTGGTAACTCACTTTTAAAATTCAGTATGATTATCCTCTGAAAGCAGACTGTTATTTCTCAAAGGGTAACGGTAAACAGTTCTGACTACTTCTTGGGTATTCTATTTGCTGTGCAAATCACATTTAACAGTATTATATGTAGGTGTTTAATCAGAAGCTTATTCCAAAATTATTTATGCAACTGGTCAGTCAAAAGCAAGAGAAACACAGTCTTGAAATCAAAGCAAAATAAAACAAAACAGAAAATGCAGATGGTAAATGGCAACATTGACCCCAGATTCTACAGCATCTACCATTCCCATGACCCAGACAGTTTAAGCCTGTAGCCTAAATTTTGCTGTGACTTGAAACATTAAGTGTCTTAAAGTATGTTCTCATTACTTAAAGCCGATGAGTTGAGCACATAAACTCACTTAAATTCTTAAGGAGACACAATCAGAAGGGTTCATTTTTTTTTTTTTTTTGGAAGGGCTCTTGTAAATAACACTAGGAGAAGAAAATAGATATAGGTGAAAGCTAAAATCCATAGAAAATGACCAAAGATTCCCTGAAATATAGTTTTGGCATCATGTAGATAAAATTTTTAGATAAAGTGAACTCTCATATTTTCCACAGACTGTAGCCAATTTTCATGACCATCAAATAAGAATTACACCAAATCTTAAGCATTCAAATACTTACAGAAAAGCATAAGTGAAATAAAATTGATTTTTTAAAACCAGGTAACTTCTTCATACTACATGTGAGACAGGTTTACATATTAAATTATTAATTTATTAATTTTCTTATCTGACAGCAAATTTGGCTGAGTCCAGCTAGATATTCTGTACATTAGAACACAGAACCCCCCCCTCCCCCCGCCCAAAAAAAAGTCAGGTAACTAGCTTTTCTTTTTGCCAAAAACAATTTATACTTGGCCTCACAAAAACAGAAGCATAATTTTGAAATGAGAGGATGTTATTAACTCCTCTGATAGTTAGATTGAAATAATTGCAAGGCTGTACAATTATTTTTCAGATTCTAATCCTAACCATGCTTAAACATGCAGTAAGAAAATGTACCACACATTTCTTATCTAGTCAGTGAAACCCAGGTTTTGTCATGATCAATATTCTCAGGAATATAAGCTATGTGTGATTTTTTTCAAATGTCCTAAGACATGCCTTTCTTTATTGTTGATTTGTGTAATGATTATGTCTTGTTGACTTCTTTTGAACTGAACATATTCATATTTTATATCTAATTAATAGATTTAATAATCAGTTACCTCTGGTACAACTACTGAGAATTCCTCAAATGATAAACAGAGTTAATGCCTAACTAGAAACAGTCTGCCAGATTTATGCCAATTGTTTCTTGTATAGTTTGCTGGTCTTCTATGAATATTTACTGTTTTTTACCATATAGTTTAAAAATCATACAACAAAATGGACTCAAAACGTAGCTCACATTATTAAAAAAAGACTGAATAACTTAATATGCATATATAAAGCACTTATTTTCATTATCAATGGTATTAGCGATGAGGTTAAGTATAAACACAATGTGACACATATTTAATATCAGATGTTAAAAATCTCCGTTTAGTGAGAAATTTTAATACTTCCTCTAAGACTTCACCAACTATAACTAATTACGTAACAAAATAACCTGGGTTGGTGTTTTATTTGCTTGCAATTCCCATGTTTACTTTTTAAAGTAGTTGCTTATAAACAGCAAAAAAGTCCAAAGATAGAACGTGGTCAAAATAAGAATTACTGTTATAAAGTCCAAAGTTTTTCTCTCTCACAAGACACTGAATAATCAATGTTTTCCCCTTGCCATTAAAATCACACATCTGAGAAATATCTATTTCCTTCTTTTCTCTTAATAACCCAATTTCAGCTTAACTGCCTAAGTGGTTTTAATGGATACATTTGGCATTGGACAGCTTTTGGGGAAATGAATGGCTATTAAGTGTGTTTACTACTCCTCACTTGTATAAAATATACCTTTCCAGCATTTAAGGACACCCTCTAATTGTTGTATTGCAGGATTTAGTGATTCAATCATTGTTCATCTTATTTATACTCTTCTTGGTTTCAAAGGTTTCAATTTGTTTTCTGTCAGCCTTCAAACTTCAGGACCAATCTTTCTATTGAAAAACCTTCCTATTTCTTTGTAATTTTAAATATTTCCTCCCCTGAATTTTCTCCATTTACATTCAATGTAGTAAAGGATGCCCCAATCAGAATGGCATAAACTGGTTTGTCTGAGTAACAGCATCTGATGGTTTTGCAGGGAAGTGTGTTTTCTGTTTTATTTTAAAATCTGGATGACATCAGCATTCATGGGTTCTCTCAGCTGCAGAGGCATCTGGCTCAAGGGCTAGTAGTGTAAGGTGCAGGAAAGTACAAAATACTATTTAAAGGGAAAGAAAAAAATTTATTCTGATTCTCTTTTCACCAGTTTTAGAGCCAGAATACAATTGATTTAGATGCTATGCACACATATTCTGACAATATAAAATGTGAGGATGTTTTTATATTTTAGGCTTCCAGAGGGCCAAATATAATACAAATACAATCCTTAGCTAATCACTGAATGATTAAATGGAGCATTGCCCTGCAGTCTCATCTAGCCAAATACTATGGTCAAGTGATCACTATGCCATAGGAGGAAAACATATATGGATAAAAATATTCCTCCACATTTTCTGTTCTCTTTTTGCTTCAGTTGATTTCACATGCTTTTTTTTTTTCAGATACAGAGTCATAGACTAGAACATGCCAAGACCAAAGCCTAAGTACTTAGCTTTTTAATGCTTGAGCAGATTTGGCTGAACCCAGGCAGATATTCTATGCATTGGTAGAAACAGTGCTAGATCAGGACCATGCTATAGATAATCTCAATTAAACAAATTACAATGATTGTATAGAGAGGAGAACGTAGAAAATGGAATGGAAAGATCTTATGGAGGAAAAATATAATCATATATCCAAATGTAATGGTTACACAGAAGCCTTCAAGGGCATCAGGAAGTCAAAGTATGCATCTAGCTTTTGCAGAAGAGATGACAGACTGCTGGGATAACTTTCAACAGATAAAGAATGGACGGTAACAGGGTAGGTGGTTCACAGGCTTAGGCAGCTCCCCTTGGTGAGGGGAAAAGAAACACTTCAATTCCTCCTTCTTCTTCACACATGAAGGAACATTTCTCTAATTTCTTATGGAAAGAGAATAAAAGAGGAGAGAAGGACCAACAGGGGTGACTCTAACTTATTCTATCTCTTATATTATCTTTTTACCCTCATATATAAAATGAGACAGTGGAATTTAGAGTGGGCCTTGAATGGGCTATTTTAGAAGAGCATCAAGAAAGACAGAAGGATGTAAAGGGTAAAATTGAAAATATTGGAGATATAGAAAAACCGGGGATATGAATCTAAGTACAGATATATCAACTTTATTGCAGATGGAAAAACAAAGGCAAGGAAAACAAGAAAAATAATCTTTGAAGCAAAATGAAAATGCAAGGCTGAAATCTGGCTGAAAACCTACTCCATCCTATGGGAGAGTTGCTGGCTGGCTGGCTATTCTGTCGCTAATTCCCTTAGGGCCCACTGCCTCATATCTCCCTAGATGGACGTGAGAAAGACCTAAACTCAATCCCTAAATGCCTCATGAGTTTAAGAGCTTGGATTCTGAAGTCCCTCTTGGGTTTTCATCCCAGATCTGCCACTTTGACACCTGTGTCATCTTGGACAATTGATGTAACTTTTCTGTGCTTCAGTGTCCTGATCTACAAATGAGGGTAATCTAAAGCACTTAGCACTTAGGGACAATTGGGAGAATTAAAAAGAGATAATGTGTTAAGAAGGCCTAGCACAGGTTCTGGCTTATAATAAATGTTCAGTAAATGCCAGTTAGTATTATTATGCTCTTCATTTAACAGATATACTTTAAGAAGAGTTGCTCTCCCCCACACCTTGAAATTGGCGGCATAGACACTGGGTCAGGAATTCAAGTTGTTAACCTCACTCTTCCTTCCTGTGAAGGACACTGCCTTCCTTTACAGAGGACCAAATGAATTTCAGCTGTGCCTGCTTCTCACCAGTGGACAGCTCTTTGCCAGTTTCCCCAAGATTTCCTTTTAGTCATCTCCAGCTGAACCTACCCTGGTACATTCTGTGCTACTTTTAAAACTCCATAAGCCAAGAAAACAAAAAATACACAAGTGGGCTCACAAGCTGAGAACTGCAAGCAGAAGTGACTGGAAACCACATGCCTGCAGGCACTAATGCTGCAAATACCACCTTGCTCTAAAGTTGTGCCTGAGGTCACAGAGACTCCCAAGAATGGCGCCTGTTTCAGCCACGAAGCTCCCAGCACTCACATTCATTCCTGGATACATTAGTTACATTTGCTTCAACCCGCAGACTGAAAATCTGGAGTCCAGAAAACAGTTCCTTGCTAAAGGCAAAATAAACAGATTTCTATTGGAAAGGGGACTTTTTCCTGAATCTCTCTGCTATCCCTTGCCTAAAAACACATCCAAGTTGGTAGGTACTACAGAAAGATGACAATGTACTTTCCTTAAGGGTTTTGCACATTCTCAAAGCAGAGGACAAGGCAAATGGGAAACCAGGAAATGCCATTTTGAACAAAGTCCTTCGCACAAGCAGGTACCTGGAGATTTTTCAAGGAAAGATCTGGGGGTGAGTTCATCAGTCTCATACCCCAGAAGTTTCTTGTTTTTGAAAAGGTACAGGTAAAGAAGTTGGCTCATAATCATGTTTATGTTTATACAAAGGGTCAAACTGGTCAAGGGGCTGCATTTGCTTAATAAGCCCACTCAGGGTTGCAGAGGAAGACACTGCTTTAGAAATGAATCCTTTTTTTTTTAATAGGTTCCTGCCAGTGAGACAATAGTAACCCAATTAAACAATTCCTGAGAAAGCCAAGAGCAATGAAGTGAAAACCAATGAGGTGAAAGCCACTTGGATCATTCAGGGAAGAGGCTGCCAAATCAGACATAGAGGGCCCTGAAGAGAAGAAATTTTAATGAGGAGAAAGTCCTTGCAACAGACCTCTGTCCTCAACTCTCGATTCTATCTGGAACCATTATTAGACAAGTGGTCAGAGAAGTTTACGCATTTGAAGAGTTTGTGGCTTCTCACCTGGGAACACACACCAAATTTTCATGCTTATTGTTAAGAACAAATAAATTTAAAAAACCCTAAACAACCCAGAAAAGTTTCCTGCCTATTCCACTTTATATGATTTCATCATTAGCTTTTACTCTTTGGTTTTTCCTGGTTGATCCCATCTGGCAGCACAGGTTGCTCATTACAATTGCCCTTTCAGACTTCTCCACTCACATCCCCTCTCAATAGGCAACACCTCTGTGTGAGCCTAAGACGTTCTCCTGATCCAATAAGGCTCATAGCTCCCAGCTGCATCCCCAAGCTGGCCAGTCCTCAGAAGCCAACAGGTAACTTTCAAAGTCCAGATCCAGATAGCCTGTTTTTAGATATGTATGGGTCCTGGGTAGTTAGGGTAATGCATTGCAGGGGGATGGAAATGGCATTTAGGAAGCAAATATGGCTGGGCATGGTGGCTCACGCCTGTAATCCCAACACTTTGGGAGGCCAAGGCAGGCAGATCACCTGAGGTCAGGAGTTCGAGACCAGCCTGACCAATATGGTGAAACCCCGTCTCTACTACAAATACAAAAATTAGCTGGGCATGGTGGTGGGCACCTGTAGTCCCAGCTACTCGGAAGGCTGAGACAGGAGAATTGCTTGAACCAGGGAGGCAGAGGTTGCAATGAGCCAAGATCACACCACTGCACTCTAGCCTGGGTGACAGAGCAAGATTTCAACTCAAAAAAAGGCACCAACTAGGATTGTGGGGTGGCAGGGGCATGCAAAGATGCCAGCAGTACTCCCTAAGGCTGATCTATACCAAATGCACAGCAGAGTCAGAGTGATGACATGGGATTACTTGAGAAAGATTTAGACTGAGGTGCAAGAGCCTGGAGGATGCAGGAATATTTCCTATCATGATGGAAATCATAGTTCTTGCTCCTGTTAGTGACAGGAATGGTATTGCTCTGTGCCAGTGAGAACATTCGGGTGCTCCTGGTGGGTCGGGCATTCCACCAAGCATCATGGCTGCCATTCACAGCTTCTTCCAAATTGCATCTATAGCACCTCAAGAGACAAGGCAGGTCGGTCACGCGTGAGCAGGAGCTCTTTTCAACATACAAGGTCTTGTCCTTTCTACTTCCTACTAATTGCCTCATAAAAGCATTTTGGAATTTGGGGAAGAAGTCCTACAAAAAGAATTTGTACTTTGCAACATTTTCTTCACTGAGGGCATAACAGGTTCTGAACAGAAAGCAGTGGTACAGAGCAGGGCAATGTCTGCTTACCAGAAAAGACTCAGTTTGAAAATAAAATTTTGCTTCCACTCACAATGCAGGAAATTAACCCTGTTATTTCATTCACCTTTTGATCCAGCCTCTGTGCCCACATCTTGACAGCAGATGGGGGTCCTGGGTATATGAAGAGATAATACCAGCATAAAGACAGCAACGCTGGAGACAATTGCATCAGGGTAAACTGTCCTATAAGACATGACTAGAACACTAAGAACAGATTTTAAGAAGATAATAACATGACACGACCACTGAGTGTTCTCTCAGCATTTGTTTTACATTCCCAAGTGACATATCATGGTCCACAGCACTTAACTGTGAAGTTAAGAAAGGGGCAGTTATGAAAGTTTATAATTTGATATATAGGTAGAAAATAATTTTCCAATTATGACCTTTAGAATATAAATATAAGCTTTATCTTCCCTTATTATTGACTGTATCTAACGAAAATTCTTGCCCATAATTCCTGAGAAGTTTCAGAATGTCAAATGAAGTAATAAAATGTCAAAAATCACTCAGGAGCAGCATCAAAACCAACAGTTTGTTATTAGTTGCTGTTTATGTCACATGTAATGATACTTTGTTCCCTTCATCCTTCGTGACAGCATACACATGGTGCTACCCGACAGGAGGAAAGGAATCAACTGATGAAAATAAAGCAAACAGATACCACTGAAACATTTTTGAGACTCTGCCAAGTGTAATATTATCTTCTGTATTCTGATAAACTCCATACTATCAAACTTCTCCACTCACAGACTTTTCCTAAAAGCTTAGCCACACAAAAGTGAATTCATGTCATAAGCACAAAAAAAATCCTGAGCCCATTAGGCTCCTTGGGATATGAATTTTTTAAAAACTTAACATGTGAATTCTTTTTTTGGTGATTAGTTTGTGTGTTTATGCACTCTACGTCACCTCCAAAATCCACCTCTAGAACTTCAACATATGAATCTGATATGAGTTCCCTGGCTAAGTCACAACAACTGCAAGGACATTTAACCAAAACACTTCACCACAATACAGGCAGAAATCAGCTCTGACATTCAGCATGTGTATGCTGCAGTTCCTTTACGAGCGTGCTGTTTTACGGTGGAGATGTTAGAAGCAGGGCCAAAGTCATGAAAAATCCGTCGCTGTCCTCTCAGTGACTCTGTACTCCCTCCAAACCTGGGTTTTGTCTTTAATTTCTCTTTAACGAACACAGCCAAGGAGCAGCTGGTACTGTTTACTTGCTTGCTGCACCTGTAGTTCTGCTTTGCAAGGCACAGAAATGGATTTTCTCTACAAAACATGAATTTCTAGAGCCTGGAGTTTGCCCCATCATTCATGGGTGCACGATACATCAAGAGCAGGAAATGGGAAAATCGTATCATTAACGGGCTGTTAAGGCTCTTCTGTTTTGCTTGCCTTTAAAATTAATCTCTTCCTGCTCACCACTCAGTGATGAAAACATCTTCCTCTGAAGATGAATCAACTGCAAGTGCATCAAGACATCTAAGGTTTATAATGTAACTACCTTGAGCTCCGTCTCCCCATGAACCTGAAGAGTAGCTGGGGGCCCACAGTGCCTTCTAGGTTACCCACTTTATGTCTGAAAGGATTTCAGAGTCTGCCATTCCAAACACCCACATGCAACTGGAAGCAGTTTGACCATTAGCACTGAGTTAAAGAACAGTGTTTGTGGAATTTTCAATTCTTTGGATGTGCCCTCTTAATTTTAGAAGCTGAAGCTTGAATGTTGCCTGAGTCAGTTGCTGTTTCAACAATCATTTATTGAGAACTCAGGTTCTTCGATTCTGAGGTCTGTGGAAGCAGGAATGCTCCCTGTTTTCAAGGAATTTTATAGTCAAGTTATGAGGACAAAAGATGGTGCCCAGAGTAATTACTGTGCCTAACTGTGTAAATAGTAATTTTACATGCAGTAGGATTTGAGGGATAAGATAAACGTGACAAAATAGTTGGAAAAGCCTTGATATAAGAAGTGGGTCAGGCTTTTGTATGACAGGATTTGGAAAGGTGCAGAGTAAGATGTAGGACCTTTGAGGAGGCGTCACAGCAACAGTGACGTCATGGAGGGTCCCACAGCACACTACACACCACCAGGCAATACTAGGCACTGATATTTACCTACTGAAGCGAGCTAAAATCGAAGCACACTTTATGGCTATATCCTTGTTTTCTGGCTTCTGAAATGTAACCTCCAATTCTGCCTATTTTAGAACTCTATTTCTCACTGCTTATTAAGATATTTTCACCTGTGCTGACATTTCCTAAACTCACTATGAGCAGGATAAATGTATCACTTTTTCTTTCTGAGCGCCTTCTTGAGGTTTTCTCTCATTGGTTTTGACATTAGGATTCTCCAGTGTCATAATCTCTAGGGCTGTTTGGTCCAATAATGGGAGCCACCTGCTGCATGTGGCTAGTGAGCACTTAAAATGTGTCTAGTGCCGCAAGAGAGTATTTTGGCTATACTGGACTAAATAAAGATTATTAATTTAACCTGTTTTATCTTTTTTTTCTAGAAAACTTAAAGTTATATATAAATATAATGGCTCTCGTTATATTTAAAGTCATATTTAAATATAAATATGTTTACATTTAAAGTTATATTTAAATACAATGGCTCCCATTATATTTCTATCAGACAGCCCTGCCATGGGATCCAATTATCTGTATCCATACCTAGATAAAGCTAAGGCTTGATCATGTAATTACTTTCTTCTTCCTCCTATAATCCATGCATGCATTCGTTTATTCATGTAAGGTAGGTGCTTTCATTTTCCACATTTTACAAACAAAAAAACCGAAGTGAATAGAGGTCATGTGGCTAGTAAAGTGTGGTGTAGGATTTGAACTCGGGCAATCTGTCTGACACACACCCACTGTAGTAATTCCTGTGAGAAACCATGAGAGTCTGGGCTAAATGAAAGGTGGTGGGTTAGAAAAGAAGGGATGAACTGAAGAGACATAATGAAGGGAAAATTAACACACCCCAATGACCAGTTTGCTATATGGAATAAGGACAAAGAAAACAGACTTAACTCCTATCTTCTTGGCTAGGGAACAGGTATCAACAAACGAATACATAAAAACACATAAAAGTATATGTAGAAGGAGAAAGATGAAGTTGACAGTCAAATTTAAAGTACCTGAGAGAGGCTGGGTATGGTGGCTCCTACCAGTAATCCCTGCACTTTAGGAGGCCCAGGAGGGCATATCACTTGAGGTCAGGAGTTTGAGATCAGTCTGGCCAACACAGTGAAACCCCACCTCTACTAAAAATTAGCCAGGCATGGTGGCAGGCACCTGAAGGCCCAGCCATTCGGGAGGCTGAGGTGGAAGAATTGCTTGAACCCCAGAGGTTGAGACTATAGTGAGCTGAGATTGCACCACTGCACTCCAGCCTGGGCAACAGAGTGAGACTCCATCTCAATAAGTAAATAAAATAAAGTACCTGAGAGAAGTCCAAGTGGAAATGTCCAGCACGCAGCTGGATACATCAATGTGGGACTTGAGGGAAATATTTCTGTTGCATATATCAATTCTTACTGGTTAGTCCTTCTCCCCCTGGTAATTTCAAATTATAATTCATGGTATAATGAAACATAGTTCCTGACTTGAACATTCAAGATCCTGCACAATTTGGTCTCAATCTGCCTTCTAAGTTTTCTACTTTTTTGCTTAACACACACTTTGCTCCAACCAAATTGGATTACATAAGCAAGCTTGATATTAGTTGCATTCTCTATACACTTGAAGATTGAGGTAAAAGGGATCTAACCTACCATGCCACAAAATGTGGAATCTACAGCTTTCTCTAAGATTTATAGAAATTTGCGGGGTAAAGCAGAGAAAAGGATATTATCAAAATAACTTCAATCATTAAACACTTCCAATTTCCATAGATACAAACACACACACACACACACACACTCTGCCAGCAATTAACAGATGGCAATAAAAATTACTTGTGTGGAGTCACTTTGGATTTATGTACAGTTAGGGATTTTGGTTACCTAAGCTGTTTGAAACTAGAGGAGCATCTGTGATTAGTTTACAGCTCCACATACCTTCCTGTTAAAGTGGTCTCTCTATTACAATTAGTCATTGAATTCAGTTCTCTTTCTCAATTTTAAGGAAAAGAAAAAGAAATTACAAAACTCAAACCAAACCAAAACAAAAATAGCATGACCAAAACATCCCACCGACACAAGACACTTAGTAGAGGAAATGAAATACAGAGGTCTGGGGAGAAGGAAGTACTCACAGTATAAGAATGAAATAATTAACATTTCAGGTTAGATATGCCTGTTGCAGAATGTCTCTCAGTTTTAGCTTTAGCCTCACATCTTTTTCATACCCTCTCTCTTTTCCTCTCTCATCCACCTAGTAGGAAATCCCAAACCTCCCATTTCCTTCACCAAAGTAATTCAGCTGTCTCCAGCTCCTAGCCCAGCTGCAGTTTTAGGGTCCCCTCTGCATACCTCTGCTCATCCAGAGCCTCAGCAAAATAAAAGGGATTCTCCTTTAAGGCAAGTATGACTTATGAGCCTTCACTACACAAATCCTTCTTCCAAAGTCTTTGCTTACCCTCTGTTTTTTGGTCAATTCAGTTCAAGGAAGCAGGACTCCATTTCACCTTCTCCACCTGAACATATTCTCCTCCTAGACAGCTCTTAAACTGCTACTGAAACCTCCACTCTTCTTCGTGATGGAGTCATTCTGCATTTCTTTCACATACTTCCTATTTGATTGAAAAACATTTGATGATAGGTTCTATGTGTCTTATACCAATCATCATCTTGGTACAAATTGGTTAAGCTGATCTCCAAGTCTGTACACATGGAAAGAAAGAAAATGCTGATATATACTTCTTTTATTTCATTTTGGGTAAATCTGCAAGGTGATCACTAGAATGACCTTCTTTGGAGATGAAAATGGTAAATCAATAATTCTGGAATTATATATCTGAAATCCTATCTATGCCCCATCTATGCCTCATAAGTGGATTTCAGATTTGCATGGGAAACAGATTGTACTTTGCTGCTGCATTTACCCAGTGGATTTGCTAATAATTTAGGAAGTTTGGCAAATATGATGCAGTGTAACTTGTAATATTTATTTGTCTCGGCTGTGATTTTAATCCCCTAAATAACAAGCTCAGACAACATATTATTAATATGCTTTGCACTATTTATCAATATTTACTTAGATTTATCTTGGAAACAAATCCAAATGGGGGCTATTTAACATAACTGAGCATTAAAACTATTTGATTTGGTGTTCACTGTTCTTGAACATACATATTAAATAAACAGAACAGTTATTGATGCAAACCTGTTTGTTCCTGTCTATAACACAAGATTAGAAAAGGCAGTTTCCTCATTCAGAAAAATGTAAGTTAGTTAAAATACCATTTGTTTTCTTTCTTTTATGTGAAAGTGCATTTTAAACAATCCAGATAGATACCAAATGGCCTGTCAGTTAACTTGATACTAAAGAACTAGTAAGCATGTGGCCCTGTGTCTCCCTTCTTGTTGACAAATACTATTTCTGTCTGGACTTTGAAAACTACTAAGGAGAGCCATATTGATGAAAACATATTTCATTGATTAAGAATTTGAGCTCTGTAAAAATGTGTTTGGGTGAAACATTTTTGATTGTTTCAAAATCTCTGTGGGCTTATTAAGACATGAAGAAAGAGCGCAAGGTAGTGATGATTTATACTTGGCAATAATAGACTGGGGACTTGTACTGGAGAAGTGGGGTACTGTCTTGGACCTAACATAGTGGTAGCAAGTGGTGTTTGAAATTCAAAACCCACTTCCGGGTTAGGTACACTTGGTCGTCCTTCCTTCTCACCTACAAAGTAGCACAAGCTCAGAGCCTAATCTTTTCAGTTCATGATGCTAACCCCAGGCTCTAAAAATGTACCTGAAACATAGTAAGCCACCCATAGCATTTTCTAAATGGATAAAATCTGACTCATTCTATTATTTTTTGATTATTGCTCTGTTATAACATGTAACTAATCCTGTATTAATAAAGCCATTTTTGTATTTTTTCTCTTTTTTAAATGAAAATCACTAGATATCTTCTGATCTCTAATCATCATAAAAACCCCATGAAGACTTAAAACATCCAATAATTTTCTTCCCATCTATGTCTTCGACTAATCTGTACATCAGACTTTGCAATCAAGAATTATCTGAGTTAGTGTGAATTGACTCTGGAATACAGACATCAAAGATGTCTCAAAGTTAGACTCTGGGCCTTCAGTTTGACCAGAGGAAGAACATGGCCTGCCATTCCTCTCTTTTCTTAGGAAGTGATATATATATATATACATAAAGTAGTAGTAGTTGTGGGAAGAGAAGACTGTTCAGAGATTTTCTTTATTTTCATATAACTCCATTGAATGGAGATGCTATTTACTTGTGCGCCACGAGAGTGTAGATTCTCACATGTGTTTACTAAGGCCATTTTGTGAAATGAAAAAGAAATGGCCCCACTTATTACTGCAGCTCCTATCTACCTGGTGTATGTCACATTTCAAATCTCTCTGTCCAGGGTTGAGCTTTAGTCAGAACACTGAATTGGAATCATCAGTCAACTGGGGTAATGCGCAAAAGTCAGTTTACAAATTTAGTAATCATAAACAACTCATTTAGTTGGCTAAATGTAAACAGCTTTAAATCAAGTTGACCCTCAGTATTAACCATCACAAATCATAAGTGAAAACTAAAACTGATGGAATAGAGAGCCACCCAGAACAGTGAAAAAGGACTTCCAATCTTAGATCCATTTTCGTCCATCAACAGGACCCTCACAATTCATTAATGGGCTTTAGGTCATTTTAACACTCTCTGCTTGACAGGTGAAAGAAACCCACATACCCAGCAATCTTTTTTTGTTGTTCTGGCTGGGAAGGGAAAGAAGTAGTGACATATGTTAATTGCATTTCTCACGAAGAATAAATGCTTCATTGGCCTAGTATTTAGATTTATCAAAAAACTGATTATTACTTTACTGGAGATCTAGTGGCCACTTCAAATAAATGCTAGCTAAGTGAGGAATAAAAATTGTTTCATAATATGATCCCGATGCAGCTTACTTTATATTAAGTGCCTATCTCTTGAAATTTTAACTTTGAATTTTCTACCTTTCTATTTTTCTTCTCTCCCTCAATTTATACATGTGTGTGTATGTATGTATGTGTATATACTATAAATAAATTTATTTGTACATAAATACATGTACAAATAACTATATTTGTATAATGTATATATACTTTTTAAATTCTATATTTATATGTGTATATGTATTTATTTGTATACACAAACATATATACAATATACATTGTATAACTATATAAATTTATATATTTATTTGTACATACAAATATATAAATTTATATATTTATATAATATATACATGTAAATATACATTTGTATATACATATATAAAAATAAGTATATATATGTAGATATAGCACATATAATACTGTACATTAAACTCTTTCTCTATTCGAATTCCCCTGTCTTGATAAATTGGCTCTCTCTGAGCAGGGGCAAGAATACCTCCTTGGATGGTTACATGGCTTCCCAGTGCTTTTAGGAAAATGTCTACATTCCTTAATGTGTTTTAAAGGCCCTGAGTGATCTGACCTAATAGCTCTAGCTTCCACTTTGGTCATGTCCAGTGAATGATCTAGGCATACTGAATCTCTTTCAGTGCCTTGCAAGCAGATTATTATCCAACTATTTGCCCTCCTTAACCAGAATTTTTGTTTGATTTTTAAAAATTTTAAATTATTAGGAGTTATTCTGTTTATATGCTGTTTTTTACCACAATTCGCACAATGTTGAAATTAATCAGTGATCACAACTATGGATTGTCTATCCTGAATTCTTTATGCTGATTCATCTTTTGGCTGCCTGGATTGTAAAATTCAGAAAGATGATAAAAAAAGGATCTATGTGCTGTATACTTGCTTGAGAGTGTCTGCTGGTTGATATATATTCTCCATATATCCTTGCAAAATAATTTGGATGAATATAAAATTATTGGGTCAAATTTACTTTACCATAAACTTTAGTAGACATTATTCTATGGTCCAATATTGAGTGTTGCTACTACGAAATTTAGATTCTTCAAAAAACTGATTGGTATTACTGTACTGGAGAGCTAGTTTCTGCTTCAGATAAATGCTAAGTTAGGAATAAAAATTTGTTTCATGATATGATCCTGATGCAGTTTACTTTATAGTAAGTGCCTATCTCTTGAAATTTTAACTTTGAACTTTCTACCGTTGTATTCTCCTGGCATTTATTCCTCATATACGCGTTGCCTTTTATAACCTGAGATGCATATATAATTCCATATTCTGGAAAATTATAATGATTTACTGGGATTCACCTTTATGTTTATTATTTTATATCAGATTTTCTGACATCCATCTCTTTACCTGTAAGCTTAAATGTGACAATTTCAGGAAATTTTTCTTCTATTTCATTTACTAATGCATTTTCTTCCTTGAAAACATCAATTATACATGTGTAAGATATATCTTGTCACTAATATGTATCCTTTTAATATATTTTGCTTTTTTCTTTTTTATATTTCTTTCATATATTTGTTCCCTCAGGCCTATATTGTCTTTATTTTTAAAAATATTTTTAATGCCACTTTTATTGCCTTTAATATTGCTTTTAGATTGTTAGTGCTTTTTCCTCTTCTTTCTTTTCCAGGCTCTCCCAGTTTCTATTTTATGTTTCTTTTGTCTTATAATTTCTACTTTAAAATCTAATAGGTACTTAAAAAATTTTTTTTAAAGAAATTATGTTTCTCTGAATTTTAGAAGCTGAAATATTGTATGTTTAACTTATTTTTTATGATGGTACTTTTCTCCTTCACATGTATTTATTTATGGCAATTTTTAATGAGATACAAGGAAGGAGAGTGTAATAAAAATGTTTTTATTCTGTCATACTTCAGTAGATGTTCTCAAGACTTAATTTTTAAAATTTTTAAGTTTTCTGTGAGGGAAGTGATCAACTTAAAGTAGCCTAAATATGATGTTGGACTTTCAATGGTAATCAACAGATCCTGGAAGGATATATAAAAATGAGAGCGAGAGAGAGAATGAGAATGAGAGAGAGAGAGAGAGAGAAAGATCTGAACTGATTAAAATTTCACTAGTTTCTCATAAAAAGGACCTTACCATAAATACTACTGATGCAAATAGTTATGAGTTACTTCAACAGCAAAATGGATACATCATCAGGTAACCTTTTTGTTGTCTTCATAAAGTATCAATTAAAGGACCTCTACCACATTTTGTTAATGGTAGAAAGCTATGCTGTGGGTCCCTTGGGTCCTCTGCAGTCAAGTTCTGATGTTCAAAGCGGGCAAACCAGAGAAGCAGCACTCTTTGCAGAATGTCATTTTAAAAAGGTTCATTATATACTCGCATATTAACTAAAATGCTAACTTGTTCATAGTTTTTCCAAGGTTTTGCTCTTCAAATGAAGTTCCAGCAGTTTCATCTTATTTTAGGCATTCCAATTATGTTCATAAGCATGAAATAACCAGGCTACAACCATATATCAGCAGAAGAGTTACTAAACCCATCTAAGTTGTGACTATTATACTTAACTTCAGGTCAAACCAATCAACTGTGGCCCATTTATAGGCAGTTTCTCAGAAGGATCAGTCATTTTGATTATTCTATTCAAATGATGGTTCATCAGTTACAACAAATTCTTCATCAGAATGATTTTGGGAAGATTGCAGCACTACCCAGGGAAAGACTATCTGTATATTCAAATATAGGGTAAGATTTGGTATTAATAATACTGACACATGTTATCTATGAGCAGTGCAGCTAGGGAAATGGATTTGTTTTTATTTAGAGACTTTTCAAAAAAAACTGACACACACTAATTCTAAATATTTATGGAGTACAGGGCAATGTTTTGATACATGTATGCATTGTATAAAAACTAAATCTGGCATTTGGCATATTCATCACCTCATAAATTTACCATTTTTTTTGTAGTGGCAGCCTTCAAAATCTTCTATCTTTTTTGAAATACACAATGCAGTATTGTTAACCATAGTTACCCACTGTGCAATAGACAAACTTATTCCTCTTATCTGCAACTTTGTATTTGGTAATCAATCTTTCTCTCCACACCTCTCTGTACCCCTCCCAGGCAATTGATAACCACTATTCTTTCCTCAACTTTTATGAGATCAACTTCTTTAGATTCTACATATAAGTGAGATCACACAGGTTATGTGTCTTTTTGTGCCTGGTTTATTTCATTTAACGTAATACCCTCCAGTTCATCCATATTGCTGCAAATGACAGGACTTCCTTCTATTTGAGGACTGAATAGATTCCATTGTGTATATATATCACATTTTATCTACCCATTCACTGATGTACCCTTAGGTTGATTCCGTATCTCCAATATTACCTACTGTGAAGAGTGCTGTAACAAACATGGAAGTGTAAATTTTTTTTTGACATATACATATACATCCTCATATACACATTGCCTTTTATAACCTGAGATGCATATTTATACATGAAATGAAACCGGATTTCATTTCCTTTGAGCATATACCCAGTAGTCAGACTGCTGGATCATATGGTAGTCCTATTTTTAATTTTCTGAGTAACTTCCATACTATTTTCCATAATGGGTATACTAATTTACATTCACATCAACAGTGTAAAGTTCCTCTTTCTCCATACCCACACCAGCAATGAGGGGGCTCACCAGAAAAAACTGATTTATTCACAGGCATCTGGAAAGGAGCTACTCTGAGCAAGAAGGTACTAAATCTGAACTTGGTATGCCACTCCAAATCCCATGGCCAATACTTCTATCATTCAGGCCCACATTCAAATAGGTCATGAGATAATCGAACTTACTTTTCAAAAACAAGGTGCCATTTCAAAAAATTATCTTAAGACAAAAACTGGATCCTCAAAATGAGACCTTCTCATGCTAGCCCCATTCTCCATATTTTATACAATAATTTAAATGTTTGTATGCATATATATTTTTGTGTAGGCTTATGTGTACACTAAAACATACACAGGCACCCTTACCCACCTCTGCTAGAAAACTATTGTGTGTATCATTAAAACTCAGCATGAAACAATTAGGACAGGTAACTAAAGACAAACTTTATCAAGGACTGAATGACCCACAGAGAAGTAACACACAGTGTCTTGTAGAGTGAAATCTTTTACCTTGCCAGACAGCATGGGTGATTCAGTAGGTAAAGAAGTGGGTCAAAGGGCATCTGATCAGGCTTAAAAACAGTCACTCAATCTGGTGGTTACCAGGAGATATTAGACATAAACATTGTTATCTCTCAACCCTTTGCTCAGCTCTGCGACATCGTTCTGCTTTCCTGGTGCCCCTTCCCATCACTGTCATTGGCACCTTGCTTTCATGGCTAACCTGATAAGAGCTATGGAGACATGTGTAGGTCCCTGAGCACCAGCAGCTGTTGAAACGTGTGAGAGGAGTGAGTTAGAAGAGAGACTGAATGTTTGAGCCCAGAAGAACAGTATTTCTTGAATTTTGGTCATTAATACACTACTGTCAGGATTTTTTTTCACATCTGCATGCCATCTGCACTATTGTTTACTTAATATTTTTCTTTGAATTGATGCACAATTAAGCTTACAAAATGTAACAGGAAACTTTGTACTATTCCATAAAACAGTATGTCTCAATAGAAAGGGCAAACAACAATAAATATAAATATGATGGAAATAAAACAATTTGACTCAATTTTGACTAAATACCATTGTTTTCAGAAGTTCTAAGCAGGATCTTGCTCCATTAGTTTAATTCCTGCCTGTGGCTTGAAGTGTTCCAATATTAAATATTGATTTTGTATAGAATAAGTACCTAGTTTTGTGGACTTCCTGTTCTTCCTATCTGAATGAGCGTGACTTCAAAATTTTTTTGAGGAGCTTACTGTCCTAAAACGCTTACTTCCTAATAATTACAATGAGGGGGCTCGTTTGCTAAATACGAAAATTGCTAAGAGTTTAAAAGGTGGTATAGACATTACTGCTTAACTGAGACTTTCAGACCTGAAGTTTGGGATAACCAAGTAACCAGAAGAGAACTAAAAGTAACTTTCTCACTTGTGATCTTATTTAATCTAAAGCTGCAGCTTCTTTGCACTTCAAATCATCCCTCACAGTACATTCTCCAGATTTTGGATAACTCTGTCTTAGAGGATTACGTCTATAGCAGCAGTTACATAAATGAATCTTCATACTTTTCTTGAATAATTATGAACATATTTGACTCATTCAGGATGATATCTTTTGTAGAAGTCAATGGAAATTTTTTTTTAATGTGAGAATGTTTCTTTAACATTCCAATGGCTTCCTGTATAATTACTTCCTAGAAACTTTACAATATGTTATTTCCTCCTCCCATGTTATCAAATGGTACTAGTATGAGAGCTGCATTGTCATGAACAATACAAAATATTGACGCTTAAAATTCTTATGATTTAAACAATACTAACTCCTTTTGGTAATTCAATCTTGAGAATTCATTAAAATGCAAGACATTTTAGGATATATTCTTTTGAATTATTTATAACCTTCACACACCCTCAGGGCAGAATAAAGGGAAAAGAAATGTCTAGTTAGAAATATAAAAGATGGGAAGTTATTCATATCTTGAAATTGCCCCATTTAGGAATAAATTAATCAACTCAAATAAAGCTTCTATAATTTTGCTTTCATTAATAAGATGACTAAGTTAGATGCAGCGTGCACAAAGCACATGCCTCATTGTGATGAAAGTGTTTTTCAGACAGGATGCTGAGGCCTCTAGGAGTTAAAAACATTCTTAGGAAGACTGTCTGTGTGATTAAAACAGACCTGTATTAACTCAAGGGTGACAAGAACATTTCTCATTTTCCCTGCTTACTTTTTTTTCCTGGCACTTTTCGTCACTTTTGTTGGCACTGATAGCAAATATAGTCTCAGAGTTAGAAGGAGAGTAATTTCCACAAGGTGACAAAGTGATTAGTGATGCAGCAGAGACTTGGAACTAAGGTCATGCCAACTCTTCATCTAGTTTGTTTTCTAACATGGGCAGTCATTCGTCTATTCATTCATTCAATACTTGGTCTGGCATAGTGATATATTCAAGCAACAGAGAGAAGAACAGGGACTTGGAGCTTCATGATGTAAATGCTGAACCATGATACATGTTGTAATAATGATATGATTTTCACGTAATAATAGAACATGTCAAGTAAGAAAAGACAAAAAGCAGTGGGTAGTGGTAGTAGTGGTGTAATGCTGACATCAAGGTAACTTCTAGAAATATTTCTACATGTACCAGTCACAGTGCAACCCATTCAGAGTTGCAGTGAACTCACTGCTTTGCTGTACTTCCCTCCATCAGTTTAGTTCCCACTTGTGGCTTGGAAGTATTCCAGTGTTACATATTGATTTTGTGCAGAATAAATGCCTATTTTTGTACCCTTCCTCTTCATCATGTCCAAATGTGTGTGACTTCTGAAATTTTTTGAAGTGCTTGCTTCCCTAAAGAATATACATTTTTAATATTACATTAGAATGAGGGGGATACTCCTGATGTCTAGAATGAAAAGGGAAAAAAAAAAAGGCGAGTTAGTTTTTAATCTACTTAACATTTGAGTGCATTAGAAGAATGCAGTGTCAGTCTCCAAAGTGGTTTGTAGTTCTTGACAGTGGAGATTGAGCATAGAAGTAATTTCAAAGCTTCCTATGAGAATGACAGAGTAATATGTGCAGTGGTTAGGAGACTAGAGGATGGACCCTGCCTGTTTTGATTTGAATCCTGACATTGCCTCTTAAACAGCTGAGGAATCTTGGAGATGCTACAGTCCACCTATGCCTCAGGTTCCCAATCTGTAAAATGGGGATAATCATGGTATCAGCCTCATAGAGGTTTGTTGTGAGGATTAAATGAGTTTCTGTATAAAGCACTGGGAATCATCTGGTAAGTACTACATGAGTGGGCACTTTTGGCAACACTGATGGATGGTAAAGCTTCTTTCCCAGATCAGGGCTTTTGATAGTGAATATATGTTGTATCTTTCAGAGGGTGACATGCAGATTTTCCCCATATTATTGACCATGAACTCCCCTTTCCGGAGGGTATCGTTATAGGACTAATATGCTTGGGATATGTGCTTGAGGCATTTATAAATATTTCACAATGGAGAATTACATCTATCGCAGGATATTGACTCCAAGGTTTCCTTTATTTCCAAGATCTGGTTGAATCCTGAGGGATACTGATGTAACAGTATCTTTGTAACATAATGGTGTTGACTATGATGTATGTGATAATGATAACTAACATTGTTTGGGCCAGGCACTTTACTGAGTATGGATTGTATCCTGTTTCATTTACTGCTCACAACAACTCTTTGAGGTATTATCCATGCTTTAAAATGAGGAAATGGAGACTTAGAAAGCAAAGTAACTTGATCAAGCTCACAAATTAAGTAGCAGAATCATTACATAAATCTAGTTTTATTCGACCCCAAAGATCATACTTCCAAGCAGGAAATGGTACTCTCTCCCTGATTTTGATGGTAACAACCAGGGGACTGATGGTAGGAGTAACGCATATTGAAAAGCGTTGAAAACTGTGGAGCACAGTATGAAGACAGGGTATTGTTAATAGCACGAAAATTATGCTTATGATTATTTTTGTTTAATTCTAGAATAAGAAGACCATAGTTTTGAAAGGTCCCTAAAATAAATAGTTGAAAATATGAAACCCATAATTCTTAAATATAAAAATATACCTTTCTCTGGAAAAAAACAAGTAGTGTTTAATTAATTTTGATAATAAAGACTTAATCTTTTCACAGGAGACTTTGTATGTAGTATATAAAAAGCCACCATTCCTTTAAGAAATACAGAAAAAAAATTTAGTTAAACAGATGTACCAGGGTACTAGAACCAGGTACCAGGTACATAGGCTTTAAATGCTTAGTAATTTGAAAATGCCTTTTGAATAAATACTAAAATTACTGAAGACTAATATAAAAATATATAATTTTGATGTGAACCTTCAGATGTAAAAAAGTTATGTTATTATTTATTAGCATATTTTAAAAATTAAGAAAATAAGGTCATTTCTGTCTCTTGCATATTATTAGCTGATTGGGTTTCTCCTGAAAGAAAAAAATCATACTTGCTTTTATTGTCAAAGCTAAAGAAATAATTTTTGAAGTTTTATTTTTACTTGTAATATATGTATCACCATGTTCACCTAAGTTGAATGTTAATAGCCTCTTTCCTCTGTTCTTTGAATTCTCTGAAGTTTTATTTTTAGTTTTCAATGGGTAATCTCACAATGTCACAGCTCTCCTGACTCTGCCACATCCAGACCTAAATCTGCCAGATCTCCTTTGCATAATGAACAATGTGAATATTTCCTGACATGTACAGCAGTTAAAATACCCAGGTACTGTAGGGACAGGTGCAATGCAAATACACAGATGGAGAAACTGAAAGACTTCATTAACGTCATATAATCTCATTAATGATCAACTCTTTAAGGGAAGCTCTTTCTTTAGGATAAAAGGAGAGAAAGCAATTGAAGCAATTCTGTATAAAGGAATCACTGTTTCCCCAGGCTCTTGGCTTTAGATACCTGCCAGAATGGCAAAAGCTCTGTATCTGTTCATTTTTTCTTGCAATAATGTCCTTGTCTAGTTCTTCCTAGTCTTTTTAGATGATATCTTAGGCCTCTTCCCTTTTGCTCTGTATGTGTCCCCAGGTGAGCTAGTCAACTTGCCCAAATATAACTTCACTTGAAATGTCACTGACATGCTTCCCAGCATACCTCCCTCCTGACCTCCAGATCCCCATTGGGTATCCAGCACAATGCTGAACAGTTATCATGTGTTAGGCAACATACTAAACCCTTTATAGACATTATCCCAGATAATTTCTACCAAAAATTCCAGAGGGTTAGTAAAATTATCATCATTTTATATTTGAGACCAGGGAGGCTTTCTTTAGCAATCTGGAAACACAAAAAAATGTAATCCCTTTAACATGACATTTGTTCAAATATTTTCATAGATTTCCTTTGTCCTATTTCTCTTTTTCACAACTTTTTTTTTCATTTTTTATTGCTATATAATAGTCAATATTTTGGGGGTACATATGATGTTTTGATACATATATGCAAGTATAATTGTAAAATCAGGGTAACTGGGATATCTATCACCCAACTTGTATCTTTTGTGTTGAAATGACTATTGTCATAAATACAATCTCCACATCCGAACAAACATGCTAGAGCTGTCGCTGTACCATGTGCCCCAAACTGATCTACCATTCTCCACATATACCCTGACCAACAGAGTATAATGTGATTGCTATATCACATGAGTAGGGAACCAATCGGATCAACATACCTCGAGGTGTTTTTGATTTTGTTTTGATTTTTATTAGCATTTGCATCAGGCTTTTGATATATCAAGTTTATGACGTATAGAATCCACCAAAAACTTATTCCCCCGATTTGAACCATTTCTTAGGGGGGGTCTCTTCTTTTCTCTACACATGAAACTCTTTTTTAAGACCTGATTTCAGTACCATTACACACCTATTAGAATGATTAAAATACAAATCACTGACAACAAATGCTGTGAAGCAGTAGAAACTCTCCTTCATTGCTGGTGGGAATGCAAAATTGTACAGCCTTTTTGGAAGGCAGTTTGGCAGCTTCTTACAACCCTAAACATGGTCTCATCATATGATCCAGCAATCACATTCCTGGGTATTTATCCAAATGAGTTCAAAACTTATGTCCACACAAAAACTGATGTCCACACTGCACATGAACATTTGTAGCGACTTAATTCATACTTGCCAAAAACTGGAAGTAACCAATATGCCTTTCACAGGTTAATGGATAAACAAACCATGGTGCATCCACAGAACAGGATGTTACTTAGAGACAAAACGCAATGAGCTATTATGCCATGAAAAGTCATAAAAGCACCTTAAATGCCCACTGGTAATGAAAGAAGTATGAAAGCCTACATACTATATGACTTCAACTATGTGACATTCTGGAAAAGGCAAAACTTTAGAGATCTAGAAAGATCAGTGGTTGCTAAGGGCTGGAAAGAGAGAAGGGATGGACAGGTGGAGCACTGGGGTTTTCTAGGGCATTGAAATTATATTCTGTATAATACTTTAACATTGGAAACACAGCATTATGCATTTGTCAAAACCCATAGAACTGTACAACACAAGAGGGAACCCTAAAGTAAACTACGGACTTTGGTTGATCATGTGTCAATATTGACTTGTCAAATATAACATGTGTACCATATTAATGTAAGATGTTAATAAAAGGGGAAACTGTATATGTGTGTAGGGGGAGGGTGGGGCAGGTATATGGAACTCAGCACTTTCTGTGGAATTTTTCTAGAAACGTAAAGCTGTTCTATAAAGCAGTATGAATTAAATAGAAATTTTTTAGAAACCTTGAAATCAGAAATGTATATTTATTTGTTATTATACTGGTTTCTTACTAGTTTCTCACTGAGTAATGAAGAAATGTTGATTTTGTCATTTTACCCTACTAATAGTTATCATTCCCAGCTCTGAGTCACCTACAACTATAATAAATATATCTTGTTTCTAATATTCACACACTACAACAATGTAGATAGAATAAGACCATCTTATTTCAGACTATAAACTCCTTAGGTACAACTTTTCAACCAGTTTTAAATCTGCCTATGGTTTAACCCCAATTTCTCTCTCTTATACACAAAAAATATCCTGAGAGATTATGCTAATATTTTAATGAAAATAAAAATATATTATGCAGAGCACATTGCCTGGCACACAGTTGTCACTTATTAAATTGCAGCTATTGTTAGTGTTTTCTCACCATAATATTGTGGCTATACCAAAATGTCACTGTGAGTTTGATATTTCTTATTTTCAGTGATGTTAGTCTGGCTTCTAAGGATCACCATATTATTTGCTAGGTGCTCAAGAGTAATCAGTTTAATTATTTGTTCTTTTTTTTTTTTTTGTCTTTTCTTTCAAAGATTGATGCTAAGTCTACCTGCTGTTGTTTATAAAACCTACCCACATTTGCTCTTTTAGGAATCAGTTAATACCCTAATTTTTTTTCCCATTTCAATCACTTTCAGAATCTGGGTCTGTAAATTTGAGCTACTTTAAAGAGACCCACTTGCTGTTTTCTTATAGCTGCCAGGGCCATCTTTGTAAACTTGAGATGAAAGATGCACTTAGTCAACTCGTTACAGTTGCTTCTACATGAAGTACTTTTTTTCTATTGGTTGCCCTTTGAAGATAATGCTTCTTCAAGGAGACATAGTTGTGCTTTTTGTTTTACCTTTAATATTACAGAGTAGTGGTAATCTCTTCCTATGCATATTATAAAGAGTGATTGTTGTTACTGGTACTGTGACATTTGCTGTCAGCTCAGCTTATGCTAGACTTTAAGGTTTTTTATAAGTTTGTGCCACCATATTAAGTCTGGGCCATATTCTACCTTCCATTTCCCTAAAACATCCTTTTCTAAACTCTAATTCTATGTAAGAATCCTTCAATCTGTAATAAACTTGAGTAAAGTGGCATTTCTCAGGGCCTTTTACAGTAATCACTTTTTCATTTATTTATTAAAACGTTACTGAGCACAAACTCTGGGCTAAGCATTGTGCCAGTCATTGCTAAAAATTGGATTTCTAAGACCCAGTCTATTTTCAGGAATTTGACTGTATAATCAACACTCAATAAACATTTGTTGAACACCTATTATGTACTATGATAAAAAGACTTGTGTAAATTTATTCCAGGATAGTACAATAACTGTACCAACAGGAAGATATACAAAATATAGTGGTCTCAGAGGAGGGTGTGATAAATGCTATGGAGGTAGGGATGGGAGCAAGCCGGGAACATCTTCTAGGAAGACAATGTATTCAACTTAGGTTTCAAAGAGGAGAAGTTCACAGGTAAGCGGAAAGGAAAAGGGAGTCCTGTGGAGAATACGATACCAACAAAAGTAAAATACTAGGAAGGGCCATTTTGCTTTTTGAATGATCCTCTTGTACTATTCTGAAGAAAAGAGATGGTTTACCTTTTCCTACAGAGAGCATCAACCAATATAAGCATGAACACATCTGCAAGATACGTACATTTATAAACAATCTGCAAGTCAGTGCAAAAGTTTTCTGGAAGATCAGGATTTCTACAGTTAATAAGATGATTGCTTTTCTGTGCAGCTCACAGGACCTCCGTGAACTGCAATGGATAGTCACTCTTTCCTTGTAGTTCACTGTGTGTGAGGACATCAGGAAGAGCTTCTTTCTATCTACTAGCCCTGCCCTGTCTTAGGCGTCAGCAAACTAGTTAGTTACTCATATCAATTGGCACATGGTTGGCTTTCAAGGTGTCAATCAAACTCAATCCTTTTTCTCAAACTCTCTCAGATCTTCAGACCATGATGAATATTTTTCTATATTATTTTATTCCCTTGTCACAGAGTCAAGAAGAATGTTTTGGAAATTCTTTTGGAAGATTAGATGAAGAAGTCAGATTGTCCTAGATTCAAATCCAGGTCTTAGGTTGGAAACCAGACTCTACCATTTACCTGATGGACCCTTGAACAAGGTATTTCAGCTCTTCAAGTCTCAGTTTCCTTATTTTCCAAATAGGAATAATAATGTCTACTTAAGTCCTTTTGAGGATTGTATAATATAATGTAGCTAAAATGTTTAGCAGAGTTCTAGATATATGACATGCTCTTAAAACATGATAGTCCATGTTCTTTCAATAAAAATAATAAAAAGGAGAAAGGCAGAGAAAAAGACCAACACTTGTTCAGACCTTACAGAGGTAGCAGGTCATATGTTAGATATTTTTACATATTATCTCATTTAATCCTCACAGTAATGTAATAATCACTTCTATTTTTATAGACTCAAAATATAGCTCATGACAACGATGTCAATTGTCCCAGGGCACAGACTAGTCAGTGTAAGAGCTGGGATTCAAATCCGCTTCTGTATCTCTAAAGCCCATGTGTGCTTTTCAATACATTATACTTTGAAAAATAAAGATTTTTGCCCAAGTATATTCATTAATCTCCGTTTTTAATAATATGAGCAAACTTAATTTAATAATTTATTTTCATGTTCCATAATGCTGAATTTATAGTCTATGTATAGTTTTTAATAGAAAAGAGTAAAAATGAATCAAATGTCTTGTTCCTTGTTAAACCATGTTCTGATATTCTCAACACCACAGTCTTGAAGGGCAACCATACAGTAAAACTACTAATTGAAACTATTGGTAAGATGAAAGGAGGTTTGCTTTATGAAGTTTCTGCCTGTGTTTTGATGTGTGTTTGTATGTGTGTGTGTATCTATGTATATACGTCTGTATGTATATAGGTACTTTTCCCATTTTCCATTTTATACAATTAAATAATAGTTTAAATTATGTTACATAAGCAACAAATAATAGTTTAAAAAGGTAAAGGTAAATCAACTTGGCTGCAATCTGTTCTTTTTAAGTTTTTTTTTTTTTTTTTTTTTGGTGGGGGCGGAGGGGAAAAGAAGCTGCTAATGATTCCTTTTTCCTGAAGGAAATAAAAATCTAAAAATGCAAATGTAAGAGCAATCCAAGTTATGACTGTCTTTAATTTAGAAGCTGTTGACTGATAATATTCAGTTTGATAAAAGATCATACAAAGTATATTTGCACTTTTTAAACAGTAAAGTAATTGAGTATTTTTATATTTCATAAGTGAACATAGAAACTGCTTTTACACCTCCATCAATCGATGTTTTACAAATGTAGACCAGATTGAAAATTAAGATCCTTGCTATATGGCAAGGCAACTTTTGAATACAATTAATATAAAACATTTCAATTAAGAGTTACGTAATAATCTGCAGTAGATAGAACCATTTAAAAGCAGAATTCTCATTTCCTCATTATTACCTAAATGCACTTTGCATAAACTTTGGTGAGTAGAGAGTCTTGAGCAAAATATTAACACTTTTATGGCTCATTTCCTTTTTTAGTTACATCTGTGAGGTTTTTAAATATGTAGGCTTTAAATTAATTATACATGCAGAGGCCAAGTAGTTAAAACCTCTTAAGAGCAAAGGTATTTTCAATTACTTCATACTTACACATTTTAGAAAATATACTGATATGGGACATATTCCACAAATTAATATTCCTCTATTTTCTTGTTAAATGAGCATGGTGAGCAGTAGAGATAAAGATTACTTTAATTAAATGTGCAATGAATCCCATAAAACTTAATTGAACACTTTGTTTTCATGTAGATATTTCCTCTTACTCAAATGTTTTTCATCTATGCTGTATGCAATTATTTTAAATCGAATATTTCAATGAATAAGCAAAGGTTTTTAAGGCAATTTGGTGTCTCAAATTCCTTATGGCATTTGAGAATGACCTTTAGATTCTGAAAAGGTGAATGTTTTGAATTTATTTAAGCTGACAAGAAAAACACAGAAGTATCTCTAAACCCAATCAGTGTTTAGAATAGCAAGAGCCATTTTGGTGAGTGCAGAAATAGTGATGGCTGCAGATCTCACAAGTTCTGAATTACTTACCATAAATGGACATCTGTTGGGCTGTACCCCCAGGACATTTACTTTGCCTGTCTTCTAATGTTTTCCAAAGAGACAACACAAAAAAAGAATTTAATATCCAACCCCTGTATACAGCTGGCTTTCACTCCACCAATTACTTTGGTAATTGGCTGATTATACTTATTCTTTTAATTCTATACTGATTATACTTCAACATGTGATTGATTATACTTATTTTTCCAATAAATTAATACAGAAATATCCAGAAGCAAATCCTATAGCTATCTGAGATCTAGTTGGTCAAATCTTTGGTTGGTTTAGCCAAAAGGTCTGCTGGCACATCACGAAAACAACTGAGTGTGTGAATCATTGTGGTGACGTTGCTTATGCAGGTCATACATGTTCACTGTGAAACTGCCCTTTAGCTATATATTTGCTTCCTTAGTCTCAGCAACTAGCAAAAGAATTCTACATTTAACTGCATGGTTACTACTTTCAGGAGAAAACAAGGTACTGGTTCTAAGTGTCGTTTCAAACTGATAGTTATTTTGAAAATTCTAACTCAAACAGATTTCCACATTGTTAATGAATTGTGTGTAAAATATTGCCATTTAAATTGCCAACACATGTCAGAGATAGATTATATACACATGCTGTATGCCAGACACACCTGACAGCAATACCTTAAGCACACAATGAGAATGACAGTCTGGTTTAAGAAGGGGTGTTCAGAGTTCTAAGTTGGGGAATCTTTGAATGGCCAACCTGGAGGTTTACTCCTTATCTACAAAGGATATCTGAATCCCTAGCCCATTTCTTGGAACACAGGATGTGCAAGGCACTAAAGCCTTTTGCTTTGAGTTAAATGGAGGTTGCTAGGGTGGAGGATGCCAGGTGGATGCTGCTAAGTGAAAAATGCTATATAACCTGCACACTTTTTACAAATGGTAGCTATTAACCTGTCCAGCCTGCTGCTCCTGGATACCACCCTGTACTTAAGTCCTCAATAAACCCTATGTCTCGTTCGCTGGCTCTGGGTCTCTTCTTCAACCTCTCAGACAGGGTGCCATCCCTATTGGAGTCAATAGGGGTCTGGTCCAACACACGCACATGCACACACACAAATGCACACTTTTCTTTTTAAAAGAATCTTCCCTCGTCTTTCATGCTTTCTCTTTCTTCATTCTTAACAACCCTTCTACCTACCTATCATCTTTTCATTCCCTCATTCAGTTTTTCTATCTTTTTTACCATCTGTTCACACATCTTATCTATCACACAGTTTATCTAGCTATTTGTGATTTCAACATTCAGTATATATTTGAGTGAGTACTGTTTGCTAAGAGGTGGAGATATTATCTGTGCTAGGTCAATAAAAATATTTTAACTCTTCAAATAATTTTAGAAATAAAAACACTCTAAGAGAGGGTTTGCTTCTTATTGGTTTACATTTTGGTGAATAATGTAAGTAAGAAAACATTAAAAATACAAAAAACAAAATAGATTCCAAGACACGTGTGTGTGTGTGTGTGTGTGTGTGTGTGTGTGTGTGTGTGTGTGTGTGTTGGGATATAGTGCTCTTGATTAGAAGAATCAAATTTATTAGTTTTTTTTGTATTTTCATATTTTGTATTGCTTTAATCTTTAACCAGTTTGGAGTACAAAAAAAATTATGTTGCTGGTATAGCCTAAAACAAAAATTTTCCTTGTTTTGGATTTAGAGCTTTTCAAATTTTCACTGAAGAGAAGTGATTTAAAAAAAAAAACAAACAAGAAAAATTAAATGATTATAATGCAAAATTAAGTGATTATAAGGTGAGGTTGGACTTGATTTCCAAGCACTTATGTTTCAGTTTTCTAATAAAAATAGTTGAAATCAAATATGGGATTCCTTGGCACTCATGGTGTACTTTTGTTTAACTCAATTTTTGAAAAAATTTACTTGAATGAAACATATGTTGAGTCTTACCTACATAATTTACATTGATTCTTCATCTTCTCTCACAAATGTCTCCCATATCCCACTACTTATTCTTTGTTAAAAATCCAGGAAAAACACTATAATTGATCAGACAAAAACTAGTATAAAAATGAAGTTAGTAGAAACCAAGAGTGAAGGTGGCAAAGATGGATTCGGCATTGAAATTAAATAGCAGGATGATGGCATAAAAATAGACAATGACAAATACAACACTATTCTGAAATAATCTTCACATTCTCTTGATATAAGCGAACCTGGAAACAGCACTTTAAAATCTAACTCTAGAAATAATGATGAGAGAAAAAAACCCTCAAGGCATTTTAATATTGAAAATCTGTTGCCACATCTTGCGGAATATCATAGGTATGTTAAAATTACTGTACATTCTATTAAATCTAAAGAAAATGCCTCTGATTTCAGTAGCCGGTTTAGTGGAAGCCAATCAGTGAACATGGTTATTGCAAAACATTTTTACCCAAATGTAATTAAAAACCCTTACTAGTTTGCATACTAAACAAATGATTAATGTTTTCCCAAACAGGCAGAATCAAAAGCTTCCTAGAAAATCTGGGTGAAACTGCAATGCTGCTGCATGAAGGCACAGTCACAGCCAGCACGCGAGAATGCGGAGGCATTAAGTCTCCTGCTTTGACAAAACCGCGTGGTTCCTGAAAATGTGGTCTTTTGGTGTGCTGATGGCAGAATTCCAAACGTAATATGAACATACTCTGCTCTCATTCAGCACACACAAGTGTTCCTTGGCTATAATTTTCTACAAGGTTCTATAATCGAGAAACAGGTGGGTTTAAAACCAGAGATGTAGTTAATAGAGTGTAGATTACTCAGAGGGCTATGGCTAGAGTTAAACAGCAGCTTATGAAAATGTTATTTGGGGCCCACCTTGAACCTTTGAAGAAAAAGGATGGTTCTTGATGTAATTTACCTCAGGGCCTGGTACCTGTGGTGTGCTCTAAAAGGAAGCATCTATATCTAAAAAGATGTGCCTGCTGAGAAGGGCTGTTGGTAGCCGTGGTGAGCATGCATGAGGCTGTACCATGAAAGCAGGAGAGACAGCAACGAGGCATTTGCCGAGCACTGCAGGGACAGAAGAGACACGTACAGGGGAACATACATAGTACACAGTGAGATGATCCAAGAACAGAGTGCACACATTAAAGACAGTAATATTTAAAGAAGTTTTGGAAGTTCCTGGGATGGGATGTTGGAAGAACCAACTCAGAGAGAGCAAGAGAGAGTGTGTTATAAAAAGCTCTGTCTTCCCCACTTTCATTTAGATGTATTCTAATCAGAGACATTCTGAGGCCTTGTATATTAAGCACAGTAGCTTTTGTGGAGAAATAAAAATATGTATTAATTGTGCAGCCCTCATAGAAATTACGTATGTGGGAGTAGATGCTACCATGCAAGGCCCTGGAATATAAGGGGGAGAGCAAAGAAGCAAGAATAACATTCTGGGAAACTCCCTCTCACACATGGAGGTGGTTTGATATGGAGAAAGTGATGGGCTAGAGAAACTGAAAGTAAACAAGGAAGGGCTTCCATTTAGGAAGCAAAGGAGAATAAAGACTGTCATTATTTTTCAGGTCTACTATGCATACCAAGTAGTGTTTTAGTCAACGTTGGATTTCTTGCATAATATAGCAAAAGACTTAGAATCTAAAAATAGTTAAATAAATGTTTGCTATAGATAACAGGAATGGAGGGGAAAGGAAAGAAGGCAGAAAGGTAGGTAGGAAGGCAGGCAGGCAGCAAGCAGGGAAGCAGATGAACAGGAGTGAGTTAACCCATCAATATCTCATTTATGTATAAAGCGGGAATTGTTGCGAAGGTTGTAAGAGATAATGCATGTAAAGTGCTAACTGCCGTGTCTAATATACTGAAGGTGCTCAAGAAATGCTAAATATCATTATCATAATTACTGTTATCTTTAGCATCATCATCCTCGGCTCCACCATCATTATTCCTTGGAGCATTTCTAAAAAGGGTATTTGAGAAATGCTTCACTTTGCTGGGACCTACGAATGCATCTTTCTTGATAATCCTCCTACTCATGCTTTAACCCACTTCTATTTAGCTTTTACTCCGTGACACTCCAAGGATTCACGCCTGTCAAATTTACTAATAACATCTTTGTTGCGAAATCCAGTGAACAATTTTTAGTTCATGCCTTACCTCACTTCACTGCAGCATGTTTCATTACTGATGAATTCTTACTTTGGGAAGCCCTTTCACTGTCTGGCTTTTGTGTCAACCCCTGTGCTTGTATTCCCCTTATACCTGTAGCCCTTTTAAAGGGTCGTTCTGAGTTTCTCATTCTGGCCCCAAACCATAGGGGTTTTCTCCAGGAACCAAGAACAAGTAAGATTCAAAAGTGTTCACTAAATTTAGCTCATTTTCAAGAGAATAGAAAAAAGGTATTGTTCAAAAGAACAATATTAGTCTGCAGGTCTGATTTTAGAAAAAAAAGTATTCTACATATTAATGACCCACATAAAGTATATAGCTTGTTTTGTTAAATCCTAGGTCAAATACATTTTAAAAAAATAAAATAATAAGAATCTGATTTTTTTAGAAGAAATACATGCAAAAAATGTATTTGTTAAGCAGGATAGTCATCCTGGATGGTACTTGAAATTTTCAAATTCCCATACCATCATTCAGTTTTAAGAAATGCTTGATGAGGAGCTAGAGGCTAGCATGTGTGTTTTATTCTAAGAATATTAATACCATTACTATCAACCCCCAGGAATGATTTTATAAATTCGATAATACTAGCATAGTGCATATTATAACTATTTTTCTATAATCAGTTTTCCCCATATTATTTCATAATACTACTTGAAAAATTATCTAATATGACATATAAAAAATAACTATAATTAACCTGGGGAAAATACAAGTAATTTATCAGGCAAAAAAACTCACACACAAAAAATGTTTTTTCCATGTCCTCAGTGTTAATCTAATAAATTCAGTGAATCTAGGCTTCACATGCACACACATATGGCACTAGTGAGCTAACCCAATTTGTACTGACATGAGCAGGTGTCTGTAGGTAGGTCATTCAAAGTCATCACAAACCAGGGCAGGGTTCCCAGCATATGAAACTTAAATTATAGACACTGGTATTATAGGATAGCAATGGGCACATATTGACTATGTATAGATGGAGGACTTTTGGCATGTTCCTTACTAGAGAGCGTGAGGTTTGCCTTGCACAGTATGGTTTATCAAGCCATGTGCTATTAACATTTGCATTTCATTATGAGAAATCCTTAGGCTATTCTCTGGAGAAGTTGCTGTTTCAGACATTTTAGGTGTCCCATATGGCATAGATAAGGATGTAATTATTAAAAGATGTAGATTATCACAGAAAGATATCCCTTTAAATTATCTTGCCACACACTAGAAAATCTGAGGTTTCTTCCAGACCACCAGGACCTGAGAAATAGTTTCTTTTCTGAAAGAGAAATGAAATACCTCTATGAAAAAGGCTCTAAATGGGAGGCAGAAAATGAAAGAAAAATGTATTTCATTCCATGGCCATGATTTCTCTGCTTAACTTTCAGGGTTAAAATATTAGCTAGCTCCATCACCATCCAGTCAAATCTTCAAACCAAACACCTTCCTCCTTCGGAGTAACTCTTACTTTAGGTTCTCATCTCCTAGTGGCCTACTGCCATCATGACTCTGCTCCAACTTAGTCTAGGCACTTCAGCCATAAAACTAGACACTAAAATACAGTGTGGGATAGGTGAATGTTCAGTGCAAGTCATCTCAAAGGGGCTGTCTTTCCTGTATGACACACTTCTAAATATTATCCTGACCTTTTTCATGGCCAACTCTAATCTGGCTTCAACTACTTTCTCTTAACATGCTCCTTGCTAATCAAAGCCTGCATCACAGTGAAATGGAATTTGTTAAGCCCCTATGCCCTTGATTCGCATGAAATTGTTTTCCTGACTGCTTTCTTACCCCTTGGAACAATTCCAGCATCCTACCTTATTGAGCCCGTTTTCCGATCCACTATTTGCTCAGCCCCTGCTTTGTGCTCCTTTTCCACTCAGCCTAACACGGAGCACAGTGAACTGTAGTCACTGATTTTATTTCTCCAGAGGAAGACAGATTCTGTGTCCCATTCAACTTCATACTGGAAGTGCCTCACTTGGGCACAGGTGTGAACACAAACTGGGAATGCAGGAGGTATTTTTAAAAAGTGATTGGGTCCATTCAAGTTTGCCCCAAAAGAGAAAAAAGTGTGTGTGAGAAGTTGTGTGTTTGTGTGCTTGCATGCACCTAGCTAATTTAAGCATGTTATTTGGAATATATCAGACATAAATTGTTTTATAAATAACGAAAATAGGTGGTGGCTACAAAAACAGGTGTTAGAGAAAGCTCTTTACTCGCCTTTTGTGCTTTAAAATGACAATTTTAAATGGTGCTTCTGTAGGGAAACCTGGCTGGGAAATAAACCAAGAAAAGGACTAGGCAGGTAAATAGCTGGTACTTACTGAGGGCATATTATGTGGTCGGCATGGTTCTAAGTGTTCCACAGGTATTAACTCATTTAACAGACAAGATAATCCTACACTGTAGACAAGATCACAGCATACATGTGGGCGATTGGGCTGCTTGTTCAAAGGCACTCAGCGGAGAGGGGGATGGGGCCGAAATCCAGCCCTCACGCACTGCATCCTCTTCTGTGACCTTGCCTGGGACTCCTTCTTCGCATAAAGATGCCTTTAGATACTAAAATTAATGGGCAGCTGTCCAGATAATATACTTTTCCCAAATTCAAACAAAAGCACAGAATAAGCAAGTGGCATTCCTAGAAGTAGGCTCTATAATTATTCCTTATATAGATGAGAACTGAGGCACAAAGAAGTCAAGAAATCTGCCTAAGATTATACAGCTAGTAAGGGACAGCGAAGAGATGCAAACCCAGGCTCCCAGCTCAGAGTCTGCACACTTACTGTGATATGCTGGTTCTCTGTCACATTTGGAGTGCTTTGCCCGTGCTAGTTTACATTCGTTGAATTTTACATGTATTAACTAACTTAATCCTCACAATAACCTTAAGGAATCAGCCGCTAAGGATAAACAGCTATGCCTCCGCCCTTGTAATCCGAAGAGATGCCCCTTTATGGGTATGGCTGTCTCTGGTGGAAACAGAGCCAAGGAGATACTTCACTGATCAGAACTAATTGGCTAATTGATATGCTTCAGACATTTTGCCAAGAAAAAGAGTTTAATTAAAACAAAAAAAAAAAACTATCAGTAGTAATGGGAGTTAAACTAGTGGGAGCTGAGAAATATAAGTCAGAACTGAAATTAAAAGAGATCTAGAAAGCTCCAACAATATATTTATACGGTATTATTGGCAGAGTGTTATACTAGAAAAACAGACAAGAAAGAGTTGAATTTGCAAATATAAAATGCAATTTAGTATAAGATAAAAGCAACACCTCATATTAGAAAGGAAAAGTGTTGAGATAGCCAAGTTGATATTTGAAAAAAAAAGTTGAATTCTTATATATGTGTGAAATGACTTATGTACTAGGTTGTTTGCTATAATAATATTTTTAATAGCAGAATATTAGGATAAACCTAAATAGACAAAGAAAGTATGCAAAAATCCCACAAGGAAAACTAAGTAGCTATTTAAAAATAAAATAAAAAACAAAAACAAGAAAGCTCTATACAAATTGACACAGGATATCTTTCTTTTGCTTTTTTATGCAAAAAAAAAAAATCTCTAGAATACTATACGAGAAACCAATAAATCTAGATATTTCTAAAGAACGGAACCGGGTAGCAGAGGGACAGAAGTGGAGGGAAAACTTTTCACTGCTTATCATTTTGGGCCATGTACCACATTACCTATTCAAACAATCTAGAAAAACAAAACAAACTCTGGTTTGACTTTTACCTAGTGCAACTGTGGGCTAGTTTATTAAATTTGCAGGGACTAATTTTCTTATCTGTAAAATGATGATTGTAATTCCTGCCTTACATAGTTTTCTGAGGTTTAAGTAAGATAATATATGGAAAGATTCTACTACATAACCTGACACATAGTAGAGAAATAATGGTTCTCTTGTCCATCACTTTCCTTTCTCTGGGGACACAAACTCCAGTGGTTACTAACTAGTCCAGGCAGATAATATAAATGCATGACATACGTTGGCTATAGAAGATTCAGGAGTGGTGGGGCATGTGATAACTTAAGGAATTCAAATTACTCTATGTGTATATATCAAACATAAATTATAAATATGCCTATATATTACATATGTATACAAAGTCTTATGGCTGTCATTCTTGCTTTTACACAGGGATTGGCATGTTATAAAATTATTTCACAATGTCTGTTTCAAGGCACTGAAAAGTCATTTCAACTATATTGTACTATTAGAATAAAATATTATTTTTTCCAAATCAGTCTCTTAAATTATAATTTTCTCTACGTTATTTAATATTATTGGCTTTGCTTTTACATAGAAAAAAACATGTCCATGGAAATATATAGCACTGGTTGCTAGACCACAATTGGGAGGTTAAAAGCAAAGGACGCCTCTAACATCTTGGCTATTGTTCTTTGTGACGGTCTTGATGGATAGGGTGCTGCTGCTTGCAGCTAATAAATCTGATTGAGGTAGGAGTCTAGCAGAGGTGACACAAGTGCAGCCAAGTCAGAAGGTTAATAATAGCAAAATCACACGCAGGTGGGCAGGATAATGGTCAACAGTTACTAGAGGAATTTCAGGGACCATGTTCAGATCTAAGGAGGCAATGATTCAACAATATTCCTTGCCTAAACAACCCTCCTGTTTCAAATAAGTCAGCATTAAATAAACAATAAACTAGTGATCAAATTAACATTTATTGTCAATTATTTGGGGAACTTCATATGCTCAGAAAACAAGTTTAAATACAGTTTATGATATATATCCATTTGAAATCTTACGCAAATATGTATACTCTCTGTAAACTAAGCACACCATTGATTAATTTCCATATAAAACTAAAGTAAAACTTACATAGGCTAACATAACTACTATTCATGAAATACCCTAGAACTACAATCATTAGAGGTCTGGAGCAAATGTGAAGTAAAGCACTGCATCATATGATTTTTATTTACTTATTCTGTGTGGACAGCTTCCTCAACTCTAGAGAGCAGGGAGAGTCACAAAATGAGACAAGGTCCTTGGTTTTGTGCCATATGAAATAACCTCCACTTAACATCTTGTTCCTTTAGTCAAGAAGAATTGAAGAACATGTGCTACACACTGTACATGAAGTCACCTAAGTGAAAAGCTATCCTACGTCCATACTAATGAGACAGTATTGCTTTTCTCTCTTTGGAATTAGCCCAGGTAAAAGAAAGACTGGTCATGCCACAGACGAATTGAAAGACTTCTCCTTATGAAATAGTTAATTTTGTTTCTCCCAATTATCTTTTTAGAGACATACTATCTTGAATAGTAGCGCAGGTCTGGAGCCTACTATTTTGGCTCCTATGTGGGAAAAACTGCATTACATTAACTTTACCTCTGGGATGAGATTCCTAATGTTCCAATTTAGAATCCTGAGAATACTGCATCTCAGCCCACTCTCAGATACTCCTGATTTTTGTTCCCCTCATCCTTCCTGGGATGGGATAATAAAAAGAAAGGAAATTTGCTCTTTATTTTTTGTGCGCATGTTCTTCTTTTGTTCTTCTTTTGTGTCTACCCAGTGCCCAGCATGGTGCTTTTAAAACAAGGAATGGTCAATAAATCTCATGCAAAAGGTAAAATGTGGCTTTGCTAAATGCCATAGACACATGCAGTCTTTCTCCTTGTGTTCCCTAAGCCTGCTGTGGAAACCAGCCCCTGCATTTTCTTTGAAAATCTCCCATCATGCATCTGTCTCATTACCAAGTTGTAAAACCACCTTAAAGATCATTTCTCATTGTTCACACTCAAGTCTTTAGCACAGTGCCTAGCATGACACAGGTGGAAAAATAACTGTTGACCCAAACAGAACTGAACTTACAGATATTGTCACTGTCTTTGTAAATCATACTCTACATTTTGTAACTTTTGCTCTGACTACTGTGGAATTTGCCATTTATATCTAGACCACCCATAAACAGTGGAAACTATATTTAGCCAGCACTGTTTAACATAAAAATGAAAATAACAGGAAATTGGGACATAAGCGATATTGACAAATTGGTTGGAACATTTTAATATGCAACAATGCATTGTTTCTCCTTTATTTAGTGGTGGGGGTTATGGATGACTGACTGTAGAAAGATGTTTAAAAGATCCTATATTTTTTTTACTGTGTTTTTAAATTTATTTTTAAAATATTTTTAAAATATATTTTTTATTGTACTTTAGGTTCTGGGGTTCATGTGCAGATCATGCAGGATTGTTGCATAGGTACATACATGGCAATGTGGTTTGCTACCTCCATCACCCCATTACCTATATCTGGCATTTCTCCCCATGTTATCCCTCCCCAACCTCCCTACCCTCTGCTGCCCCTTCCCTAGTCCCCCCAACGGACCCCAGTGTGTGATGCTCCCCTTCCTGTGTTCATGTGTTCATTGTTCAACATATAATTTACCATTTTTGGTCATCGTTTTCTTTTGATGCAATATAATCAATGCTGTAGATCATTTTTGGGCATGCAATGATCAAAAAACAATATAAATTTTCCACTTTTAGGATGTTACACGGTACACATGGGCTTATAAAGTAATATGGGCCAGTCACTAAAATTATTGCTTCCACAGAAAATAGAGACATAGAGACATGATAATTTGTTAATGCTATGTGATTAAATTTTGAAACGAAAAGAAAATTCCAATCTATTGGCTGAGCACAATAGGTCTGTTATATAGATATCAGGTGACTAAAACATAAAGTTGTCTTTACAATGAGATAAAATACTTTACAATAAGGTTACCTTTACTGTCAAGCGCAGGATATGTGAAATTAACATAAAATGTACGTTAACATGCCTTTGAGGTAAGTCATTAGCGGCAGGAGTAAATTTTAGTGATGGACCAAAATGATTTCACAAGTCCACACAGATCTTGTTCTTGCCTAAGAATGAAACATTTATATTGTTTTATGTATGATTCTCATGGCCAAGGTAAGCTAGAGTGCCAATTATATTGTAAGAAGTGACTATTTTTTTAAAAAGGTGAATTATGCTGATCAATTCTATTCCATTAAGAAGACCATACATAGGATGATACCATCTGTTGATCTTTTATAAAAGGAAATATGTCATGCTGTTTCAGTGCTGCTATCAAAGACAATTAAAATGGAGAAAAGAGAAGAAAAGGCTGATCTGAATGGAGCTATATTTTCTTAGATTTAATTTTCAAGGTCTTCTTTCCTAGAATAATTAACTGATCAAAATTTTCTTTCCCTGTAAAACAAGGATAGCACAGGCTGTTGTGGAGATTAAAGGAGACAATGTATGTAATATTCTCAGCACCCACAAATTACTCAATACATGATAACTATTAATATTAAATACAATAACGTAAAACTGGTGATGAAGTAGAGAGCAATAATGTATTGAATCAACTCTGGGGGTTTTATGATTAGATATACTTCTATGTATATTTCAAAGTTTTTTTTTTTTTTCCCCATACTGGAGCCTAAAGAAAAACTGTTAAAAGTGAAATGATACATTTTACTTAATAATAGTAGGAGGGGCTAGGCTTGTGCTGTAATCCCAGCATTTTGGGAGGATGAGGTTGGTGGACCAATGAGGTCAGAAGTTTGAGACCAGCCTGGCCAGCATAGTGAAACCCGGTCTCTATTAAAAATACAAAAATTAGCCAGGCATGGTGGTGTGCACCTGTAATCCCAGCTACTCGGGAGACTGAGGCAGGAGAATCTCTTGAATCCAGGAGGTGGAGGTTGCAGTGAGCCGAGATTGCACCACTGCACTCCAGCCTGGCCAACAGAGTGAGACTCCATCTCAAAAACTATGTGTGTGTATATATATATAGTTTTTATACACACACACACACACACGCACACACACACATACACACAGAGAGAGAGAGAAAGAGAGTGAAAGTGAGTAAGGGAATTATAGAACTAGTTCACACAACCAATAAATGGCAAAACCAGGATCTGAACCCAAGCAGTGTGGCTCCAGAGCCTGTGTTCTTACAGACTCTCTTAGTTTCCTCTCTGTAGTCACATGATTGAGGACTCTCTGGATGTTATCAAGTGTTTACGTTAACTAGGTTTGAAGATGATCATCTCTTATCCTTTTAAATGTTGCATCACCATTTTTTTGCTGCTACTATGAATTTGCCCTCATGGAAAACTTTATTTTTCCAATTTGTATCAATGTCTTAAAACTGCTATCTCATATTTTGTTTAAAAAATTCAGTCATTTCTTTGCTGGATTTGTCTGTGAATTTATATACATATGCCATACACAAAAGGAAAACCTCCTTTGAATAGAAGGCAAGAACTTTCAAGATGATGCAAATGTAGACAAATACTATATAACCCAGAAGCACCTGTAATATTTACTAAATCAAAAATTTACAATCTATTTCCCACAAGGCTGCAAAGGAGCCAACGAACATCTTTTTTAATAATAAGAAAAAAATTAAAGGATTGCACATTGCCCTTGAAGAAAGCTAAGCATTTAATAAGTTGAAGACACTTTTTACCATTCTTTAGGGAATACTGTATTTCTAAGAATGGCAGGTAACATGTGCTCTGAATGATACTAGCAAATGGTAACTACAATATCATTCCTTTTAATGCCATGTATAAACTCAGTGGAATGTTGGGAGAGCACTCAAGCATTGCTCTAAGCATGAATTCCCAAGGTGCACAATAATGCTAAGTACATCATCCTAAACATATGCTGTTGTTTGTGTTTTCAGTTTCTGCTTATGACAGCTATAGTGGTACTGATGCTCAGCATCGTCTAGGAGAGGAAGCTGGTGAGCCTTATAAATCCCAGGGACTCCTGATGGTTGTCTAGCCCTGGGCTCTGCTGAATGCCTAGTGGCAAGGTAGTATGGAGAAAGGTCACCAGCTGAGGAATCACAAGGGAAGGATTCCAATTGCAGTTCTACCAGCAATTAGTTTGGGGGAAATCACTATACCTCTGTAAGCCTTGATCTCTTAAATGTGAATATTAATTTTTACTATTTCAGAAAGTGCTCGTTAAGATAATAATTGACGTCTATGAAAATGCTTTAGAAAAATAAAATGTTTCATGAACAATAAATACCTACAAAAGCAACTGAAGCACAAGATCACAGAGCCTGTAATAGAAACTCAAGTGTCTCTGGATTGCTACCATTTGATTCCATCACTTAGCTATTTCTCAACTAACCTGTAGGCTTCTTGGCTGGGGCCCAGGACTACATTTTCTATAGCTTAAGACCATCATATGTAGGATAATACATTTAATCTACAGATTTTCTTTTTGATGGCACACAAGTGTCTGCCTCGGTTCTCCTACAACTTTGTAACATTTCTGCCTTCTATCTTCACTATGCTCATCTATTTTTATACTTACATATGACTATACTTGCTTCAATCTCAGCTTTAGTCATAAAAATCTACTGTTCTCTCCCATCCATAACCTTCCTCCAAGTAAATCCACATATAAAATAAGTTTCTTTCTCTCTGGTATGACATACTCTTCAATCCTTTAAAACTCAGTGCAAACATCCATCTTCTAAATGAAGTCCTTCCTAATTGATCCAGGTGCACTGACCATGCTCACTTTTTCACCATGCCCAATGATGTACAAGACACAGACACGCTGACACACATACACACATATTCATTCATTCCCTTATGCAGTTATACCTGGATGCAGTGGTTTCCTTTTGGAGATCTAAACACAACATCTCTTCAACCTTCCTCATTCCAAATAAACTCACTGGTAGAAAGCTCTAAGTCAGAAACAGACCAAATAAAAAAGCCCAAAAGTGGAAGGGAAGAAGAGAGGGAAGAAGGAGAGTGAGGACAAATCTTCACTAAGTTCTCTGGTCGATGTATATAAAAGGTGAACTAGCCATGAAACTGCGACAACCTCCCCTAACTCAATGCTTTGGTTTTTCGTTACCATCTGAGCCCCTGTCATCACCAGGGAGCAGTCTCTGGCATATATTAGGTTACGCACCCTGCATCCCCACAATAACAATGATAACAGTGTGTTTTAGGTTTTATAGTTTACAAAGGCTTTCTCAGATACTATCCCATAGGCTGATATGACTGTTAAGATTAAACCAACGGGAATGTTATCTTATTTGAGAAAAAAAATGATCACATATTTCTCTTTATTTATATACAAGTTGGGTTTCGTGTCTACAAATTGCGTAAAGGGAACTGTTGGCTTTACAGAAGCAGGCATCTGGTAAACTACAAGTTGTGTACAGACAGTGAAAAAGGAATCTGTGTGATTGTGCATCAGCTTAGAAGATCAGATTTTCATTTGGCTGTGCTCCCAAGAAAACCCACCGGCTGGATTTCAGACTGGATAGAAGGGGTAATTTCAAAATCATGCTGCACGAAGGGCTAATATGACACAACTCCAGGTATTAGGATTATAACGAAATTAAATATAATGGTGATTGAGGACTGCCAAGCCCCACTGATGAACAAAGCATAAGGCAGCACCTGTTAAAAATTCAGAGATCTATATATTTTAAATAAACCTCAAGCTTCAAATTCTATGAATCCAGATTCTTTGTACAAAATAAATTAAGTTTCCAGTAGAATCTGAATGGCAAATGGACAAATAAGACCAGGAGATTGTCAACCCACACACACACTAATGAAGACATAATCTTTTACCTGTAGAAGTTAATGAAAATTTCCCACATAAACGTGACAAACAAATACAACAGATTTGTTTTCCTAGAAAACATAGCTGTTATATAATATTAAAATAATCATAAAGTTAATTTTAAATATTAACTTAAAACATGCTCACACAAACATAGGGAACTCAATTCAAAGGTAAATACTCTGACGTTTTCGCTAAAAACTCACTTAGGCTATTGGAAAGCTATTATTTTTTGTTGTAAAATGAAAAAAAAAAGCTGGGAAGTCCACATCATAGTACTTCAAGTTTTAAGTTGTTCAGCTATCTCTTTCTTGGGTCATAATTTTATCAGGAGTTCTCTCAGTACTTGGGGTTCAAATCCACATTCTATCAATATACCAAGTTGGCATTTGGACCTTTTCGAACTCCAGCCCTTAGAAAGATCCATGAGAGTTACTATCTGAATCTTGTGTGTATGCTTTTTAAATGGCAACAACACAGTTTTAGTAATGAGAGTGGAATAAAAGAAACAATAGCAACAGCTAGCATTACTTCCAAGAAAAAAAATAAAATTAAATGGAATGATACATAAGTCACATAGCATCTTGAATATAAACACATAAACCCTCGATTGATGCTGAATATGGAAAGCAAGGTGAAAGAAAAGCTGGATAGTACACTATTGTGAGCAGTGAAAGGGGACATTCTTTTAGGTAAAGGCAGTTTTAAGAGAACACATTTTATGAAATATAAGAAAGATTTTCCTCCATGAAGGACTTCATAGAGACACATACAGAATAAAGATTAAAAGAACACAGGTATGAATAATAGTTTAGTAATAGAAAGAACTTGAAAGGAAAGGTTATATAATAAATGCAGACCTGGCTAGAGTAGGAGTGGAAGATGGAGTAAACTAAAATTACCTAGAAATAATAACATCATAGAAATGAAGCTTAATTGAGCAATGAGAAATGGGTATAGCATTTAAATGTATTCATAATAGCAGAGAGAATTAATCAGAGTTGACAAGTAAGAAAGAGTCATCAGCATCTACGTGGGAAGCAAAGCCACAGGATTGAGAACAATAGCATAGGGACAAGGGGTGAGGAGAAAAGAGAAGGTCACCAAATGAAGTAATCTAGTTGACGTTGAACATTTGGGAGTGATTCTAAATCCAACCCATCTTTAAAATTCTGCTCAAATTCCACCTCTTATACCAAGCCTTCTCTGAACATTCCTGGGTTCACAGTTGTGGTTCCTCTCACTCTTGTTTGGTGGGTGATGATTTCTCACACCATTGCTAAACTCTCCTCCTTATTTTTGAAGAGCTTAGTATACTATCTACCCCGCTGTACTGCTGTTGAAAGCTAGGTTCAGAAGCTGTATTCATTTGCATTTTTCATGGCAAATAGTTCAATTCTACAAGCAGAGTGGGTATCCAACAAGTGTTTGTCATACGGACAACCAGATCAGCTTACTTTGTTTGCACATAAATTGCTTTAAAATGAGTAAAATCACTTACGGTATCATGTAAGAACTAAGTACTAGAATTGGAAGGAAAAGGCCACTTTTTTTGGTAGCTTTGAACCACTAGCATGGGGGTGGAATAAATCAGCCTCAAAGGAAAAGTTTAGGTTAGTTAAACCAATGTGAAGGCAAAGAAGGAATATAAATCAGAATATGTTGAAAAGATAATGTGGGAGAAATTAAAATATATCTTAATGAAAACAAATATTGGGAAATCAGTAAAAATTATCAAGGCTTAATTTTATTGGTCAAATATGGAAAATAATATAATCTCCAAGAATTACAACTTAATAGTAAGTTGTTCAAGGACAAATACAATCAATACAATTTCACATTGATTTTGCATGGGTGATTTGAAGTAGTACCTTGGGAATTGTGGTTCTAAGTCTATTTGGGTTCTTTACATAGTTTTGGTATCAAAATACCAAATAATGTTTGCTCTTTTTTGTCTGAAGGCAACATTTTTATGCTCAAGGAGTTCCAACAAAGAGCACATAAAATCCCAAGATGTTGGAAAGATAATTCCTGGTAGATATGGGTCTGTAACGGTAACATGGATAGCTGTGTGAGTGGCATCACTGAATAAATATTATTCCAGACACTTTGAGATGCTTCGTGGTTAGGTCACAATTATGCACTGAATCATATCATAAGTGCTCATTTTTTACCCTCACTAGTAAAAAAAATCCTTTTTAAAAAAATCATCATCAGCCTTGAAAAGCACTTTTTTATGATGCATAGCACTTAGGAAACCTTAAAATTACATGTACTGAGAGAGAAATCAGATTGTCTCACTTCAGCAACTGAAATTAAACCCCTCTTCTTTTTTCCAACTAAAAGACATAGTTAATGTTCAATTACTTGGCTTTGGGTTGATGATCTGGATCTGTTTCTCCCATTTCTGGGAGAACTTGTCTATAATATTCGGATCAGTGCATCACCTTTCTGTTTTGCTTTCTGCATTGTTGAGCAAACCTAACCACTGAGGGACACTTAATGCCATGCCTGGCAGTGTGATTGACAGAGACTCACTCACATTCAGTGCTTACAGAGATTGTTCCAATATTATGTGGACTATAGTGAGCATTTATTTTTTAAAATTGTGAAGGCAAAGAAATCAACAGAAGTTAATTCTTTTTAAAAATGTTGTAAGAACACAAAATATGACACTTATTTTAAAATATCTTTCAGAGAGCTAAATTTACCTTGTAAGTTTCAGAGTTTTATTAGTCTGCTCTCATGCTGCTAATAAAGACATACGGGAGACTGGGTAATTTACAAAGGAAGGAGGTTTAATTGATTCACAGTTCCACACGGCTGGAGAGGCCTCACAATCATGGTAGAAGATGAAGGGAAAGCAAAGGGGTGTCTTACATGGCAGCAGGGAAGAGAGCTTGTGCAGGGGAGCTCCCATTTATAAAACTATCAGATCTTCTGAGATCTTATTCACTAGCAGGAGAACAGTATGGGGGAAACCGTCCCTGTGATTCTATTATCTCCACCTGGCTGCACCTTTGACACATGGGGATTATTACAATTCAAGGTGAGATTTGGGTGGGGTCACAGCCAAACCATATCAAGAATGTAAATTATATGACATTTAATATAATTATAAAATTGTATTGATCAGTCTATTTACTGATATGATATCCTAGGGAAAGCAATAAGAATATTTGAAAAAAAATCCCTTCTATATATTTTACATACAAAGTCTTAAAGGAAAAATATTTTGTTTCCCTTAACATGTTTTTAGGCCTTAATGTCTCTAGTTTAAGCATCTTGTGGTATTAAATGGTGGATACAACATTGATACCCATTTTAAACTCCAATGACTTGGATCCAAGCCTCATTTGCTATTTACATTTATTAGATCAGGCCCTTAAATCCTTTGGACTATAACATAATTATCTGAAAAATGGGAGTTCAAAATCTCTATCTATGTCACAGAGTAGATTCAACAGAGAGATATATGTGAGAATATTTTCAAGTTTTAAAGTACTGTTACCACTGGTAGCAAAGGTCACATTTAGACATCTGGCTCCAAACAACATGGTGTAGACCCAATTTTCTCATTTTCTCCTCTCCAAATACAACTAAATACACTAGACACAATTCAACAGACATTCACAAAATACCCTGAAAGGTGGAAAGAAGGCATCAGGAATTAGGAATGACACCACAGCAAGTATGTAGGACTTTCTTTTCTCTCCCATATATCTCAGACAGTGTATCAGGAAGACCTTCAGCCTGGAATGGACAACAGGCATATCAACAAACCAGAAAAACAAGCCAACAAAAGAGAAAAGCCTGCTTTTTCTGGACAAAAGGCAAGGAAACGAGGAGAGCAGCCTTTTTCCTGACTCAAATCTAGAACCTGTTAGTGGTGACATCAGTAGATCCCAGAAAGGGTAACACATCTTGCATCAGTAGTGGCAGCTGGATGCACCTGCAGTGGTGACATCAGTGAATCTCGTATGGGTGACCTATGCTCTTCCCCATACCTGCCTATATCATGTAGGCAGAGACAAAAGGCCAGAGAAAACACTTTCCATCCTAGAGATCTAACATCTAACATCCTTACTAGCAATAACAGGTGACCAACAGAAGTGCTTTCCATAACTTGCAAGTGGCACTAGCAAGAATGTATCAGGAGCTCCCAAGTCAGGAGAACTAAGCAGACCAAAATAGCATGGAAGAGCTCTGCAAAGTAAACTGCATTTGGAACTACAGCCTGTGAAATAGGCCAGAATCTACATACCAAACCAAAACAGGAACATTCTTGGCTAAAATAATAGATTTTACTTTAAATGTCCATTTAAAAAGGGTCTGTATAAAGAATGTCCAGGATAAACATAAGCCATGAACCAGGAAAAACAAATTGGATGAGAAAAGACAATAAACTAAATCTGATAACCAAGAAAAATAAAATGTCAAATTTATCTGACAAGGATTTTAAAGCAGCCATCATAAAATTGCTTTAACAAGCAATTGTGAATTCTCTTGAAACAAAAAAAAAATCTCAGTAAAGATATGGAAGTTATGAAAAAGCACTAAATAGAAATTATAGGATGGAAAAATAAAATAATAGGAATTAGTAGCTTTCTGGGTGGGTCAGTAACAGAGTGGATATAATAGGACAAAACAATGAAATTAAGGACAGATTCACAAAGTTTATTCAAAAAATTCAAAAACTTGAAATTGTTTCTAATTCATCAACTTGGAAGAAATGGACCAATTCCTATAAAACTACCAACTACCAAAACTAATGAAATGAAGTGCATAACCTGAATAATCCCATAACCGTTAAAGCAATTGAATTCATAATTAAAATCTTCTTGAAAAAAATCTCTAGGACAGTTGTTTCACTGGAGTTTTGCCAAACATTTGAAAAAAGAGTTGACACCAATTTTACACAATCTTTCCCAGAAAATAGAAGAGGAGGGAATGCTTACCAACTCATTTTATGTAGCCGGTATTACCCTGATACTGAAATCAGATCAAGACAGTACAAAAAAAAATTACCGACCAGTATTTCTCATGAATAGAGACACTAAAATCCTCAATAAAATATTATCAAGTTAAACAAAACAGTATATTAAAAGAATTATTCACCATGTCCAAGTGGGACTTATCCCAGGTATGCAAGGTTGATTTAACATTTGAAAATCAATGTAATCTACCATGACAAGAGTTTAAATAAGAAATATCTTATGATTATATCAATGGAAAATAGTCTATGTAGGAATAACAAGAAATCTATTCCTACAAATAAATGAATTCAGCAAGGACATGAGATCTAAGACTAACACACGAAAATTAATCTCATGTATATATTCTAACAACAAACATGCAGAGATGGAAATTAAAAACACAATACCCCTTTACATTGCTTAAAAAAATAGAATGCTTAGGTATACACTAAACAAAATGTGCAATGTACTTTTGCTGAAAATTACAAAATGCTGATGAAGGAACTAAAAGAAGCCTGAAATAATTGGAAGGGTTTATCATGTTCATGGATTAGAATACTCAGTACAGTAAAGATACATATTATTGTCAAATTAATCTGGAGATTTAATGCAGTTCCTATCAGAAATCCAACAAGATTTTTGTAGTCTTAGAAAAGCTTATTATAAAATTTATATAAAAAAGCAAAAGACCTAAAATATCTAAAACAACTCTGGTGAGAGTAAAGTAGGAAATATCACTGTATTAGTCTGTTCCCACACTGCTATAAAGAACTTCCTGATACTGGGTGATTCATAAAGAAAAGCAGTTTAATTGACTCACAGTTCTGCATGGCTCGGGAGGCCTCAGGAAACTTATAATCATGGCAGAAGGGGAATCAGGCACATCTTAAATGGCGACAGTTGAGAGAAAGAGTGTACGAGAGTGCAGGAAAAAATACCATTTATAAAACCATCAGATCTTGTGAGAATTCACTCACTATCATGAGAACAGCATGGGAGAACTGCCCCCATAATTCAATCACTTCCCTCCCTTGACATGTGGGGATTACAGGTCCCATCCTCAACACATGGGGATTGCAACTCAAGATGAGATTTCAGTGGGCACATAGAACCAAACCATATCAATCACTCTATCCAAATATTAAGGTTTACTATGTAGCTGCAAAAATCAAGACAGTGTGGTACAAGTGAAGGGATAGGCCCATAGATGAACAGAAACCAACAGTTTATGACAGAGGTGCACACACAATTCCATGGAAGAAGGAAAGCCTTTTCAACAAACGGTGCTCAAACAGTTGGACATCCAGAGGAGAAAAACAATTTGAGAGAGAGAGAACCTTAACCTAACTATTTTACCTTAAACAAAAAGTCACTCAAAATACATCACAGACTTAAACATAAAAAATAACACTATACAATATTTAGGATAAGACATGAAAAAAATATTTGGGACCTGGGGCTAGATTGAAGAGACCTCAGACTTGATACCAAAGTCTGATTCATAAAAGGGAAAATGGTAATCTGGATTCATCAAAGTTAAAAATATTTATCTGCAAAAGATCCTGTTAAGTGGATAGAAAGACGAATTACAGACTGGGAGAAAATGTTTGTAAACAACATATCTGGCAAAGGAACTTGTATACATAAAGAACTTCCAAAACTAAGTTTAAAAAGCAAACAAACTAGGCAAAAGACATGATCAGATTTGCACTGATTAGGATATACATATGACAAATAATCACATAAAAATATGTCCAATATCACTAGCAGTTAGGGAAATGCAAATTAAGACAAAAAAAATCAGTATCACTACATACATATCAGAATGGCTAAAATTTAAAAAATACTCGTGACCTCAAATGCTGGCAAGGATGCAGACAAACTGGATCACTTGTTCACTGCTGGTGGGAATGTGAAAGAGTATACTCACTCTAAAACAGTTTGGCAGTTTGTTCTAAAACTGAAATGCACTTAGTATATAATCCAGCAATTGCACTCTTGGGTAGTGAGAGAAGTGAAAAACCTATGTTAACACAAAAATGTGTATGCAAATGTTCACAGCAGCTTTATTCATTCACATTAGCCCCACACTGCATACAACCCACAAGTCCTTCAATGGGTACCCTAGAGGAGACTGTGGTATATCCATGTCAGAGTCTTCAGGCATAGTATACAGCAACAAAAGTTGCAAATTATTGATATACACACTAGAATGTATTTCAACAGAATTATTCTGACTGGAAAAGTCAATCTTAAAAGTTTATACACTTTATGATTCCACTTGTATAATATTTTTGAAAGAAAGTTATTGAAGTGAAGAACAGATCAGAAGCTGACAAGGTTTAGGGATTGGTCAGGGGAAGGAGATGAGCATGGCTATGAAGGGGTAGCATAAGGGAGCCCTGTGGTGAAGCAGTTCTGAATTTCAATTGTGGCCATACTTATGTATAACTACACATGTGATATCATCACATGGAAACGCACGCACACACGCACACGCGCGCACACACACACACGAGTACTTGTATGCCTGACAAAATATGACGTAAGCTCTGTAGATTGTACCACTATCAATTTTCTGGTTTTGATATGGTACAATATTTATGTAAGTTAACACTTGGGGAGGCTAATGAGGGTGTCTAACACATTCCTGTAAATTCCTTAGTAACTTCCTGTGAATTTATAATTATTTCAAAATTGAAAAAGGTTTTAGAAAGTCACATTTGAAAAATTTTGAAATCATTCTGCTACTGTGTAAAACAAACAAATTTGCTGATGTCAATATTATTTTAAAAGTTGTATGCATTAAGGAGTAATGACAAGATTTCAGTCATTGCTCTATATGCAAGTAACTTGAGCAATTAAGAAGCAAAATTGGACAGAATTCTGTAATTCTTACATAGGCACTACTTTATAGCCACATGAAATATTAACAGGTAGAAGGGGGAAATATATAGATCATTAGTGCAGGAAGTGTATCCAAAATGCTTAATAACTTATATGGTCTGGACATCAACCAAACAATAACAGAATCTGGGACCAATGAGAACAGATGCCAGTCACAAACCAAAATTTGGTACTAGTGCACAATAGTGGAATATCCAACCTAAATGATTTATTTTGGATAAACTGTTCTATTTACTCCACAAAAGACTTGCATGCCTAAAATGTTGGTATTTGTGAGTACTTCCGACCCGAAAAGACTGGAAGGGGCACTATATTATTGGATGAAGCATACCTCAACATGTTGCTAAAGCAAATCATGACTAATAACAGTCAATTACAAAAAAAATGCTTCTATTAGGATATTTGAAATTTCCTCATTTTTTACAAACACATATGAAATATCAGTACAAAAACAAAATCACATTCAAGTTAATTTATCACATTTCAAGATGGGTATTCAATATTTTCATATAAATAAATTTTACAATTTTGAAGTCTTAGTACTTGAATAGTTAATTCTGTTAGAATCTCTTTATCAATTCTTTCCTCAAGGAAACCTTCCTCAAAGGTGCTTTGCAAACATAATCTTAGCAGGTTTATCAGATTAGAAAGATAAACACTGAAAGGTAAAATTAATTTGGTCATACTTAATCTTCTTGAGAAATTAGGATCACTAATTATCAAAACAAATTTAATGAGAAAGGCCAAAGCTCCTATTTAAGGGAAGATAAACAATGTAATTTAGAAACAGAATTTGAAATATGAACATAAAATTATGCATCTTTTAATCTGTGTATCAGTTTTATAAAACTCATTTATGGAATGAATTGAAACTAATTAGTGTTTTCTACTATTTTCGAAAGGAAACTTCCTTCTGCAAAAACATCCTATTTAATAAGTATTATGAAGCATGGCATATGCTGCCTTTGTTCATGTACATTTTGGGTACTTTTTTTAAAAAAAAGATAGATTAAGTAATTAGTTCAAGCATTAGTTATTTCCAGTTGAAATGCACTAGTCATGCAGGTAAATGGGTTAAGATTATGTAATGTTTTTTCCTGTAATAACATAAGAAAACTCACTTAATATTCATACATATGGAATACAGAAACAAAGTCACCCAGTTCAGGCAGATGTACAGACAGCTTAACAAGATGAAGGGGGAAGCCCCCCAGTGTATTACTATCAGGCTGGAATTAGCTAGATGGATAATTTTTGCCTATATGGATTTGTTCATTTCTGTTTAGCCAAGATATTCTATAGTAATTCAAAGCTGTTAAGGTAGGATAACTATTTTGAGTTTTTACCAGTTATCTTCTATAAGACTCAACTGCTGGTTCAGAGTACTACATGAAGGAAAGAAAATGAGCAGTTATTTAGAATTTATGGTGCTACAATCACTGTGCTTCTAAAATGTGAAAATAAATCTGCATGAAAGATGTATAATTCCCATTTTATAGGTAAGAAAATCTAGGCTCCCAGAGATTCAGTACCATGCCCAAGAACCCACAGACTGAGGTTTGGAACAATTTTTCCTGACTCCAAATCTTAAACAATTTCTTTATCTGTACATTATACTGTGATCCTACTGAGTTTAATAACATTTTGACTTTAAAAAAGAACGGTCCTACAAGGCTTAATTCACTTTTGATATGGATTCTAACCCAGCAATGATCATGGGATGTCAGCACAGAAATGCCTGTGATTGAAAATGTCTCAGGAGGATCCCATACTACTGCCTCTGAGAGGACAGACAGGATGGTGCTTTATACATACTTTAAGCAATCTTGCATCCAATTTATTTTGTGGTTAACTGCTATTTCTGTGGTATTTTAAAAAAGACTATATTGGCTTGCTAAACAGCACTCCCCCAAAAACTAATATTAGAATCCAGTAGTAGGTGGAGACGTTTTTTTCTGCCATGTACACTGGTGCTAAAACTCCAAAAGTGTACAGAGCTGTGACAAATGCACAGAACATAATGGCTTCAGCATTTTCAACCCAACTGTGAGAGAAGGAAGTATGTTTTTACGTTTAGTAGCAGTATTATCTTTTAGGTAAAAAGGCGAAGTGATTGCTATAGTGTCAGTAGAATAAATGCTTCTTTAATATGTATCTGTACTGAGCCATCCATGTCCTCTTTTTCTCCTTAATACCAATGAGAAAACTTTTGTGATTTTTTTCCTCTAGACTAGTTTCCCCTCTCATCTCTCTTTCACTTGTCTTCCTCCTGTACTAATTGACCTAGGAATTAACTTTACTCATTTAAGCAAATGGATCTGAAGATGCAAACATTTCCGGATATATATCTACATACACATACATACCTCTATATATTCATACATAATAGGCACATACATGACAATATCTTCAGTGATCAACATATAAATTATGATAACAATAAAGATTTTATGACAGTTGGCCCAGTAACATCCAAAATGTACAATTTAAAAATAACTGCACTAAAATTTCTGCTGCCAGATAGGATGCAGTGAGTAGCTTATTAGCCATGAGAAAACAGAAAGTCTAGATAAAATGTAAAACAATAAGCAATTTTTTCACCAGAAACTACCTGAAGCAACATGTTGTAGAAGGTCTAAGATCCTCAAAAGGGAACCCTGGAGAGGTGAGGGAAGAATCTGAAGCTGCTTTTGTTTAGTCTGGGCTCTCACAACAGTATAGACTTGGCCTGGAAGAAGACCGCTGATGGACATGAAAGAAATCGGAAGTGAACACTCTTGAGGGACTGGGGTGACAGAGACGTGAGAGATCTCAAACAGTTAATCAGTTATCTCCTGACACTTGTCAATTCTGCGGCTGCAGGATCTAGAGGCAAAGAGCTAAGCTAAATCCCCTGAAAAGCATCTCAGATTTTTGGGAGTCTGGCAGCCCTGAGAAGAAAAATACTTAAAAATATTGGTGTTCAAGGCCTGCCAAAATTAGAGCCCACACGAATGTGGTAGGTTACGGTTTGCCCTGAGGACCAAATTCAGCCCACCCCTATTTGTGTGTGGCCCCTGGGCTAAGAACATTTAACACATCTTTGAATAGTTGAGGAAAAATCAAATAATTATTTTGTTATGTCAAAGTATATAAAACTTGCCCTGGCCCAAGATGGCGGATGAGGTAATCTGACGTGTTGTGGCTGAGATTCTGGTGCTGAAGACTAACGCAGGACACCGAGATCAAGAGTTGTGGGTGCAGCGACTAAAGGAGGAGTATCAGTCCCTTATCTGGTACGTGGAGAACAACAAGAATGCTGACAACGATGGAGCCCAACAAGAAAGGGACTCAGTGGTTTGGAAAATGTTGGTATAGCTATAACCTCTGGACATGACAGTTTGACATTCCTATCACATATCCTACTACTTCCCCAGAAATTGCAGTCCCTGAGCTGGATGGAAAGACAGCAAAGATGTACAGAGGTGGCAAAATATACCTGACAGATCATTTCAAGCCTTTGTGAGCCAGGAATGTGGCCAAATTTGGACTAGCTCATCTTGTGGCTCTGAGACTGGGTTCAGGGCTGGCAGTGGAAATCCCTGATCTGATTCAGAAGGGCGTCATCCAGCACAAAGAGAAATGCAACCAATGAAGGACCAAGCCACTGATGCAGGGCAGAGGGATATTTGATAGGCTACAGTCCTGTTTTCCCATGTACCACACTTCACTCAGCTAACTGCTTCCCCTTACCCTCTACCTCTGGTTGTTACTGAGTAGCTGCAGGAGGCATTGCTGGGGTGGGGAGGGGAAGACCAAAACACCAAGCAGTATTGCTGTTCAGTTTCTAAGGCTGCACAGGGAAGGGAAAGACTGGGCTTTGGAAAATCAAGAGGCAATTTATATCCTCCCCCTAAAGTGGAGCAACGTGTGATCCTATAGGCATAGTGGGTAACTGGGACATAATCTCTCCGGTAGTCTCTCATAGCGTCTCAGGAGACAACTCATCAATAAAAGCTGTTTCCTCTGGTTAAAAAAAAAGTATACAAAACTTAAAAAACTCATATTTTGATGTCCATACATAAATCCTTATCAGAATACACGCATGACCTTTATATATTGACATAAGATGCTTTTACATAATGAGTGGTTGCAAAGAAACTGGATGACCTGCAAAACCTAAAATCTTTATCGCCTGGCCCTTTACAAAAAATGTTTGCCAACCTGCACTATGCTGCTAGTTGAAAACTCTGATGGCCAGGGCAAACTCAACCCAACCTCACGTTGGCTCAGTTCTGGTTTGGATTAGGGTAATTAGCTTTCACTCTATCTGCCTAGCAGAGAAGTGGTAAACCTTTGCTGGAAAAAGATATCAACCACTGGAGCCTCTACATTTTTAAATACACACTCTATACATATTCCTGCATTCCAAAAATTACTGTACTAACTTTTCTCTGAGCTGAAGTGTGACACATATGAAGAAACGTGACTTAATTGGCAAGTTCAGTAGCAATTCATTAACATCCAATGTTGTAAATAAGTTATCTATGTCATTTAAAGAAAAGTAAAATATAGGTAACAATATTACCTAAAAGCACTTTTCTTGGCAAGAAAACTTAAAATAGGTGTCCAGAGTAATAACATTCTAACAAACTAGATGTTAGTTTCCACTGTAAAACGGTCCAATAATATAGAGTCTATGAATTATTTATTTTGTAGTAAATGAAAACAAATAGCAATTGACCAGTTACAAATCATCCTGATCTATAAACTGAATGGTAGAGCTCATTTCTCAGTGACATGTGGTTCAGAAAACACCAGCATCATATTTTAGGCTCTACCATCCTGTGAAGCCTGATAAGCACAGATGTGAGAAAAATGAATAGCACCAAAATATTATAATTATGCAATATGTTATGCCTGCATCTCTCCCAGGATTTTAAAATTTGACTTTAATAACTTTTTATAATAAAAAGAACAACTCAAAGGCGCAAGACAGCTGAGAAGTTCAATATGTCACAGAACTGCAAAATTGTTAAATTCACTTTAAGTAGGATATACTAAGGTTTTACATCTGTGACATAAGTAAATCATAACTCCTAGATATAACAGAACAGGTCATGTTAATTTTCAGACTATCACTTTTTGTAACACATGTCTTATTGGTGTCAATGACATATAACCTAATCATGCTTAAAAGTTCAGGTCAGACAATAATTTTCTGGGATTCAACTGTGTACAATTGTACTGCTACACAGAAAGGATACAGATATGGCTATGAATACAAAATTAAATATAGATACATCAAAAGTGAGTATTTGTACATTTATGTAAGTTCATATAAATTACAATCTCTAATTTTGAATTTAACTCAGTTCCTAGCCTGTGGACATTTACCTTATAGCATAGGAATGCACAATGTCATGTGGATATTATCTGAGAAAGTCAGAATTATGCTTGAAAAGAAAGGACTTTTAGAATGAGAAACTTTTTAAAAAGTTAACTTTTTAAAAATTTTGTTTAAAGTTCAGATATTCTCTGCTATTTTCTTCACCTTTAAGAGCTCCTCAATGACAGAAGCCTCTGAATTGAGCTCTAATAATTTAATCACATAAAGTCTGTGAATATCATCAAATAATAAATCATCAGAGTATGCTATTGATCATTTTACCTAAACCATAAGTGCTCCTTTAGAATTAAACTCAATATTAAAAAAATTGCAAATATCATCAGTAACAGACTTCACTCATATAGTTTACTAATCGAAAAACAAGGTTTACATTCATCTAGTCCTTAAAATTATTTTTGAAAAATTCTTCACACGCAGGAAAACAGTCTATTTTAAAGCAGGTCAATATTAGATGATTGAGAATTGGAAAATACTAAGGATATTCTAAGACATTTAGGCAACTGGTTATTTTATTCAAATGCTTGATTCAAGGAAAGTATGTCTTTACAGTTCTGATTCCTTAATAACTGCTAGAATGCTATGCCTTTGAAAACAAAATCAAATATTATAGTGCCACAAACTGTTTCTGTTATGCATCATATCTGACTCCAATTAAAAGATCAGGGTCCTCCGAGCGACATATTACAAACAAAAAATCCTTAGTAGGTAGTGGAAAGTCAGGCCAGGAGTCAGACAGAACCAACAGAGATGAGAGATGTGATATTCAGCACAGTCTCCTCAGAGAGAAAAAGCAAAACCACATGGCCCTGCTGAAATGCCGAGTTAATCCTCTCTCTTATCTGAGCACTAAATATTACATCCTTAAAATTGTTCCAACTAGATTACTGCCTCTTCAGGTGAGACTCTCGTTTAAGAAACACAAACATTCTCAAAGCACATTGCTGAAACATCGTAAAAACTTAACCTACCATTTTCTTTGCACTCTTCTGGAGGTTTAGCCTTTTTCGCAAGTCGTGGATCCAGCCATGATGTTGTCTTTGTGTTATGGCTGAAAAGAAAAGAGATCACTCTGAACAGACACATACTGAAAGGAATCAAGTTTATTCCTTAAGAAAAAAAAAGCAGGGTTAGTCCAACAAAATTGCAATCGATACACTTAATTTGCTTACTGGTTCTAAGTAGCCCTGAAGGAGTGTAAGAGTAATTGTGCAAGGCAGCTGTAAATTTGGCAACCTCAGCTCCCTGTCCTCAAAGCAGCTATTTTTATTAAAATCAACTAGAATGTTGCCAAGTTAACCTCATTGAAAATGCAGAACTCATCCAGCGCAAAAGGAATTTATTACAAATACAGGATTCTCCAGTTGGAAGAGCACAGTCCACAGGCTCTGATAATGTTTCCTGAGTTTTGCAAAAGAATTATTTTCATCTTAAACCTACCCTTTTCATAAACAGTTGTTTTGTTACTCTCTAACTACAGACCTGGCAGAGGCAGTACAATAGTAATGCAGATTATGGCATGTTCTTGAGATTCCTGCATTTTCTCAATAAGTGATTAATAGAAATTTTATCAACCAACATTAAGCTATCTTTCATCCAAATACTTTCAACCCAGATCAGAAGGCAGAAGACTGTCTGCATTCTAATGTTTCTGAAATGGAATTTCCAGAAATAATACATTTTTTTTTTGAAAAAATGTTTTCTTGTAAGACTTTTGCCAGAAATTTAAAAAGTAAAAGAGAGATATTCTTAAAGCAGTGTTTCTTAAAGTGGTTGTGGAATACCTGCATTGGAATCACCTGACGGACAATGTACTGTATATTAGCAATGCGTATTCTGGGTCTTCAAAGAATTATCAAATAAGAATCTCTGAGGTGGGGCTACACAACCTCCATCATTGGGGAGCACTCCCAGTATTTCTTATGCACATTACAATTTAAGAGCCACTCACAGCTCATAACTGCTCATTGGAGCTAAAATATTTACTGTGTACAGTTGTCTCAAGGGATCTCATCTACCAATGGACAAATTGTCAAGAATTCGACGTTTGTGAGGGTTTGGGGAAAAGAATGAACAAAGGCACAGGTGTGGGAACATGTGAGGTGTATACAGGAAACAGTCAGAAGGCCAATCAATGGAACATGAGAGAGAAGAATAGAAGATGGAAACAGAAATCAGAGCCAGATAATAGGCATACTTTAGTACAGTTGTAAGGAGGTCAAAATGATAATGATATAAATTTCACATGTATTCTCTTTCTTTAGTGAAATTTAACTACATTTTATCAACCATAGCCACAAATGTTAGCTAGATAATCTGTTATACCAGTCTGTACTTACAGTGAAGGTCAGAAGATTTGCCCAGGGATTATATTTAATTACAAATGTGTAAAAATCAAGTTCCCTCCTAATGGAGGAACTTTCAATCCAGGAAGGAGGGAAGATGGAGTCAAGATGGGTAGCAGAAAGCTATTTAAGATGTTAAATCACTCTTCAAATAGTATTTTCTGAATGATCATCCATCCCATCTGGCTATGTATAGAGCAATCTTTGATTTGCGAACTGTGACATAAAGACCCTTGAGTCATGAAGCTTCTGCTCCTGAAGAAAATACCATTTTATTTCTGACTTGTACATGGGATAAAGAGAAAGTGTTCTCCATCACATTCTTCACATTTAAGAGCTCCTTGATGACAAATGCCTCTGAACAGGACTTTAATAAGTTGATCAGAAAAGGGCTGTGAATTTGATCAAATAATAAATCATGAGGAGAGCATGCCAGCTTTTATTTTGCCTCAGTTTGACCCTTGTAAGATCTGCTGGTGCTTCATTATCAAGTTTCAGGCACTTTCATCTGGTTCTGGCCCTTGTTTGTAAGCCAATATAATCTAGTATTTTCTTCTGAACTGAAGACTTCACACTTGAGGATGCAGGTTCTGATTATTCGTAGTGTGAGGATGGGGGCACTGGGTTCAGTGTTTGCTGCTCTCATTTTGGCAAAAAGAAAAAACACAATCACTTAAAAAAATGCTCTTTATAAGCTGGGTGTGGTGGCTCATGTCTGTAATCCCAGCACTTTGGGAGGCCAAGGTGGGTGGATTACCTGAGGTTGGGAGTTAGAGACCAGCCTGACCAACATGGAGAAATCCCATCTCTACTAAAATTATAAAATTATCTGGATGTGGTGGAGGGCACCTGTAATCCCAGCTGCTCAGGAAGCTGAGGCAGAAGAATCGCTTGAACCCTAGAGGCAGAAATTGCAGTGAGCCAAGATCATGCCATTGCACTCCAGCCTGGGCAGCAAGAGCGAAACTCTGTCTCAAAACAAAACAAAAAACAAAACAAAACAAACAAACAAAATGCTCTTTATAGACGTGTCTCAGTTCAAAGTATATATGTGTCTATGTGTGTGTTGATGCCTATGTTTCTATGAGGTGGGGAGAAATCTTGGGAAGTAGTCAAGGAAAATACATTTTTCTTCTTTTGTCCTCACTTGCTTCTTCCAAATCCTTTCCCCTTTTTGGAAAAAAGTCACTTCTAAGCTCCTTAGACATATTCACAAAAGCAAACACATACATGAGTAAGATTAAGGGAACATTACTAAGCCACTGCAGGGAGTCAAATTACCATTTCTATTGCACACCACCATGGGTCTCAAATACTGGCTAATTTAGAAGAGAACTGTGAATTTTCCAGCTTTCTTGAGTTTATATAAAGCATTTCATTACAGGCTGATTTTTTTTAGGTTGAACTAGCATTAACGGTGTGTCACTTTAATACATTTTGACAGAATGAGTCTCTTATAGTTAACAGCATTTTTAGCTGATCTTCAGAAATGATTCTGAAATAAATGTGGGTAGTAGCTACCTTCAGTAATTGTCATAAACATCACATGAAGAGCTAGCACAGTATTTTTCAATAGTGGTTCTCACCAGCCTTGGAATTTACATGTTCTTCCAAGATGCCTTGCAAAAAGGATATTTTTAATGCATTGGGAGACAACAGACCAACCAGTCCTTCTACTTCCCTTAAATTACATATTTTAAACCTTAATAATTCCATTTGAAAACAGAATTAGGTGTTGGGCCGGAAACCGTGTTCAAAATGGGATCGTTGAGGGATTTTTTCACATTCTGCGTACTGTCTTTCAAGTTTAAGGAGGTGATTTCCTTTCACTTCCTAGCTAGGGCAGATTCAGGTGTATGACGTCGGTATTCTGTATTTATCCAAACTGTGTGTCACAAAAATACCAGGAAAAGAAAATGTCAATGCTATATAATTTTATATTTCAAGTTTCTTTAACAGAGACACATACAAATACATAGGCTACATTTGCACACAAACTTTTCTTATTCTAGCTGGGGAATGGAACAAATATTTTCTAGGAAAGGTTGAATCATACTATTACACTACTTCATGTATTTTGTAGGATAAAGTTAATGTGATGATCACAAAAAGTGAGAGGTCAAGTAAAAAGCCAGTAGCTATTTAAATTCAGTCAATGTCATATTTAAAAACCTGGATGAAAACCAAAAACAATGGTTTATCATATAGGCATATCCAAAACTCTTCTTTGATGTTCAGCTAAATACTGGGTCTATCTAGAGGACCCAGAAGTGAAATTTCAGTCAAGTTTGCATTTCTACTTTAAATTCATATCAGAATGGCCTTGAAAATATGCAATAGGCGGATCAGCAATGAACAGAAATTTCTGTACAATTTGTAACCTTAACCTTTGCCAAACTGACAGAGCAGCAAGTTAAATAATATCCTATCTTCTGAGAAAACATTCTTCTCACATAGAACATGCCTCATTTCAACAGGAAAAGCTATTTGCAGCCCAGCACACCATTGCAAAGTTATTCTCACTATCTCATATCATTTTCGATTGTCTACTGTGTCACAGACAGCAGCAGAACTTTCAGATATGTCCCCTCATTTAATGCTAACAAGCCTTTGTGGCTAAGTATTATGAATTCCATTTTATAGATGGAGAAACCCAGGTTAGGGGAAAGTGGGTAACTTGCCCAAGGCTAAACAGCTAGTGCGTGCAAGTGAAAGAGGCAGCTAGCATTAAATTAAGATCTGATTTCCAGGTACAAGGTTTTTTGTGGTCTGAAACCAAAGGCATCTGGAATCTCACACACGGCTTTTTATATTGGGGTGCTTCATTTCACTCCCTGGAATAGTAATCAAGGGTCTGTTTACCAGCTTCTACCAGTAGTTTAGAAACAGACTTTTATCTACCGTTTATGGATAATCACTACCTAAACTCCTTTTCAGGTGTAAATGCTTTGCACTAAGTATGATAGTAAGTTCCATGTACATAGAGACAAAAGAGAGAACTACGATTGAGGAAAAATTGATAATATCACTGGAAAAGTTTTCTCCTTGTAAACTTAAATTCTGTATTTGAATCACTTCCTCTTCCTTTTCCTTTTCTTCCTTCCTTCCTTCCTTCCCTCCCTCCCTTCCTCTCTCTTTCTTTCTTTCTTTCCTTTTCTTTTTTGAGACAGGATCTGGCTCTGTTGCCCAGGCTGGAGTGCAATGGCATGATCTTGGCTCACTGCCACCTCCACCTCCCGGGATCAAGCGATTCTCCCATTTCAGCCTCTCAAGTAGCTGGTACTAGGTGCATGCCACACACCGGCTAATTTTTTATTTTTATTTTTGTAGAGATAGGGTCAAATGCCTAAGATCAAGCGATCTGCCTGCTTTGGCTTCCGAAGTGCTGGGATTACAGGCGAGAACCACCACGCCTGGCCCGGAACCACTTTCACATCAAATTTTCTTCATTCAAATCTGAGTATTTTTCCAAAATGAAGTCTTTTTAGAAACCTGATTCATATAATGTACATATGAATATTTGGTCTTAGAAACTATATTAAACAAATAGGTTAGTAAGAAATACTATCAAAGGATGCAGTATTTCTTAGGAGCAAAACTTAAAATTTTCTTACAGATCACGCCATATTCTAATCTTTTGTTCCAGTTTTTTATTCACTCCACTGTTTGTCCAGTCAGGGTACAAACCTCTTTTTTGTTTCTTAGGTATATGCATAACTGGATCCTCAAGGGTAACCCAATTCAGACCTAATTTTAAAACATATTCTCCATTCCTTTCTGATTCTTTGTTTCCTTCTTTTCTTTCCTTCTTTAATATTACCAATCAGAGCCAAACAATGTTTTCACTGCTGTACAACTATTAGAAGAATTTTCTTTCAACTAAAATTTTCTTAGTGAAATGAAAAACTTATTATTAAACACACTTCTTTCCTTTGCTCTATTTTCTGTAAAACTAGAAACAGACTTAAAACAATGATAAATAAGTCCTCCAAATAGCCAATTCTGAATCTCAGTCTTAAACTGAGAGTTAAATGGTATATTTTTCCCCCTGGGAAATACTACGCCAGAAGAATAACAAGTGGTTAAAGCCAATGGCATTTGATTGCATAAAATAATCTTGTGAACAAGATAAACAAGGTTCAGGTAGATATTCTGGAGTCAACAGCAATTCAAAATGTCTATGGATGTTAAGGGTTCAATAGCAGTAGTGATATAGGTTCAGAGACAGTAATAAGACAGATTGTTGACCTTACTTTAGGTTTAAAAAAAACTGTTTTTTAAATTATTATACTCTAAGTTCTGGGGTACAGAGGCAGAAGGTGCAGGTTTGTTACATAGGTATACATGTGCCATGGTGGTTTGCTGCACCCATCAACCCTTCATCTGCGTTAGGTATTTCTCCTAAGGCTTTCTCTCCCCTAGGCCCAACCGTCCGACAGGCTCCGGTGTGTGATGTTTCCCTCTCTGTGTCCATGTGTTCTCATTGTTCAACTCCCACTTATGAGTGAGAACAAGCCATGTTTGGTTTTCTGTTCCTGTGTTAGTTTGCTGAAAGCATTAATTTTTAAAGGTATATAAATTGAGTAGATTTTACACAATAGTCAATAAAATCTTCAGGATGATTATAACATTTTCCAAAAGATTTTCTCTTCCAAAGAATTATTAAAGGCGATGATTGGATACATCTAATTGGTGATAAACAGTAGAAACTTGTTCCTTCAAGACTCCATTCACCCAAAATTTCACTATTTTTTTCAATCTATTCATACGTCATCCACAAATAAAGCTATTGTCAATGATCTCTCTAGTGGTTATTTCCTAAATAATATTCCTACAATTTCATTTAAGCTTATAAATATTTGAGTTTGCCATCATATTACCTTTCATGTGTTTAGAAAATATTTTTAAAGAAGTTACATTACAACTATTGTTTTGGATATTGTGGGTGTGTATTGCACACTGTTTTGTCTAAAACATTTATTTTCTGTCTGGAAATTATATCAGAATCTTGTGCAGGTACAAAAAAAATATGAAGAAATATTTGATGTATCTCCTGTTTTTATAATACAATTAACAGTAAGCCTAGACCACATTTTGTGACTAGGAAGATATGTCAAGTATAGAATGAGAAAGTATATTTCTGGTGTTGCTGTCTACGAAAAAAACCTGATTTTATATTTCTCTCCAATAAATTTCCAAAGTATTTTATCTTTTATTTAATAAATGAAGTTTAATGTTTTTTGGAAATGGAAGTTGGTAATTAAGTTAAGAAGATACAGAAACAGGAACACAAAAAGAAACATAAATTACTTGTATGTTTGTTTAGAATTTAAAAGCAAATTCAGCCCTGACAAATATTTGGAAACCATGTACAGCCATGACATTTTTCACAGATGTGATTTTCAGTTTCAAAAGCCTGCATTTAAAAATCTATTATTTAAGATGACATAGTGTTCACTGCCATTCAGGAAGATGGCAGTAAACAAATAGGTTCTTGTTGTCTTTTTGTTTTTTGCCAAAGCAATAGCAGTCTCTTTTGTGTCACTAACTAAACTGACTCCCAAACAAAGAAGTAATTTAATGGAATTCCCACAGCATGTCAATCCAGATTAACCCTGTGGCAGCTCCTCTTTTATGGAGCATTTAGCCTCTGGAGTAGTGAATAGCTGGCCAAGAAACTTATAAAACAAATACTATTTGTAATATAAAAGTTTACTTTTCTCTCAGCCAATGTGTATTTATATATCGGAGGTGGAATGAGATAATGGGAATGACTCTAGAGTAAAAGAGCTATGTGACCTTGGGAATGTTAATTTGCCCAAGGATGGCTCAAAGTCTCATCTACAAAATCTGGATAAACCAAACACTTTATAGGGTGGTGATGATGTGAAGTGGGCACCACAGCAAATCGGTTAAGAGCAAGGACCACGGAGACAGACTACATTCCATGAAAGTCTTAATCTTGTCAGTTTTTTTGACTACTGTATTCTAACGGTTTAGAATGATCCCCAGGACATAATACATGACCAATAAACCCCTATTGAATAAATAGAATCAAAGAGCCCTGCCTATGTCTGACTTTTGGCAAGCGTTACCTCTAAAAGCCTCAGTTTCATAAAGTGAAGATTAAGTGAATGGAGTATAAACTCTTAACAGATGAGCTATTGTTGTTAAGATAACCCGAACACACCCTAAAAAAGGTGGGCACGTGATAGATAATAACCCATTTGGATTTACAATCAATATACTGTGTATTTCAATGATAATGTTAATGAAAATGATGACGCAAGTCCAAGAAATTACTGGTTTTCACCAGTATTATACATTTTAAAGCCTCCTGAAAATCATGAAACGTAAGACCTTATTATTATTTTAAAGCATGTTTGGAAGCATGTGTTCACTCAGAATTTAAAATTATGCTGCATAAAAATCAGCAATTCTCCTTTTCCAATAAAATATCATTGAATATAATAGAAGAAATCCGCTTTTATCATTCATCAAAGGAAGCAGTTTGAGTAGTGTAGAAAACACAGTTTACCCACTAGTTTACCAGGGTGGCTGCGGGCAGAAAAAAAACGCTGCCTCTTAAATGGAGAACTTAAGGACAGAGCCATATAAATTCTTTTGCAATATTAAATAAATCAATAAATATTTCAAAACATTATTGCATAAGAGACAAGTAAATGGAATTGCTTGTTACCTTAATTCAACACCTATGCTGTTTAATATATATGTCTTTTTAAACTATTTAAAATTAATGTTTCAGCGTAGAGTTCTTTTATTCTATTTAGAAATAACTTTTATATATTTTATATAGATATATATTATATATACAAAATATATACACAATTATAGTATATATACAATATATAAATATACATACACAATATGTAAATATATATTATGTACATATATACATATATTCTGTATATATATTGTATATTATTATATATGTATATAATATACATATTTTATACACAGAAACAAAGGATCATTCTCCTTTGTTTCAGTTATTTTCTGTTTTGTCATGATCTTCATTTCACAGGAGACAGACTTCAGCAAAGTCTAATGAGAGGCTGGTACCTGACAGAAGACTTTCATTACTCTAAGTGGCTCCCACAATATCTGTACAAAGAGAAAAGTTTTTACTTGTGTCAGCACTTTTTCCCTCACAAATCTCTCATTTTTCTTCTTTACTTTTCCCTCTGCTTTACCTCCCTCTTGGTATTCTACCTTTCCTTTAAAAAACATTTTTTCTTATTTTTTTAATTAATAAAAATAATATGTACTGTATTCTTGAAAATTGCTGAGAGTAGATTTTAAGAGTTCTCAACACACACACAAAATGACAAGTATGTGAGGTAATGCATATGTTAATTAGCACAATTGTGCCATCCCACAATGCAAACGTATTTCTACTTTTTCTTTCCATCATGATTTCGGTCACATAACTGCTTCAGAACTGCCTGAGACACATGTTGGCTTTGTCCTTAAGACATGTCTTATTACTCAGCCATGCTCCCTCCCCAGCCACTGTCTCCTGCTCTGCTCTAGAAGATCTGCTTCCAAGGGCCTTTCATAGTATAGAGTTTATTAGTCACATAAGAATTTTTTTGTCATAGAAGCAAAGATACTCGCAGATTAATGACAATGGGTGGAAATGTTGATTCAAATGTAACCAGGAAAGGGAGGAGCATTCCAAGGCAAAGAATGAAAACAGACTGGAGAAAATCAGTGAAAAATAAAGAAAAAGTAAAGCACAGGAAACCATAGGCAGAGAGAAGGGGAACTGTAATGCTGTTGGCGGAGCTGGTCTGGACACGAGGGACCAGACCAAAAAGACACAGATCTACTCCCCGCTCTGTGATACTGGAGTTCATCACACCACATCTGGAGGTTCTTTATGGAAGACAGACGAATCACAAACTAGGGGTAAGGCGGAGTGAGTGGGGGAGCGGGAGGGCGGGGATGCCTCCAGTCTGTGAAGGAATCTTAAGCAGGTGTACTAGGCTGCCTGGGTCCTGCCTCCTCTGTCAGTCACTTTCCAGACATAGTCACTTCTACTCTGACTCCAGCCTCCTTCTTTTTTTTTCATTTTAGGTTTTGGGGTACACGTGAAGAACATGTAAGATTGTTGCATAGATACATACATGGCAGTGCGGTTTGCTGCCTTCCTCCCCATCACCTATATCTGGCATTTCTCCCCATGTTATCCCTCCCCAACTCCCCACCTCCTGCTGTTCCTCCTGTTCCCCCCCAACAGACCCCAGTGTGTGCTGCTCCCCTCCCTGTGTCCATGTGTTCTCATTGTTCAACACCCCCCTATGAATGAGAACATGTGGTGTTTTTCTGTTTTTGTGTCAGTTTACTGAGAATGATGGTTTCCAGGTTCATCCATGTCCCTACAAAGGACACAAACTGATCATTTTTTCACCTTAGTCTCCCTTGGCATCAGCTCTTTCACCACAGATGAAATTGTTCCCTCCATTTTGTTTTAATTCTACCTCCGTCTATCCTAATACTGTCCACCAGTCCTTCCCTCCAACAATAGGAAGATTAAAAAACAACAAACTCAAACAACAACAACAAAATGCCTGTCCTTTGCTTGCTTTTCAAAAGCACTAATGAGTCAGTGAAACAAAAATTAAGCAGTTATTTCCTGGGATTTACCAACGAATACCTACTTCTCTAGCAGGGTTGGGGGTTTCCTCACCATTCCTAACACGCCGAGGGACTTTGTCTCTGTAATGACAGCTCCCATACCTGGAGTGCTGTATCTACCCTTTGTTAACTTTTCAAGGTATGTAGTCTCACCTTCCCTGTGGTGCCCCTTTTATATCTTAAACCTATTCTAAGCATTGACTTCCCTGAGTAGTATCACAAAATTCAGAAATTGTTGACCAGTTGTTTATAACTATTTGTCTTTTCCGCGATTCGCCAACAAGTTTGAGACCAAGGGCAAAATCTTACAAATGTTTGAATGCCAACCTTGGGTGACTGACTAGAGTCATAGAATCATTTTGCTAGATTATTTCAAGCCCTGACCAAGCCTCACTATTTACTATATACCTGGAAGATGAGTTCTGTCTTTTGAAGTTCCTTTTCTTCACAATCTTAAAAACTCACATAGTTAAAAGAGGAAAGTTTACAATTATCGAAAAGGCTTTTATGATTGCAGTACTGGAAACACTGTAAGAAAATAGTTCTTTAATCAACTTGGCACGCTGGTTTCCTTTTGTTATTTTCATATAGCCCTACTCCCCTTGTCTTATACAATAAAAATAAGAATGTCATCTGCTTCCTTATTCCAAACATCGATTGTTCTGAACATCTATTTGTGACTTCACATCTAAGATTTGCATTTTGACTTCTGGTCTGCAATGATATGCTATCTTTATCAATACCAAAATTATGTTTCTACATATGAATATTATTATTTTTGGTTGGTCACTTTTTAAACATTCTGATGTTCTATTTTTCAAATAATTGATAAAAGATGTCTTGATCATTGATTATAGCAATAAAAATAATGTAAGAGATTCTTATTCCTTTTAAAATTAGAACATTTGCTGAAAGGTGAATGTTACTGATTCATTTTCTGTAAAACACTACATTTCTCATCCACATTGGAGTCAAGCAGAGCACTGAGTAATTACTGGATTATGCAGTCCCTTGGTCGCATGTATCAAAGTTTCCAGCTTCACATGAGAATTAAATGTTGGTATGTGGTAGCATTTCAATTTCACAACTGACTTCTGTCTATAGAGATCTAAGTTATAAATCACTCCAGGTTGGAAAAGAAAATCCGGTTTTAGTGCATTTCTTAAATAATCAGAGTTTACATATTTTTATCCACTGTCAACAATGAAAACTTCAGTTTCTATTATTTTTTCTCTTTGAGGCTTCTCTAACTTTGACAGGATAAGGGTTATTCATTTACGTTAGTTTCAGTTCTTTCTAATGAGCACTTTGGTTGTCTTAGGCACATCAACAATTTCATTTTGTGCTAAGATTTTCTACTTTGGAATTTTTAAAAAGTTGTTTTAATCCTAGAAGCTAAAGAAAAGCCTGACATTATTAATAAGATGTATATGAAAATTATATCTTGAAAAAAAATGTCCTAAAAGAAAGAGTAGGTTGAGTATTACTGAGAAGTTCAGGATTTGCACTATAGTTTCCTTAGCAAGTCATAAAAATTGTAAGCAACTAATAGAATGGAAAATAGCAAAAGGAAGTATAATGAGGTATGCAAAGCCAAATTATTTTACTTACATCTGACATCGGGGTCAAATGTTGAAAACATTTTCTTTGGCTTCCCACAGTGGCTCACCCCTGTAATCTCAGCATTTTGTCTCCCATTCAAGTACTAACCAGGCCTGACCCTGCTTAGCTTCCAAGATCAGACGAGATCGGGCATGTTCAGGGTAGTATGGCTGTAGATAATCTCAGCATTTTGTGAGGCCAACGTGGGTGATCACCTGAGCCCAGGAGTTTGAGACCAGCCTTGGCAACATGGCAAAGCCCCATCTCTACTAAAAATACAAAAATTAGCCAGGCTTGGTGGCATGGTCGTGCACACCTGTGGTCCCAGCTATTCAGGAGGCTGAGGTGGGGGGACTGCTTAAGACTGGGAGGTCAAGGCTGCTGTGAGCTGTGATTGTGCCAATGCATTCTAGCCTGGGCAACAGAGTGAGACCTTGACTCAAACATAAACAACCAACATCAATTTTTTTTTCTTTTGTGACCTATTACTTTAAGTAGTTGCATTCTATTAAACTCCTGGACATTATGGTGGATATTTCTGCAATTAGCTTAGACAGTAGGAAAAAAAAATTCATTTGAACAAGATGGGGGTCCTGGAAGGAGTTGAATAAGCATTTTCCCATGAGATCTAGACTATTCCTAATTCAATAATAGCATCACATGGAGATTTTTTTTAGTCGTGATTATAAAAGATTGTAGGGTGCAATTATTTAATCCATTATTTGATTTATATCTATATTCCAGGATCCTTAACTGTGTTAAGGCACTATCCCATTATTCTCTCACCAAGAAAAAAGCTATTACCAGAAACAAAAGAATTTCATTTTTTTTTAAACCATGTCTCGCTTGCTACATCATTTATATCCTGCTATGATCTTTATGGCACTGTTGAAAGAAATGTGTGAAACTCACTCAATGAAGTAGACTTCACCCTTCTCTGTATAGGCCATTTCCCAGTTATCAGGCAATGGGTCTGGTTCCTCACTGTCCTCAGGTTTAGTTGGCTTTGTGTCATCCATCTGCTCCTTCAGCTCCTCAGGCTGACTGTACACTGGGGCAGGATAAGGCTGGGAGGGCATCTCCCCTGAGGCACCTGCACTCTTATCTTCATGTTCACTGGATTCTGTGAGAGAACAAGAGCACGTGGTTAGTCACTCCAGCCATGGTAACTCTGGACTGATTATGGAGAATGCTGTACCAGGGAATAAACTCTATGAATAAACTTTTATGAAGGCTAACAAGAAACATTTCTGAAACAGCATAATTGCAAGCAGCTCTGGAAATGATTACTAGGCCTATTGAGTTCTTCTTTCAGTCCTCCTCATCATCCATCTTTCAGCTAACTTCGATGTTTACCAAATTGGAGGTTTGAAGGATGTAATGTAAGAACCATTTCACAACATAGGTGTGGTGAGCAGAATAATGGCCCCCAGAATATGTTCATATCCTAATGTTTGGAATATATGAATATTATCTTGCATGACAAAAGATGATCTGCAGATGTGATTAAATTAAGGACCTTGAGATGGGGGAGATTATCTTTGATTATCCAGGTGGCTTCATCTGGATGATTATGATTAAACGTAATCACAAGTATCCTTAAAAGCAAAAAAATGAGGCAGAAAAGAAGGGTAAGAGGGAGAATTGACTACTAAATCATGGCCAAAAATATGCAATATTGATGACTTATGAGATAGAAAAAGACCATAAGCCAAGGAATATTGGTGGCCTCTAGAATCTTGACAAGGCAAGGAAACAGATTATTTCCTAGAGAATCCAGAAAGTAATACAGCTTTGCCAACAAGGAACACAAGTCTTCCATTGTTTCAGTTACCCATGGTCGACCATGGTACAAAAATAGATGATTACAGTAAGATATTTTGTGAGAGAGAAAGACCACATTCATGTAACTTTCATAACAGTATACTGTTAATGTTGCTCTATTTTGTTGTTAATTTCTTACTGCATCTGATTTGTAAATTAAATTTTATCATTTTTGTGTACAGTATATGTAGGATTCGGTACCATCAGAGGTTTCAGGCATCCACTAGGACTGGAGCACATCCCTTGTGGCTAAGGGGGGCTACTGTACAATGGAGCAAAAACTACCTTAAGAGACATGGTAACAGGCTTGGAGGACAGACCCCAGATCCCTAACATATAAATGGTATGAGTTCCAGAATGAGAAGAAGGAACACACAAGAATAAATAGTAAGTCGATAAATAATAGAAGAAAATTTACCTAAGACAAAGAAACATCAGTCTGCAGACTGAAATAGCTCACTGAATCTGAGGACAGATTAATGAAACATACAGACACCTGGACTCATCTAGTAGAAATTTCCAAACTACAATGTTAAAAGTCAACTTTAGCAGCTTCGTACTAAACAGAAATGATTACTTACAAAGAAAAGAGGAACAAAAGAGCATCAGACCTTTTATCTGTAATACTCTAAGCTCAAAGAGAGAGTAACATCTGTAGTAACTTAAGAGAAAAAAAGATATAGTAACCCAAGCTTAACTCTACCAAGATATTCATCTATCTGAGCAAAGACAGTCACTTTGGAACATCCAAACATTCTGAATATATAGTCTTCATGTACCTTATCTGAGGGTAATATTTGAAAAATTACCCTAACCATATCATGACAATTGAATCAGAGCAGAGATCTCAAAATAGGGAGAGAAAATAAAAGGTAGGAAGATGATATGGTCTGGCAGTGTTCCCATTGAAAATCTCATCTTGAATTGTAATCCCCGTGTGTCAAGGGCAGAACCAAGTAGAGGTAACTGGATCATGGGGAAGATTTCCCCCATGCTGTTCTCCTGGTAGTGAGTGAGTCTCATGAGATCTGATGGTTTTATATGCATTTAGCATTTCCCCTGCTTGCGTTCACTCCGTCCTGCCAACCTGTGAAGAAGGTGCCTGCTTCTCTTTTGCCTTCTGCTATAAGATTCCTGAGGCTACCCCAGCCATGTGGAACTATGAGTCAATTAAAACTCTTTCCCTTATAAGTTACCCAGTCTCAGCTATTTCTTCATAGCAGTGTGAGAATGGACTAATACAGAAGAAATAAATTCTGCATAATATGGTTAAAAGTAAATGGAAGATGATCACATTCGGAAAATTTGTACTATGTGTTAAAGACAGATTCTGGGAAAAAAAAGTACATGAAGACCTAATAAGAACATGGGTTTTAAACTTTATCTTAGGAAAGCTCAGGTTCCAGAAAGTGGAGAAAAGGTAGGAAAATAGAGACATTCTAAAACTCTCATGAGTAGGCACTTCAGGGAGTGAGTATGTGAGACAATTTTAAAGGCCTCCTTTTCATGGGATGAGATTATTGGGCAAATAATTTGGTCAAGGTTTAGGCTTAATTGTATAATGGGGATATTTTTGAAATGTCTCCTACTGTGTATGTTTACTGAGATATTCAGGGATTTTTTTCACCCACATATAGTTTATCTACAGTCAAGGGCAAATTGTGAGTCTTATTTTTTGGGGAAGAGTAGAGCAGGTACAACTGAGAGAAAGAAATATCCTTAAGGTAAATACGAAGAAGTCGTTCCTTAACCCAGAAACTAGAAGGAGAGCACTACTGAGATTCAGAAGGGCTGAAATGTAGTAAGAGGCAATGTGAGGATAAGGCAGCCATCTTGGAAATATAAAATTCTGCAAGTGTTCAGAACAGAATGCCTATTAAAATTAAACAATTACAAATACACACAGACTCGGACTGAGTTACCCTGCTTTGAGAACATATCCTCTAGAAATAAAGGCAGTATCATATAAGGTTGCCTATATAATCCTATTTTGACAGTATTGGTTGTAGTAGCAAAGCCCTGGACATGATATAAATGCTTACCAATGAGAATATAATTAAATGAAGAGTGTTTATCATTACTATGGAAAACTATGTAGTTTAAAGTCAATGAATAGTTTATTGATTTTCAAAGATGCTTATAATTGTTATTTAAAGAGTAATCTAATCTGCAGAGAAATGTATATTATTAATCCAATTTTTCTAAATAAGCCAACATTAGTCTCTAAGTGATATATAGTTATATATCTACATAAGCATGAAAACAGACTGCGAGGATGTACAATAGATTGTCAACTTTGATTACCTCAGGACCATAAATTTGGACGGAGGTGGGAGAAGTTTATTTTACATATCTTTGCCTTCATTGGACATCTATTATTTTTATAACCTCAAAAGTTAACAGATTATTTAAATGAGTAAATTAGAATATCGTCTTTGTGTCACTATTAATTGCATGGGCCAATTTTTCCCCTCTCTGCATCACTCTAGGAGAGCAGTATTAAAGTATCTATTAGATATTAGAAAACACAAGAACACTTGATAAGTTTTCAGTGTGTTGACCTTAAAAAAGGAAATTATGAATATAATATGGCCCTTAATGATATAGTCTTCTACCTGATTCCTTATACAGATTTGGCCTTTGTAAATTTTGTAGGATAAAAGCAGTTAAAACAGGTACCATTGCTATCCTCAGATGATCTTTTCTGTGGCATATTACAACATGTAATTACATACACTGTGGTATGTACACAGAACATACAAAATGTCAGGTTGCACTGAAAAGTCCAAATGCAAGGTCACGCTCTGAACATATTCATTTATTTAATATTCAGTTAATCAATATTTATTATGCACTCAACTGGTGCCAGGCACTGAGGAACAGAAGAGTGAACAAGAGAGACACTGATCATTGCTCCCATGGAACTCCAAATATGTCAAGATGTGCAGTCTTTATACAATAATTTAAATGTGATGAGTGTGGCCAAAGGGAATCTTATGTCTATGGGATCTTCTGTGTATACATTTGTCTAATCTCATATAAAGAGTCAGGGAAAACCTCTTTTTCAATGTGCTATAAGATCTGAGGCTTCTTTCAGGAGGTAAGAGAGAAATAAATAAACAAGGGCTGGATGAGGTGAGGCCTTATCAGGCATGCTCAGGATTTGGAGGTGTGTCTTGAGAGCATAGATACTGCTATGATCTACTGAGGCGGATGACAAAATTAGATTTTCATTTCCCACAAAGATCTCCTTAGCTATTCTATGGATTTGAGGGTGGCAAAAGTAGATGTTTATAGAGGAGTGAAAAGTTATTTTCGTGCTCTCACAAAGTAATGATGGTGGCATGGAGATGGAAAGAAGTGGATGAAAAAATATTTAGAGGGTAGATTTTATAACCTGACATGGTGGGTGGCAAGGCTATTCACTGAGATTGGAAGCAGGGAAGGGGGTATAGGATTCTGTGGGGGCAGGGGCAGGCTATGGATACGGTTTTGGGCACACTGAGTTAGAGGTTCATGGAGATGTCAAGTCAACGAGTTCTTAGCTGGAAAAAATAAACCTGAAAGACAACAGCATATGGCTAGATGGCACTACAATTTTAGCCATGAGTAGATGAAATTGCCAAGAGACAGTGTGAGAAGCAGAAACAAGAATCTAGAGCAGCTGTCTGAGGAGCTTCAACATTTAAGTCACTGAAAGAATGGACTGGTAAAAGGAGATGAGGAAAGAGCAGCCATGGAAGCAATAGGAAAATTAAAAATCCTTCATGTTGCAAAAGTCAAGCAAAGGCTGATGAAGACAAGACACTTAACTGTGGCTAAAGCTTCTGCACAGTCCAGTCAGACATAAAATCGATAGAATCTAATGATGTGCAGATCACTGGTGACACTGGCTGCCAGTTATGGCAGTATTTATGGTGGTGTGGTTGGAATAGCTTTTAAAGGCTAAGTGAAAAGAAAACATAGAATATCCTGAGAGAAGTCATTCAAGAAGCTTGGGTATGAACAAATGAACTTTCCTTCTACTGTGTAATACCATTAAATTCTCAAGAGAAATGTAAGACATCTCTTGTAACAAGGATCTAGTCTTTGGAGAAGTCTATCATCATATTTGTTGATATATCAGAGATTACTGGAAAAGCTCTCCCAGTTTATCTAACTCATCTGTTTATTCATGCATTTCTGTATTCCTAATTAATTGATCAAACATTACATTAGCAAACACAAATTAAATATCTATAATGTGTAAAACACTTGACAAGACCTTAATGAGGGAGAGTACAGACCTTTTTATCAGGCTACTATGAACTGGCTGAGAGGGAAGCAGTAAGTAGCACCTACCTCTTCCATCTGACCAAAATAAGAAAATAATGAGTAAGGCAAATAAAAATCCGTAACATTCCCAGATTTACTATTCACAAAGGCTCATCTAGGGATGTGGTTTACAAGGAGAATCAAGGGCTTCTGGCAAAACCCAGAGGACCGATTTATTTATTGGCAGTGTGGAACCAGGACAGGGCTTCCATGCAGGGGCAAAATCTGTTCCCAGAAGAGCAAAGGAGAATATTTAGAGGAAGAAAAGAGGAACTGAGCCAAGAAGGTCCAAGTTAATATTCCACGTTGTATCACTCAGATAAATCCCTGCACCTCTTCTGGGCAGAGTGAGTAAAAGAGACAGTGGAGTACAAATTTCAGTACTCTCCCAGACATGTAAAGCAACATGGGGGGGTGGAGAAGACGTGTCTCCCCCAACTCTGAGCAACTATATAGAATACTACAATAATGATTTAAGTGATACTCAACGACTTAAAATAGCTGAGTCAAATTTTCTAGGAAGACGGTGTAGCAATTAGAAACAAGAGTATGTAAAGCAGTTGTCTGAGGAACTCCAATATTTAACAGTCAGTGAGAGGAGGAACTGGTCTTGTATTTACCCCACTAGTAGAAACATTTACTTAGAGCCTGCTAACCATCAGGCACTAAGCCACACAGTATACAATCAAGGAGAATGTGGTCCAAATGACATGTAATAGTTTGCTAGGGCTCCCATAATTTAAACACCACAAACTGGGTGGCTTCAATAATAGACACTGTCTTACATATAGGAGGCTAAAGTCCTATATCAAGGTGTTGGCAGGGCCAGGTCCCACTGGAGGCACTATGGAAGGATCTATTTCCGGCTTCTCTCCTAGGTTCTGGTAGCCTTTTGGCCTATGGAAGCCTAATTGCAGTCTTCACATGGTATTTTCCCCGTGTACACATCTGTGTTCCAATTTCTTTTTTTTATAAGGACACCAGTCATGGATGAAGGGTCTTCCCTACTCCAGGATGACCACATCCTAACCAATTATGTCTAATTATGTCTACAATAATCCTATTTCCAAATAAAGTCACATCTGAGATACTGGGGGTTTGGATTTCAACATATAAATTTTGGGGTGGGGGACACAATTCAACTCATAAAATGGCATACTAGATTAGTTCATTTTACAATTTACTGAACCAATATTTAACATCTCAAGGACTGCAGATTACTGTTTCATGCTATATCATATTTATTTCCCTGATTAATATGAAAACTGAAATTAACTCTTGCATTTTAGATATTATATCTTCTTCTGTATGTGTCTTAAATTTTTTAAAAATGACATATATTGGACATTGTGTAAGTAGTTAAGAAATTACCCATTAAGAACAGAAAAGGATGTCATGATAATTGAAGGGAAATAACCAGATCTTACATGCCAATCAAGGTTGCCTGTGTCAGCTACTCCTGCTAGCATTCCTAGCACCAAGCAGTCTGATAAGAAATATGTACATATAAACATGCCCCGGCACACATCACATAGAGGTCAGATCTGTCTGTTTATCTATTTAAATTCTGACTACGGAGAAGGAGCCAATAATGCATGCATGTTTTACCTTTTTTATAGTGGTGTGAAGCTATATTTGATTAGGAAATGGCCAAGTAAAATTGTTCTTTTTGACTTCTAAGATGCATTTCTCAGTATAATTTTATTGTTAAATTGAAAAATAGCCTTTTTTGAATATGTTAAATATATTTTTTCCTTATTTACTGCTAAAGTGAACAGACTTTATCAAACACTGACATTTTTTGTGCATTCCCCACTGCGTTTCTGTGTCTCTTAGATATCATTCGAAGCAGAATAAGAATTTTGTTTTTGCACTGACAATAAAAACAAAGAATATTTCAGTAAAGAAGAAACACCTCTTCTTACAGAATGCTAAGGATGCAAACATTTTCTATGGGACTAAGACTGTTAAATAGAATTCCAAGAAATTCTAGAGAAAAGTTGAGGCACATAACAGACATTTATAACATATAGTCTTAAAAAATAACCTATAAAAACCTATTTTATTAAAACATACACTTTAACTGTTGTGAAGAATTAAGAAATATAATTCCTTTCATCTTGGCTGCCCTAAGGATTTTGTTGAATTCAGTAAACATAATTTTCTTCTTTCGATAGGAGATTCAGAAGGGCTCAAAGATCTGTACACAGCACAGGGACTGAAAGCGCTTAATGGGGAGAGAGTGAATGCATGAATATGTGCATTCAATTCAGTCCTTATACATTCTATGGTTCTGGTCCAGTCTAAGGTTTTGTTATTACAAAAATATGCATAGTAGCCATTCCGTTTGTTTTCATGTCTATTGCCCTGCCAGTATCTAACATGCTGCCTCTCAGGTACAAGACCAAGGAGGAATTAGAATGTTATGGCTTTGAATGTCTCCACTTGGTTTTGTGAAAGAATAACCAGAAGCCAAGAAAAAGACACTTCAAGAAGAAAAACACTTATTTTATACCTCATCCATATTTTCATTTGACATGGTCTATGTATACAGTTAACATGCAGCTTCTTGTAACAGGCATCTTTTGAAATGAGGGAAAAGAATTGAAGGATTTGTTTCTAAGGTAGATAGAAACTTTTATTTCTTTAAACTGTTATAAGATTTGAATTTCCAAAATTCACTTTACCCTGTGATTTACATTTATAATGGCTATGTGACAAATTTTAATAAATCCAATAATTTTTTTCTCCTTGTCTTTATATTATTTCTTTGAAAGTAAGAATGGCTGTAAAACATTTAAGCTGAGAGAAAAAAAGGATCGAGGAACATATTTGTAGTTCATAAAGAGAAGAGTAATAATTTGATATTTAAACATTTTTTACTTTTCCTTTAGAAATCTCCAGATAACAACAAACAGTCTCCACAAGAAGCAGAAGAACAAAATGGTTAAGGCTGGTGTCAGGCCATGTAGGTTTGAATATGTCCTTTAAAGTTGGGATGTTGAACAAGTTATTTAATCACTCTGTGGATGCTTCAATTTTATTAACTGTACAATGGGGATAATGAAGTTATCTACCTATAAGGATTAAATGAGACTTACCTATAAAGTGGTTAGAATGGTAAACTGTTAGAATATAGTAGGTGTTCAGTAAATGTTATATATTATTACCACTGAATTCCAATGTTTATAATACTGAATAGAGTAGTTAAATTGGTCAAGCAATTCAAATGATTTCTGCCTACAGAAACAAAAGATAGGGTCAATTTTCTACAATTTTTAGGAGACGAGGTATTTTCAAAAAGTAATGCAAATGTCAGAAAAGGATACAGGTAAAGGCAGTATTTCTTCTTTAAAAGGTGTTTGCATCAATTGAGCTTTTCTTCCTCAATAGAGACACATAGTGGGGTTAAGTAATTTAGAGGAGGAGAAGGTAATCCTCAGAAACGATGCTTTCTTTTCCGAGTTCTCTATTATATTCTCTAAAATTCTGCATTTGCTTATGTTGAGCACCAGGGGCTGCTACTGAGCTACAAACTTGGCATCACTTTGGCACCTTTGAGAGCACTGATTTAAAGCAGAATCAGAAACACAGCTCCCCAATGTTATATTGGCCCAGTGTGTGGTCTCCTCATATACTCCTGGGGCAATTTTGGCTGTCTAGTCTGCTTATAACGGACTGCTCCTCGCTCTAGTTTCTACTCATTTGTGGTAGTAGCCACTGTGGTGGATGTGGTGGGGCTTAAAGATTGCTCCATGCTTTTGTGCAAACCCACCAATCCCATTAAAAAGTATGTCTGTTGTATTGATCCAAGGTTTTATTGGATTGTGGCAGGAGAACTGTTTGCTTCACTGCTGGAAGCTGGAGTTCTTAGAATTTGAACCACAGGCTCTTGTAAATGAATTAACACTTCAGGGTTGAAATTTGGACAAAAGAAACATATCACTGTGTTGAATTTATATATGGAAAATTTTATTATTTCTAATACATAATTATTTGTAAACTTATATAATTGATTTTTTATCATGGCCGTACTATAGGTTATATTCTGCCATGAAAAGTGTAGGCACATGTCAGTGTCTTCAGAAAGGGAGCAGTCATGCGTTCTACACAGCCAGATGATCAAAAGCAGTCAAGAATGTCAATTATTGCTCAAAGAAAGCTAATCAATTTTCTTACTTTTCCTAAACCTTCGAAAATGAGAAGAATTCTAATATGGGTGCTAAAATATTTGCACAACGTACAGTGCCTTTTTTGCTCATCATCTAAAAAACATTTTTATTCAACATAGTAAAACATGCACATGGTACAAAATCAAGAAGTACAAAGGAGGAAAACCGTGCAAAGCAGGCTTCCCTCCTGCTGCTAATCCCAGGGCTCTAGTAATCAAGTTAGCAGTAATAATTATCTTTTTGATCCTTCAGAGATTTTTCTATGCAAATTGATTATTGACTTTTAGTCAGTACTTTTGGACTCCTCAGTGCTCTGACGTGGTTCTAAGTCCTAAGAAAAAAAATTCATTATAATTCATATCATATAAGATATGATAAAGACATCCTTAAACAGTGTGGCAAATATATCTATATCTGTATTATATTTTTTCAGATGTAAACAGATACTCCCCTTTATTATTTGGGCCAGAAAAAAACGTAAGTTTAGAAGGAGAAATTAGAATTAAGGAAAGTTAGTGTAATGGTTAACTATGCTTCTGATTTTTGAGATGATACATCAACCTAGGAAGCAGAAATCCCCAGTCCTGTGAAGAAATAATTTATATATATAATTTTTAAAAAATTATTTTATTCAATTTTTTTTTTTTTTTGAGACACAGTCTCACTCCATTGTCTAGGCTGGAGTACAGTGGCACAATCTCGGCTCACTGCAACCTCTGCCTCCCAGGTTCAAGCAAATCTCCTGCCTCAACCTCCTGAGTAGCTTGGACCACAGGGGCACACCACCACGCCTGACTGATTTTTGTATTTTTAGTAGAGGTGGGGTTTCACCATGTTCGCCAAGTTGGTCTTGAACTCCTGACCTTGTGATCTGCCTGTGTTGGCCACTCAATATATATGTAATATTTACAAAGGAATTACATCTCTTCTATTCAGGAGTTAGCCAGGGATATGTGACTTACTGAGAATACATATTTCATTACTCAAAATTATTTTTCTTCTATATCTAAAACCCACAATTAGTTATAAATTGTTTGAAGCACTAAAAGAACAATATGGAAAATTATGAAACTAGAAAATTCAATGTCTGTTGAGTAGAAGATGACAAGGAAAAATATTTCCTAAGAGATAAAATCTAAATTGAAAAGAATCACAGAAAGATTAGTAGAGAAAATTATTTTAGATTAACAGGAGATAACTGCCTTAATTAATATATTTTCTTCCTTCTGCAATATGTAATTCTTAACACTTTAATAAAAGTAGAGAATAATGGCAATAAAATTAGTCCTCATAGCTCTGAAATAGTATATGCTATGTAATTTTCGTAATGTAATGCATTTTAAAGATTTTTATCATAAAGAAACAAGTCTCCAAAATCCTTAACAAACTTTGGGTTGAAAGAAACTGATACAAATGTTGACATATTTTAAAAATCACAGCAAAGTATGAAATAAAGAACATGCATATACAATATTTCTTAGAGCCAGCCTTCAATTTTTTTTAATCAGGAGTATAGTATTATATAAAACATGAGGCACCTTTCTGAAGTTCCAGGAAATTCAAAGAAGATGAAAGAGAAAATTAGGAAGACTTTAAATTTGATATTGATAATTCAAGAGCTATTCTTTGGGGCCAAATTGAAGTCAATGTACTTTTTGATGAGAGCAAAAAATCAAATAGGAGGGAAAAAATATCAGAATAGTGTTCCCAGTGATGGAGTAAGGTAGAAGGAATGGGCACTCAGAGAGACTTTACACCCTCTTCAGAGAGAAAGGCCAGATCTCAGTCAGAAATAGCTAGAGCAATCACTGACAATACGGTAGCTGGGATTTCACACCAATAATCACAATCACTTTTTTAAGGAGAACTACAAGATAAGAAACACAGGGACACAGGTGAAAATCAGGCCTACAGAGAAAATATGATTGTGATTAGAAAAAAGCTTAGTGTCTAAGTACACCTGGAGAACCTGAAGAAACTTAAACATGTTCACAATTCCATGCACTTTCTGTAACTGCTGGAGAAACCTGAGGTGTTCCGCTAGTTGTTCTTGTTCTGCCTTCCTCACTTGTGCATCAGTCTCCCTCACACACAAATTACAAAACTTGCAGAGAAGCAGAGAAACACTCTCCTCAGAGGTTGAGGGCATGCAATGCTGAATCTGTTTAAGAGAAGACAGCCGGATGTGGTGGCTCATGTCTGTAATCCCAGCACTTTGGGAGGCCGAGGTGGGTGGATCACCTGAGGTCAGGATTTTGAGACCAACCTGACCAACACAGTGAAACCCCATCTCTACTGAAAATACAAAAGTAGTTGGGCATGGCAGCACATGTCTGTAATCCCTGCTACTTGGGAGGCTGAGGCAGGAGAACTGCTTAAACCCAGGAGGCAGGGATTGCAGTGAGCCGAGATCATGCCATTGCACCCCAGCCTGGGCAGCAAGAGTGAAACTGCATCTCAAATAATAATAATAATAATAATAATAATAATAATAGTAATAATAATAAAAGAGCTGAAGAGGTTCACATCCATCAATTTCAGTTTAATCAAAACATGACTGGGCTTTGATTTTAAAATGACACTTCTAATACTAGTCATGATATATTTACAATCACTATTATAATAGTTTAATAATGGTAATATAATTAACATTATAATATTATAACGTTAATAGTAATATAATTACAATCACCTCAAACTCTAAAGTGATCATATCATTACTTTGTAATTACACCTAGATAGTCATAACATTTTACAATTAGGGCAGCTATAACTTTCAAATAATTCTTTCAAGAAAAGATGGAATGCCCCTCATTTATACATGGAATATCTGATATTAGAAGGCTAGTTTACAGTAGCCCCAGAAATTTTCCCATCCAATGAAGAAATAAAATCCAGTCCTCTGGGAACGAGATCATAAAATTAAGTTCTTCTCACCCTGCTCAAAAAAGATAATGATCTGGGTAGATACACAAATCGCAGTCTCTGTGAACCCACACTAAAATAAGCAGGACATAGGCTTTGGGGTGGTTTCAGAGTGGGGCATTATTCACAGGAAAACAGCGAGATTCACTAGGGAGGACATAATTCTTCTGACAGTGACAGGATCTCATTCACAGAACCAGGACTGATGGTGCATGCACAGTCAGCGTGCCAAGCAGCACAGGACCTGGATGCCGGTCCCTAATGGTGAACTGAGATCATTGCCGAGGACACTCGGTGATCACATAAGGGACACTCTGTTTGCTCTCTGGGAGATGCAGTTCATTTGCACTAATTGCAGGCTTGGGGGCCTGGAGAAGGCAGCTCTGTGTACACATACTGTATTCTCTTTGTTGGCGAAGGTAGCTCTCACGGGCACTGTTCCTCCTGGCAGAGAGAGAGAGAGAGAGAGAGAGAGAGAGAGAGAGAGAGAGAGAGTGTGTGTGTGTGTGTGTGTGTGTGTGTGTGTGTGTGTGTGTGTGTGTGTGTGTGTGTGTGTGTGTGTATTAACAGAGAGATTTAACTGCTTTTAAAATATGTGTGCATTTTTAATTCTTTGCACTAGGCTTACTAATAGCTCATGAGGGGAAGCTGCAAGAGAATAGTGAATTACTTTCCAGAGAAGTTTAGTGGATAACTCATTAAATAAAAGAAATCCAAGAAAGCTCAACCTAATTACTCTGGTTTACAGGATTTTGCTTTCCTGAAGGAGAGTTCAATCTTTTAAAACATTCTATCAACTTATCTATTAAACATCTATCTATCTTTGGTATTGCCAAAGTGAGGGAGGCTGGCTAATTCTCATCCCTAAGAATATGTATTTTAAAATGCACTTCTGTATACTTTTTTTTTTTTAAGTTATACTACCTTTTGAAGGAATATAAGATCAGGGATATCATATTTTTCAAACTTAAGAAACTCTGCACATTGAATACACTGAATAGTGTTAAATGAGCATGGAAGGAATGCAATCATGTTGATACAGTAAAACTGACATCATCTGGAGATTAGACAAGATTGACTAAAAAATAAAGATTTATGGCCAGACATGGTGGCTCTCGCTTTGTAATCCCAGCACTTTGGGAGGCCAGCGTGGGTGGATCACAAGGTCAGGAGTTTGAGACCAGCCTGGCCAACACTGTTAAACCTCGTCTCTACTAAAAATACAACAATTAGCTGGGCATGGTGGCAGGTACCTGTAATCTCAGCTAATTAGGAGGCTAAGGCAGGAGAATCACTTGAACCCAGGAGGCGGAGAATGCAGTGAGCAGAGATCATGCCACTGTATTCCTGCCTGGTCAACAGAGCTACATTCCGTCTCAAAAATAAAATAAAATTAAAATAAAAAGATTTACTAAGTACTTGAAATATTTAAAGATATAGGCTAATTGCTGAACAGGTAAACAGAAAACTCAAAGAAATCCTTGTTCTAATAATGTTTACAATATATATGGGGATGCTAGACACGTACATCATGAAAAGTTACCAACAAGTACCAGGCTAACTAATATCTTCCAAATACATGAAAAGTGCAAGCTGTATTACTGTCATTCAGAGATGGTCAGTTTTTACTTTTTATTGTGAAAGTCAGCAAGTGATTCCCAGGAAATAGGAAACATTTTTATTGGATTTTGAATAAAGAAAGAGAATTCAAATGTGGGAATGGCCTGATGACACAGGTGAAAATGTTTTGAGTGTCACATGTGGATGAGAGAAGGGAATTTATGCAGAGGATTAATGGGAGCCAATGCTAACAGAGATGTTCTAGTCAAATGTGGGAGGACCTCAGTGGCTGTCTGAGGAACTTGAACCAATGGAAACAAGCTGATTCAACTTTGGGGGATAGTTGCATGACCTGTTCTTGTTGTTTTTTGTTTACTGATACAGGATCTTACTCTGTTACCCAGGCTGGAGTGCAGAAGCACAATCACAGCTCCTTGCAGCCTCAACCTTCCTGGGCTCCAGTGATCCTCCCACCTAAACCTCCCACGTAGCTGGGACTACAGGTGTGTGCCACCATGTGTGGCTAATTTTTATATTTTTTGTAGAGACAGCATTCTGCCACGTTGCTCAGGCTGGTATTGAACTCCTGACCTCAAGTTATCCACCCGCCTGTACCCCACAAAGTTCTGGGATTATAAGTGTGAGTCATCATACCCCTCTGTGACCTGGTTTTGGTTCAGGAATTTTTACCTATTGTGGAATGAAAGGTAATTTGATCAGGAAGGATCCTGGAGGCATACAGATCAGTTAGGGAACTACAGTCTACAAATGAGTTAATAAAGCAGTACTCTAGGATGGTGCAGTGATATTTCGAAGGAAAGGATGGAAACCAAGGGCCCTTTTGTGCCTAATAAAAAATACCAAGAATGGAGAAAAGAAACATTAAAGATAATTATGAGGCATCTGGGTGAAAAGTAGAATTAGAGAAATCAAGTAAAGGGCTTTGTGAATCGGTTTGCTTGTTTGTTCTGTGGGAGAAGAGTTTAAGTGAAACGTGTTGCATTTCAGTTGCTGAAATAATGCTTAGGTGAAGCTGTCCTGTGGTAGTTAGAAATATACCTTAAACACAGGAGAGCAGTGAAGGGTGCAGATAAATCTATAGAATTTGAAGCAACGGGGCTGATGTCAACTCTAACAAGATAAACAGAAAGATGAAAGTATCTAAATATAGGTGAAGTTAATGTCAGGGAAGGTTTCCAGAGGATATGAATTTTAAACATCAGTTCAAAAACAATCTGTAAGATGACATAAGGATACATCATACTTACATTAAATCTAACATCACTGCCTTGAGCCTAGTAAGGGACAAATACAATGGAATACAGTGTAGAATAAATCCTCTAAGCTGCAGGATTGTGATTTACTCTAGCTAGGTCGGAAGTCACTTTGTCCTTGGCATGGTTAACAGTTCTGGGAAGTGTGTTGGAGAGAGGGTGAGTTCAGGTGTTACTAGATCCAAATCTCAACCCTGCCAGTAAATAAACTTTAGTTAAGCACTTTAAGCAAAATTCCACTATCTCATTCATAAAATAAGTACAGAATTATTATGGGATAAGAGACAGTATATGTATACATTATATGCCTGGTCCATTGTTTGTATCCATTAAAGTAGAGTGGCCATTATTGTTTATTTTTATTTTTTTTTTCTTTTTAAGATGGAGTCTCACACTGTTGCTGGGGTTGGAGGGCGACAGCATGACCTCGGCTCACTGCAATCTCTGCCTCCCGGGTTCATGCGATTCTCCTGCCTCAGCCTCCCGAGTAGCTGTGATTACAGATTTGTGCCACCATTCCCAGCTAATTTTTGTATTTTTAGTAGAGACGGGGTTTCACTATGTTGATCAGAGGGTCTTGAACTCCTGACCTCGTTGATCAGAGGGTCTTGAACTCCTGACCTCGTGATCTACCTGCCTTGGCCCCCCAAAGTACTGGAATTACAGGCGTGAGCCAACATGCTTGGCCTTATTTTTATTTTTTCTAATTTTTTGTTACTGACAAGGATAAAACCACATCTCTAAGGATAGAATCGTACTGATTTCCATTGCCAAGGCAATGTATGGAAGAGAGAGAAACATTTCTGATCTGACGCTGAAAAATCATTATATGGTTTTCCTAGGTGCCATGGGCTAACTCTGTGTGTCTGGTGTAATTTTGAGCAGAAGGAAAGAATGCTCAGTAAAATAACTATTTACATGTCATAGGAATTTTGATAACATTGATAATGTTAGCAGAAATTCCTGGAGAACTTATATATTTAAAGGTTATTAATAAGGTCTGAGAGAAAAAGAAAACTGCAGTTTTAAGTATAATCTATAGTTCAAAGGAGAAAAGATGAAAAAATAAGTATGAGATATAAACTGAGGAATCATCTACAACCTTTATTTACATAGAGCAAAGAGTTTATTTTTGTTAAGTATATATGAAGCCAAATATTGGTAGATTTGATGCTTATATATGAACAGAATTTAAAAAACTATGAACTTTTTATACGCAAAGAAGGATGTAAGTTCACTGTACATGATTTCAATAAATAAAAGCAATAAGGAGTTTTGGGTAAGTAGAAATTTATAATGCTACTTTTAAAGTTGTACAGGTAAAATAGTGGTCATATATTTACATATCACTAAGAAATATATTTATGCTTGTATTTGGTTATATAATACTCAGGATAGCATGGCAGCCAGGCATATGGGTTGTGGACCAAGACTTCCTATATTTGAACTCCAGTTACCAGACCAAGTATCTCAGTTTCCTAATCTGTAAAGTAGTACCCAGTTAATGGGACCGTTAAGATAGTTAAATGAACTAATACCTATAATGAGGTTAGGCCACTCCTAACACATGGTAAACATTCAAAATAAGTGAATTATTTTATTACTTATTACTGTTATTATCAATATTACTTTGTAATGAAATGTTACCTAAATATGCTTTTATTTTCCAAATCTGCCTCAATGATCACAATATTTATGCTCTGAATTGAAGGACATTAATTATTACTATAGTTACTTCATATAGGGCAGTGTTTACTAAAATTTAAGTGACATGTTTCTCTCTCTCTCTTTTTTTTTTTTGTTTGAGATGACGTCTCACTGTGCTGTCCAGGTTGAAGTGCAGTGGCGCCATTATGGCTCATTGCAACCTTGACCTCCCCAGGCTCAGGTGATCCTCCCACCTCAGCCTCCCAAGTAGGTGCATGCCAGTATAACCAGCGTGTGTGTGTGTGTGTGTGTGTGTGTGTGTGTGTGTGTGTTGCAGAGAGAGGGTTTTTGCCATGTTGCCCAGGCTGGTCTTGAACTCCTAGGAAAGTGATCCACCTGCCTCGACCTCCCAAAGTACTGGGATTACAGGTGTGAGCCTCCATACCTAGCCAGGAACATGTTTCTCAAACCTCTTTGAAATCTCCTGTACCAGCTGAATGGGAAGAATGTGAAGAACCTGAAGGCAGGGCAAAAACACTGTGCTAGAAAAAAACAATGTGAGGAGGTTCAACAGGTGAAGAGTTGGAAAATGCATATCAGAGGAGGTCAAAGAAATTCCTAAAGTCTCTACTTGATAAACATAAAAAAAAAAAAGACATTTCAAAGACTGCGTTTGTCAAGAGACTTCTAATAACAGATGATGGACCATTTTTGGTTTGAGATTGTTCCTCCCATCTTTGAACAGTGGGTGAAGGGCTGCCCGATTTGTATATCTCTCGTCTCCCCATAACACGAAAGAAAAGGACAGTACAAGGGCCACTTGTCCAGCAGGCTTATTTACAGAGCCACTGCTGGTAGCATCTGTTGACTGTCTTGAAAATCTAGTGTTGGCTGAACAGTTTGTTCTCTACTATCTTCATGCTGAGGGATCCAGACGCAGTCATAAGGTTGATCAATAAGGGTTCAGTTTTATCCAGTTTCTCGGGGGAACATGAAGACCTCCTAACCATAAAAGCACATCATCCTTATGCTAAAGGTATGAATAGAAGGGAATGGTGCTTTCTAGATTCAGTAAGCCCCCCAATTAAATAAATTTCTAGCTTAAAAATCTGTGAATCAAGAATTCTTCATTTTATTTGCCCTACACAGGTTAGAAATGAAATAGGGATCAATGGCCCTGGTTTAGCAGGAACACATATTTTACATTTTTAACCACTAGATGTTAACCAGCAAGAAATTTTCCAACTGTTATCTGACCCCAGCCTCTGCTTCTTTTGTGGTTACTGCTTCAATCCAGCTGAGTTGTTCTGCTTTTCATATCAAAGATCAGCTAAGAAAACTATGTACTATCGATTTAATTCAAACATAATTATATAATTAAAAGCAAGTATTTTGACAGAGATACTTCAGAATTAAAAAAGAGGAAGGTATGTAATTGCTTGAAAATTGTCACATCATCTCATAGTTGACAATTACTTACATTACACTTACGTTACTTATAGTGATTTTTAGCATTTGTATCTAGACATAAATGATGCTAGAGTCAGAGAATAGAACTCACATATATTAACGGAGGAGGCTGTCCTCCTCTGAGTAATGAAGATGATGAAAGTATCTTAGGTTTTATACCTTGATTTGCATAGATTAGATTTTCGATCTCCTTATGTTCAGTGAAGAACACTTTTATAGGCATTTTGAATAAAGAAGATAAAAGGTAAGCTTATGAAATTTTTCCTCAATAAAAATAACAGCATAAAAATTCAAATACTATGGTAGTAGAGAAACAGTACAGCAAAACATAAAAATGGAGACATCAAAGTGGTAATAAAAAAATCTTAAGAATAATATGTATGAAAGATACACATGCTAACAGTTTTTTAAAAGCTTTAATCAGGACCTTAGATTTTTTTCAATGCCCACTGATATGCTACTATTAAAAAATAAATAGTAAAATGTTGGAAACTTTCTCCAAGAGGCTACCAAAATGCCATAGTATTTGTTGTTGTTTTGGTAATATTTTATTATGAATAATTGTATTTTAAAAATCTATTTCTTATGCTTTATTAATAAGAAAAATGCAAATCCATACATCGCAGAAACACACTTTATATTTGTGTCTAATTCTTTACATATGTGGTATAATGATCATAAATCAAAGGGACAGCTATTATTTTCCTTGTTCAAGGGTAGTGGCTTCACATTGTTAATGTATAAAGATATATTCTTCATGTTTCCAGATTGAGTGGTAAGGAAGAAGAGACAAATACATGGGCATTCTGCAGTTGTAGCCATTTTGAGGATTGTATTCATTCAACTTGTTAACTAAATCACACAACATAACCTCTACTTACAGAATTGCAAGCATAGCAAGACTACTAAGAATAGATATTCTCTATTATTGCCAAAGACCTAAAAACTTTACACAACCATATATATAACTTGTAATCTTCTAGAGGATTAAATCATTCACTATATTGCTACAGATATTATATAAGTGAAATAAAAAATTAAAGTTGAAAGAATATGGCCACTTTCAGCTTATTCTTTCAACTTCTTTAATTCCACATCCTTTCCATTTGATATCATAATCTTCTCTCTCTCAAGATAATTGTAATATATATTTACATGTGAACACACAGATATATATGTGTATATATATATATCTTACTCTTGTGTGTGTGTGTGTGTGTGTGTGTGTGTGTGTACACACATATATATATATATATCTTAGATCTAAAACAGCAAATTTATGGACCCATAAAAATTTAAATGACTAACCTGGTGTTACTGCTTCTCCATTTCCATTGACCACAGGCCTCTCTTCCTCTTCCTCCTCAGGAGGCTCTATACTGGCTTTCTCCATGTTGCTCACTGATTTATTCCTCTTCCGTTTTCCTTCAGCACTTGGAGTGGCTCCTGGAAGTATCTGGTCTGTTACATTTAATAACAATGGTGCTGGTTCTGCTGGCGGCTTTGGGGTACCGTAGTAATTGTCTGTAAACAATACCAAAACATTCTTGGAGTTAAATATTTTTTTCTACTGTGTACATTATTTGTGAAGAATGGAAATTATATTAACACATTTTTATCCTATTTTATATGTATATACATAGACACACATATATATGGTTTTCTATCTACAGCTATGTGTCTGTCTCTCTCTCTATATATTTATTTGTTCCTTCTGTTGTACTGGGCTTTAATGCTTAGAGATATAGATCTATCTACATTCTCATCTTTGTTAAAAAACCAAAATATAGTCTTATGTGTTATTTCCAAGTGGTACATAATTTTAAAATTACTCATTTTTTTATAGCGAGACTTGATTATAGCCTTTAAAAAATAATTTTGTTAAGAGTACAGGTAATTTTGTGTAGCAGGGGAATCTCACACTATTCTGGAAAAGCAAAGCACATTGGGCTATTCTGCAGCTTTCAAAGGATTATGGCTATTGTCCTTGATGTGCAGAGTATCCTGCCTAGAGCTGTATCCCATGCCAGTCTAGTGGTTCCCATGGCATCTGACAGTGGGCTTGCTGCTCTATTCACTTTTCAGATTACCACAGCTCTTTTGCCCACAGCTCCAATATCTGAGCTATGGAATCATCTGTTTCCCCCATCCATCTGCAGTACTTTTTTGAAAAGAGACTCATTCTTATTCATTCCCATATTAAAACCTAGCATGTAATAAATGTTTACTAAGTGATCATCTTTATTATTTCATTTTATTGAGACAGAGTCTCACTGTTGCCCAGGCTGGAGGGCAATGATGCAGTCTTGGCTCACTGATACCTCCACCTCTTAGGTTTGACCAATTCTCATGCCTCAGCCTCCCAAGTAGCTGGGACTACAGGTGTGTGCCACCATGCCTGGCTAATTTTTGTATTTTTAGTTGAGATGGGGTTTTTCCATGTTGGCCAGGCTGGTCTTAAACTCCTGATCTCAAGTGATCCACCCACCTCAGCCCCTCAAAGTGCTGGAATTACAGGCATGAGCCACTGCACCTGGCTGTGAACATCTTTATACATACAAGGAAAAACACTTCATTTAAAATATCCTAAAATTTTGAAGGGTAAAGAACATAGGTTTTTTTTTTTTTTAAATCAATCTTATAGCACAACTTTGAACCTATATCGTCAATATTTTCAGTTAAGTTATGCCCTTATTTGCTCACTCTTTCATTAAAATCTGTATTAGTAGTAAGTATGCACCCAGGCACTCCAGTATATGTTTGAGAGAAAAAGATGAATATAATATAATCCTTGTCTTCCAAGACGCCCCACAGTCCAGTAAGGGAGACCAAAATTGATGTCAAACAGAAAAGCACTATAATAGGAAATAGGAGTAAGCACTGCAGTGGAGGGGATATACAGGAGGAAGGAAGCACACCTCGGCATCTGCAAGGTCACTCACACATATGGAAAAAAGCGTGCTGTTAAAGAAATGACCATTAACCAGAAGACACAGAATTGAGGCTTGGCTTTTCTATATAACCACAAGCAAGTTACTTAACCTCCATAAGGCTCAATTTCTTCATCTACAAGTGGGGAAGATCAATAATTGTTAAAATCACCTGTGTTCTGGACTGCGGGGGAAAAAAAAACAAAAAAAAAACAAAAAAAAAAACAAAACAAAAAAAACACAACCTACTCAAGTTAAATGTGATAGGGATGCGCTAAAAAAACATGAGAGGGTTAGTTGAGGGGTGTATTAGTCTGTTCTCAAACTGCTATAAAGAAGTGCCCAAGACCAGGTAATTTACAAAGGAAAGAGGTTTAACTGACTCACATTTTCACATGGCTGACAAGACCTCAGGAAACTCACAAGCATGAGAAAAGGGGAAGCAGACACCCTCTTCACAAGGCAGCAGGAGGGAGAATGAACGCAGGAGGAGCTACCAAATACTTATAAAACCATCAGATCTCGCGAGAACTTACTCACTATCACCAGAACAGGATGGAGGCAACTGCACCCATAATTTAATTACCTCCACCTGGTTTCTCCCTGGACACGTGGGGATTGTGGTGACTACAATTCAAGATGAGATTTTGGGTGAGGACATAGCCAAACCATATCAAGAGGAAAGGCTGAAAAACTATGAGAAAAAATGGCAGAAACAAAGGAGTCCACTCCAGACACTCACATTGCCTTTGATAGCCCTGGAATCTCCAGGTGGTTCTACTGCAAAGCACACAACCCACAGGGCAAACTGTCTCCACGAGAATGGGCTCCAAACTGTCCTCAGCTGCTCTGATTCTCCCATTCCTGGGGAAATCCCAGTCAGGATCATCTCATTAGCTGAGCCTCAGTCACATGAAAGCACTCAAGCTGACAGGGACGTGAAGAGATGTGCACTCTGCCTTGACTTTACTAGGGGGAGAGGGAGGTGGAGGCCTACCGTCCACCCATTTTATCTCAGGGGTCTCCCCAGGTAGAAGGGGCCTCCCCCAGTAGAAAGGGCCTTGGAATGCTGGCAGGTAGAAATGACAAATCTCCACTCCATTTGCCTTCTCACTGGGTTCTTGTGAAGATGAAGTAAGAATGTGTAAGAAAGGGCTTTATAAAAAAACTAAAAATTGCAGTGGTTTTAGTGGCAGTGTAAACCTCATGCTGGCATAAAGTGAGCAAATATTCTGAAGGCTGGCTGTGCCAATAATGTCCCTGCTCATTACTACAGGTATTCACAGTTGTAAGAGAGAAATACAAGAAAAAAATTTAAGTTGCAAAGGGGTTCTTATCCACATACTGTAACTATGTAACTTTTTTTCTTTTACGGAAGTATGCAAAGTGGATAATATACACTTTGCTAAATGTTACTTTCTAATCTGATTTAGAGCATTTAAAATGAATCAGACCTCTATATGTACCAGACAAATTCCGAGCACACAAAAATAAATAGTTGCTCCCTGGAATCAATGAACTTTAATATTTCAGCATTCCTAAAGGCTAGCACAGCTTTCAGTATGTTGCTATGCTGTCTATGGAATCTCAACACATAGTTCTTATCTAATAAACATAATGTAAACATAATCTATGAGTCAACAAATAATACATGATTTTTAAAGTGGCCTTATAATGTCTTTAATACATAGTACTAAGAAAAATGAACCACACTTCGGTGGATTTTTTTTCCCCATTTGTCTTGTCAATTTTAAATTTCCCTGAAATAAAAAACTTTTACTAATTATAAATAAATGCATAGCACAGGCTAAAAACAAATACTAAATAACAGATCCTGCTAAATTTATATTACTAATTATATCTACTGGTATATGATGTGACTATAAATTATATGGCAATATTCTATTTCTATAAATATATTTTTGAAATTAATACATTAGATTAAATTTTATACGTAAAACTATGAATCATTAGTTAAGACATTAAGATTATCTTTATTGGCAATAATAGTAATATAAAGAAAGTACATAAATAATGCATACTGTTACTATACTTGACAATATAGTTTATGGAGAATATGCTGCCCTAAGCCAACATTTTTATGTTATTGCATAAGAACAAGGAAACCGGAAATACTTAGACAAATGGTTGAAGAATTAGCCAACCAGTCAGGTAGCTAATTCACTGAAAAGACTCCCTGATGTAAGTGCATACAAATAAATGTATCAAGGATAAAATGTGCCTTTTAGGTACATACCAGTATGTTGTCAGAAAAAAAAAATCAAAACTTAATACAATTTGGAAAAATTGTCCCCTTAAGGATGAAGCGCCTATGTGCATAGTGTTCAGATGCAGAAAATCTAAAATGAAAACAGACAAACAAAACCTCCACAAACCCACAACAATATGGTGTAATGTTTGACAGCATAAATCCTAGTGTGATAAACCTGACTTTGAATCCTGTGTCCTCTAATCTCACTATCTCTTTATATCCTTAAATCAATTCAATTAAAGTGGCAATGTGGGGCTGTAAGATGACCACAGTCACAAAAGCAACTGTAACTATTACTACTATTATTACCACTACCACTGCTACAATGTACTAACCTGCACACTGTCATCGGCATTTTTCATAAGTACTCTTCTATCAAATGGGGATTAGAATAACTCTTACCCCACAAGGCTGTCATATAGATTAATGATACTAAAAGGATATACGATGTGACTAGATCAGAGTAGATGCTCAAAATAGGGTGCTACTTTTGATATTTATTCATCAAAATACTGCATAAAGTCATTCTGCCTGTGCAGGTAATAGAGACTAAGAAATTACATCCTAATAGGATACATAAAGCAAGTGGCAAACTTATATCTCTTTAAGAATCTCATCTCTTTTGAAAATACGCTATTGCCTTTTAAGAGGAAAAAAAGGGTGATGCAATTGCAACCTGACCAGAACTCACAGTGGAGAACGTCATTCAAAGCCACAATCAATGAACACAAATGTATCAGTTTCAGAAGCAAAAGGCAAAATTGCTACCAAACCATACAGCAAGGACGTTTTCGGTCATTTTTCCCATCCACTCCTTTAAAAATAAGTGTGTGAGAGTGAGTGAGCAAGCGAGTGTGTGTGTGTGTGTGTGTGTGTGTATGTATTTTGAGGACAGTACAGGCTTTTCTAGAGCACTCTTCACTGAGTATGTTTGTACCTGCGAAGAATGACCTATATATTAGCAGTTAACTTATCGAGTACAACAAAATGATACATAAAATTGTCCCCTTAATTCTGTCATATTTGGATAATCTATAAATTTACATAGTCTTATTTTTAATTAATGCCTGGAAAATAAGAGACAAAGTTAATTCATGAGCCTTACTTATTCTTTAGTTTTTAAAATACCTATGAATAGATTCTTTTTTTTCATAAAGATGTGGCTATGAAAACATGAAACAGGCTGAAAGTACTGTTATAAAAATAGAAAAGTTTTCCAAAAATTTGAATAAAAAAAGTCCATTAAGTGTCAATAATTTATTTTATAATGAAATATTTAATAAATGACTATTTACACAGGACACTCACAATTTATTGAAAAGGGAGAAGGACTAAAACAGATTACTAACTAAACCTGCCAGGCAAGGTCCTTGCAAAGCCTAATCCCTTACCCATTTTTAGGCATAACTGTCCCCTAGATCATCTGAAAGAAATAACAGCTTTCTAAATAAATTTTCATGCTGTACTTGAAACCATCATGGCAATGTTCTCCTGCTTTCTCCATAGTCAAGTGACCTTCGCATAAAACTTGTATTTTAAGTTTCTAAAGTGACGGTTTTGCCTTTCTTCTGATTCTTCCCAGATTTTTCTCACATTGATTTAGTGGTGAGGCTAAGGGGAAAAACAGGAATACGATACAATTTCAACAAATTTTAAACCCTTCTCTTTTTTGCACACCCAGTCTTCATTGAATAATAGATACCAAAATATTATTTTTTGAGATTACTATATTCTTTATGCTTTTAAATTCTAGTATTATGACAAGAAATAGGAAAGACACTAAAAACTAATTTGAGTTATGAGGAAATGCAAAAATGCTAGTAGCAAATAGATATTTTGAAATACATTCACTTGGCTGGGCGCGGTGGCTCACGCCTGTAATGCCAGCACTTTGGGAGGCCGAGGCAGGCGGATCACCTGAGGTCAGGAGTTCGAGAGCAGCCTGACCAACATGGTGAAATCCTGTCTCTTAAAAAATGATAATAATAATAATAATAATCATCATCATCATCATTATCATCATCATCATCATCATCAGGGCACAATGGCACGTGCCTGTGGTCCCAGGTACTCTGGAGGCTGAGGTGGAAGAATCTCAAGCCAAGGAGTGTCCAGACTGCAGTGAGTGAGCTAGGATAACAGCATTGCGCTCCAGAATTAACAGTCTCTCTCTCTCTCTCTCCCTCCCTCCCTCCCTCTCTCTTTAAAAATAAAAATAAAAAAATAAAAAATAAATATGTTCACTTACTTCCAACACCTTTCTTTTTTTAAAAAAAAAAACAAGATCAGATTTCATAATGGAAACATGTCATTTGTTACTAATTTAGTTTATTTGGCTTTTTAAGGTTGTAGATTCAGATGCTTACTCTGTTGTTTCAGTCCTTTGGTGAATAATAACATGTGTTGGTTTTATATCAAATAACCATAGATCCTTCCCTACAGATCCCAAGTGGAGATGGGTTTTACAAAGGTAATAAATATACTTGTCTTCAAGATACCACAAAGATTAAGGTCATGACTTCTATCCCTCCCCAATATTCTCAGTCCTTTATTCCCATTTTGGTAAATGGAAAGAATGAATTTTGGATAGTGGTTTAGTAGAAGAGAGATGATTGTCTTCAGGACCCATGGGGCATGCAAACAGCACAGCTCATCACTGGGATTCCCAGAGAGCTTGAGGATATGTCTTTGTGTTAGAAACAATATGTGGGAAACTTCAAATGGTTGAGAATCATATTCCTTTTTACAGTTTTATAAATGGAGCAAATAGTTTGATGCTTGGCCTCCTTAATAGCACCTGCAAAAATTGATTCTGACATTAAACAAAGATTCAGAGTTCCAGCTGATCATAATTAATTATGTTAGGAAACTTGCCAGATAGTAAACAATCATTTTATACACATCAGAGATTTAGATGTCTATTAATAGAAATGGATAAGTCATCAGAGGATCCCAAATTCAAACTTTAAGTCATGTTTAACATATTAAATAAGAGATAATAATGAGTTAAAAGTAGTAACAAAAACCATTCTAACTCATGTCAGCCATGGCAAAAGATTCATAGTCATATAATTAGTAAATTAGAAATTTTGTAAATATAAAACGAAGTGAGTAAATATAACCCAGAAAACATTCCACTTTTCTAAAATTGCAATTTCTACCAGAAAATAAGACACAAATTCTTACTGCAGAATTCTTTTGTCAACCAATTTTTGAAGTTTTTTTTTAAGCAGATCTGATGCTTACATTTGATCCTGAAAAAAACAAAAATGTATCATGTCCTCATCCCTCACCATATCATATGTAGTTAGCAGGTTGAAACCAACATACAGAAACTCCCCGACCTCAAAAGATAATGTCTTTTTCTTTTGTGGTGAAAAAGCATTAATCTTACGTGTGTCAGAAACAAGAAAACATACAAAATAGTATTTTGTCATTGATTCTTAATTTTTAGAAATTCAGTGTTTAAGTGACTTTCAAAAAGTACACAACTGTGCAAAAGGGGAATGTCTCTCTTTTTTTTCACACATGGAATTGAATTATTCTGTAACAAACCCCACCTAAGAATTTCAAGTTCATTGTAAATTAAATTAATGCTGGTTTCACAGTGTGATTCCCAATGAGATACATTTTGAATTTACTGTCTTTATTATTCACCAAGGCTCTCAAGAAAGTCATGTAGATAGTTTAATTTCACTAACATTTCCTGAAACTTGCTTGCGAGTCCTCAGAGGTCATTCTGACTGAATGTTCATTTATTCACGTTAGCCAGTGTGGACAGGCACAGGAAGAATCTTTGCTAAATGTAACTGTCCACAGACTGGCTAGGGAAGGTGGTTCGCTCATGTAAAGGAAATTGGACACTCTTTCTTTCAGTTGACTCTTCCCTTCAGGAATTATCAGAGTAGCTCAGAACTTTTCCCACCTGCACCAGAGAGCAGATGGAATTATGAAGAAGTCACACATGATTTTTGATGTCAAATACACATCTGCTTCTACAAGAAAACATTTGAACATTTATAACTATAATAATATAAAATTTAAATTCACGAATATATTTCATTTAAATAATGTAGTAAATCCCTTAGAATAGCACTATGTAGTAAAAATGGAATGGAAGCCACAAATGAGCCACATATATATAGCTAAAAAATTAGTTTTGTTTTTAATTTTCTTTTCCTTGCTAAAGGAGATGGGATCCCTCCCTCCCTCCCTCCCTCCTTCCTTCCTTCCTTCCTTCCTTTATTTTTTGTTTTGAGATATGATCTCACTATGTTGGCCAGGCTGGTCTCAAACTGCTAGCCTCAAGCCAGCCTCCCCACTTGGCCTCTCAAAGCACTGAGATTACAGGCGTGAGCTACCACACTTGGCCAGTAATCTTAAATTTTTCTAGTTAGCTACATTAAAAAAGAAAAAAATGTAAAAGTAATTTTAATTATATATTTTCTTTACCCAATGTATCTAAAATATTATCATTTTAATACATAATCAATAAAAAAGTTACTGTGGTATTTTATTATTTTCATACTAAGTTTTCAAAATTCAGTGTATGGTTTACATTTACAGCACACCTTAATTGGGACAAGTCTCATTTTACATGTTCAATAGCCATATGTGACTAGAGGCTACTATACTGGACAGCACAGCCTTAGATAATTTCTTTCATCAAATATCATTTTAAATTACTATATTATCACCTGAGTAAGTATTTTTCTCACAAACAATAAACTGAACATCTCTGTTGTAAATAACTGAGAAAACTGAGTAAGCACCAAAATGCATAACAACTGTAGGTGACAACGTGTCAATGATATTTCTCTTGTTTGTTTGCTTTGGTCCACTGAGTACCTGTAAAATGTTATTAAGCATCTAACAGATGTACATGTCTTAGCAACACTCTCTCATTCTGCTTCCTAATCATCCATTTTATCACTTTGTCTTGTCTTAACTTGAAATATTCATTTTTAACTTTATTATTAAGATACAAGATAGAAGGTAAAAAAAAAAAAAAAGAATAAATGTTTCAGGTAAATACGCATGGATTTGTGTGAATACAATGTTCTTGTGTTCAGGGATAAGACCGAAGCATCCTCTTTATAATTAGTCATAACTCACAGACAGAGGGATTGCTGACTCATGGCAGCAGTGTTGAAACAGAGACAATATTCATAGCTTTCCCTCTCTCATATATCTCCTGTAACTCCCTCTCACTTTGAGCCCCCATGGTGTTCCAGTGCCTCATGCTTCTCTTTTCATTAGGCTCCTACTTTCATACCTCATGCTCATAACAATTTCAATTTTATTTTTTTTTACACATGATGTGTGTCCCATTTCCAATTTCCTTTCAGTCTTGCCAAGTGACTGGGTTAGCACTCTGACAAACTAAACTAAGATGTCAAGGATGAAAATCGGCTTAATAGGCTCCATATGATGCTTGCATTGTCATTAGAGTTAAAACTCTAATCCAAAAGATTAATCTTTGAATTTGGGAAATAACTAGTCAACCCCTGGAAGAACTTATTTTTTAGAAGGGCCTTTGGTGCTCCCGAAATCGCAGTGGTGATGTTATCCTGGGTAGTCAGGGCCCCTGGTAGGTAGACAGGATGACCCTGCTCCCTCAGAGAGCTCAAGCAAAATGTCCATATAAAGATATTCGGAAAGCAGTACTGAAGAAAAAATAATTTTACTATAATTCCAGTTAGTAACGAACTTATAAGTCTACCTTTTTGAATGGAAACTCTTTGCAATTGTGTTATTAAAGTAATTATTAATTAAGATTTTTAAGTGTCTAGTGAGCTCAGTGCTTGAGAGACAATCCCTTCATGGCTCAGTAAATAAGAAAAGGAAAGTGAAATTTTGACAAATTTATAAATGGGCATTTGTACAAAGCTCAGCAGATTCTTATGATAGTCATCTTAATTAAATTTACCTCTTCAAAAATTGATAAAGAACACTGAATCTTTCAAGAACAACATTTTTTTTCTCACATAACATCTATAGCTTGTCATAAAACTTCCTTCTCCCAATGGTAATTATCAGTTGTGATACTATAAAATTTCTAAGAAATCAGGAGACCTCCACAGCTATTTTTGGTCACTGTATTGTAAATACAATACCCAGGGAAATTTCTGTCTCGATTTGACTGTTGGTTAATGACTAAGGAAATTTGCCAAATATCAAATCTCTAACCCTCAGTTGCTAATAAAAGCCAGAAAAACAATAAAAAAGAAATTTAATTTCTCCTTGAAGAATGTGGCTGCTAGATTTTCCCAAGCTTGACATGGTAAGAGCTCTGGCACAGAGGGAGAGGATCTGGGTTATGAACAAGGTTCTATCACTAACCTTCTAAATGCCTGCGTATTGGGCAGTAAACTCCCCTGAACCTCAGTTTCCTCACTGTGAAAATACAGAATTAGGACATATCTCCAAAATACTCCTCACCTCCCAACTTTCGTAATGAAACATTTTAAAGGATGCAATGACAACAGGTTTTACTTCTTTTTCATCATATTAGATGTCCCTGAATTGAAAGTGACTAGAGAATAACAATGAACTAAAGCCAACAGTTCATTTACTTGAGAATCCGGACACATTTACTTTCCTGACATAAATGTGAAAAACCGTCATTTGACTGTATGTATATATATATATATATATATGTCTTTGCACAGTCCCTTCTGGGAAAGTGGTTGTGGTTGCAGAATATTTCTGTTTTTATTTCAAGGCTTTCATTTGCATCCATGTCTGTTGGTGAATTAGAGAGTCCCTAAGTATATCTCCCATAGGCTGTAGACTATGATTACTTTGTGGAAGGTCATATATGAAGCACTTTGACTTAATATCTTAGTCTATGTGATACTTCAAAATTTATTGACTTTTTTGGAGTTGACGTTTTCATTGTAATCACCTTGTGATCTGTGTGACACAAACGTAAATCCTAAGTGTTACTGTTAATGTTAGCAGCGATTTTGATGTAAGTAGTACTCAGAAAAACAATGAACAAACCAAAAAGCTAAAGAAAATTAGCTTTTTGATATATAACCCTAGGCTTTGACTGCATGATGCTAGCAAGTCTTACTTAACCTGGATTTTCTTTTGCCTCTGAATCAATGTATTCACTACCTATGAAAACCAGTCTAATGACAAAGAAAACTCTCTCTGAACTATTGGCATTTAAAACTCTGGAAATCAACTATTAATTATTTAAAGATGTATATTTTCCTGAGGTATACTCTTCTAGTCCTCACATTTTTATACTATAACTTTGCCTTTCATACCATCCTTCAAATTATATAGTAAATTATAAAGTGTCAGAAATAATAGTTTATTTTGAAAATCTGTTGAATTACTGACAAAGGAGAAAAGTAGGGGAAGAAATGTGTGGGTCAAAAAGACCAGAAAAGGAAATAGGAAGAAAAAAAGATAAATAAAGACCAGGAGGCATTGGAGAAAGATGAGGAAAAGAGATGATGAAGAGGAGAACATGAAACAAGAGGAAGAGGAATGTCATGTGCAATTTCATGAAGTTGTAGGGTTCCAGTGTAATCTCTGAGGTGACATTTTGGCCCAAAGCCATACACATAAGGTCATCTGTGATGACTTGGTATCTGAGAAGATACTAGAGATGCACTATCTGATACGGCAGCCACTTGTTACATCTGGCTGTTGAGGACTTACAATGTGGCTACTTTGAGTTAATATGTGCTGTAAATATAAATTGCAAACTACGTCTTAGTACTACAAAAGAAATAAAATATCTTAGTAATCATTTTTACACTGATTATATGTCAAAATGGTAATATCTTCCATCATAATTCCTAGACTAGTTCTTCTGAGAAAGTAAGACTCAATAAGTAGTCAACGACTAGTAAGTAATGACATCCATAACTAATAAGAGTGAGTAAAGGTGAGAAGGAGCCAACCCAGGGATTCAGGACAATAGACGCTTGATAGAGAAGAAACTCAGTCAGAAAGAGTATTCAAGGGCCACAAGGGGACTTAAGCCGCTTATTGGCTGACAAAGCCAATGACAGCTGAGTGACAGGCAGAGGGGAAGGTTATCATACATCTAATCACCTTGTCATTCATGCAGCAAATACTTATTGATAGCCTATTATTTGCCAGGCACAGGTTAACTCAAGGAACAGTGGTGAATGAAATAAGCAGTCCTTTTTGAAGCTTACCTTCTACTGAGCGAGATAAATATTAATAAAAAAAATCACGCAAATACAAAATTATAAACTCTGACAAGAGCTAAAAAGGTCAAGTGGTGGTGTTTTGAGAACTCCAAGAAGTGTTCAAGTTAGGCTTTTTAAGAAAAAAACAGAATTATGATTGAATACCCAGCCCTTCTCCCTTAATCTGGGCCAAAATATTTCTGGATTAATACAGATCTTTAGGAAATGCATGTAGCTTTTTTAATCATAAGAAATAAAATTGCTCCACTGTTCTTAAACTTGTTTAAGTACATTTCTAAAAGCCAAATGGCTAAACTATATGGAAATGTATATATGTGTGTGTTTGTGTGTGTCCTCCCAAATAAATAAAGTTGCTTGCAAAATCTAAAATTAGCAAAATTTCTGCTAATTAGCCAGATAAGTTCTTCTTTTCTCAGTTTAACCCAAGACATAGTCTATAATGAAAATACCTCTAACATTCACAAATCCAAGAGTCATGCGGTTTGAAATCAAAAGTTTGGTTTTTGACTACATAAACCTAATTGAAGGTAGAACAGATAGCAGGTTTAAACTTGATTTTGACCTTTGTTTCTAGACTGTTAACCAGTGTGGTCCTGCTTCTGATAGTGGGGGAGGGAGTGGAGTCAGTGAAGGAAAGTCTTCTCCATGGCACTGATGTCTAAAGTGAAATTAGAAAAAGTGAGTAAAATGAAGTAAGGGCTCAAGGGGCGCAAAGAGGGAAAAGCATTCCAGGCAGAGGGAACAAATTTGCAAAAGCCTTGAATCTGGAGAAATAATAGTAGCTTGGAAGAACTAACAAGAAAACACTCAGGCTAGAGCCTAATAGGCTTTTTTCCAATTAATAAAAGAAAATTTCCAAGAAATAAAAGGAAACCCTTGTGGGTTTTAAAAGGCATTTAGATTTGTTTTTAAAATAGATGTTTGGCTGCAGGGTGTAAGATGGAATGGAGGCAACAAGAGTAAAAGTCCTGAGGCCAATGAAGGATATTTACAGGGGTAAAGATGGATTCTTTGAATCTGCATTTGTAAAAATTATAACTGGGAAAATCATGACAGTGAAAGAGATCTGACCTAACTGACTCCATCTTGCTTTTAACATCCAAACTGTCATTGCTCATTCTTGGACACAGTGTGAACTAACTTTGGGAGGAATTTATAGTTTAACTTTGAAACAAAGTCAACAACAGCCCTTTCCCAAAACAAACACCCTTCCTGTCTGAGGACTAGACTCTATTTGCAGGACTAACAAATTAGCCACAAAAGTAAAAATTATGGTTTAAGAGTCACTGTTTTAAAACCCAAGATCAGTGCTTGAGATATTTTGCAGACCCTGCATTTCAAGGCATCAGCTGACACCACCCAGATTGATAAACTGCCTCATCTAGTCTTGTAGTCCCACTCAGGAACTGACTCAACACAGGAGGACAGCTTCAACTCCCCATGATTCATCTTCCACCCAACCAGTCAGCGCTCCCCACTTTCTGACCCTCTATTTACAAATTACTTTTAAAAACCCTGATCTCCAAATTTTCAGGAAGACTGATTTGAATAATAATAAAACTCCAGCCTGCCATATAGCTGGCTCTGTATGAATCAACCTCTTTTTTTATTGTGATTCCCCTGTCTTGATAAATCAACTATTTCTGAGCCAAAGGCCAGGAGAACCTGTTGGGTGGTTACATCTTGACTTAGTGGAAGGTGATGGAATGGAGACAATTTTGGTACCAATTACATTCCAAAGGAGAAAAACAGAAAACAGAGTAATGCTTAGAAAGGAACTAATACGAGCAGCTTGTGCTTGAAGAACTGGAAGCCTTTTTCATAATGACCTCCCCTTATCTCATTTGGAAATAAGCAATCTTGGACAGATCTAAATTTGCTCCTAATACTCAGGATTTTTTTTTTTGTTTTAATTTCAATAGGCTTTTGGGGAATAGGTGGTATTTGGTTACATGGATAAAATCTTTAGTGGTAATTTCTGAGATTTTGGTACTCTTAGCATCTGAGCTGTGTACACTGTACCCAATGTGTAGTCTTTGATCCCTTGCTCCTCTTCCACACTTACCCCTGACACCTCAAAGTCTACTGGATCATTCTTATGCCTTTGTGTCTTCACAGCTGAGCTCCCACTTACAAGTGAAACATAATATATTTAGTTTTCCATTCCTGAGTTACTTCACTTAAAATAATGGTCTCCAACTCCATCTAGGTTGCTATGAATGCCATTATTTCACTTCCTTTTATGGCTGAGTAGTTTTCCACAGTGGGTATACACACACACACACACACAGCACATTTTCTTCATCCACTCATCGACTGATGGGCATATGAGCCTGTTCTATATTTTTGTAATCGCAAATTGTGCTGCAATTTTGGCACCTGGGTTAGCTAGGATGCAATAAACATGTGTGTGCAAATATCTTTTTCATACAATGACTTCTTTTCCTCTGGGTAGATACCCAGTAGTGGGATTGCTGGATAGAATGGTAGATCTACTTTTAGCTCTTTAAGAAATCTCCACACTGTTTTCCATAGAGGTTGTACCACCAGCAGCGGAAAAGTATTCCATTTTTACCACCTCCATGCCAACATTTGTTAGTTTTCAATTTTTTAACTACATCCCTTCTTGCAGGAATAAGATGGTATTGCATTGGGGATTTGATTTGCATTTTTCTGATAATTAGTGATGTTGAACATTTTTTCACATTTGTTGGCCATTTGTATATCTTTTTGTGAGAATTGTCTATTCATGTTCTTAGCCCACTTTTTGATGGGATTTTTTTTTATTGCTGATTTGTTCCTTGTAGTTACTTGTAGATTCTGAATATTAATCCTTTGTCAGATGTATAGTTTCAAAGATTTTCTCCCATTCTGTGAGTTGTCTGTTTACTCTGCTATTTCTTTTGCTATGTAGAAACCTTTTAGTTTAATTAAGTGTCATCTATTTATCTTTGTTTTCATTGTATTTTCTTTTGAGTTCTTGAACATAAAGTCTTTGCCTAAGTCAATGTCTAGAAGGGTTTTTGCAATGTGATTTTCTAGAATTTTTATGGTTTCAGGTCTTAGATTTAAGTCTTTCATCTATCTTGAGCTGATTTTTATATAAGGTGAGAGATGAGGATCCTGTTTCATTCTCCTACATATACCTTGCCAATTATCTCACCATAATTTGTTGAATAGGATGCCCTTTCCCCACTGTATGTTTTTGTTTGCTTTGTCAGAAATCAGTTGGCTGTAAGTATTTGGCTTTGTTTCTGGGTTCTCTATTCTGTTTCATTGGTCCATGTGCCCATTTTTATACCAGTACCATGCTGTTTTGGTGACTAGAGCCTTATAGTATATTTTGAAGTTGGGTAATGTGATGCCTCCAAATTTGTTCTTTTTACTTAGTCTGGCTTGGACTACATGGGTTCTTTTTTGGTTCCATATTAAGTTTAGGATTTTTTTTTTCTGGTTCTATGAAGAATGATGTTGGTATTTTCATGGGAATTGCATTTAATTTATGGACTGCTTTTGGCAGTACTGTCATTTTCACAATATTTATTCTACCCATCTATGAACATGAGATGTATTTCCATTTGTTTGTGTTGTCTATGAGCTATTTCAGCAGGGTTCTATAGTTTTCCTTGTTGAGCTCTTTCACCTCCTTGGTTAGAGATAATCCTACATTTGTTTGTTTGTTTTGATTTGGTTGTTGTTGCAGCTATTGTAAAAGGGGTTGAGTTCTTGATTTGATTCTCATCTTGGTATAGCAATTGTACTGATTTGTGTATATTGATTTTATATCCTAAAACTTTATTGAATTCATTTATTAGATCTAGGAGCTTTTTGGATGAGTTTTTAGGGTTTTCTAGGTATTTGATCATATCATTGGCAAATAGCAACAGTTTGACTTGCTCTTTGCTGATTTAGATGTGCTTTATTTCTTTCTCTTGTTGAATTGAAAAAAAAAAAAAACCCAAGATATTCAGGGAACAACTAACACAATGCATAGAATAGCACCTCACATCTAAATACTAACATTGAATGTAAGTGGCTTAAATGCACTACTTAAAAGATAGAACGGAACATGATCTTGATAACAATGCCCTGGCTAGGACTTTCAGTACTGTTGAACAGAAGTGGCTAGTCAGTACTATGTTAAAAGAAGTGGCGAAAGTGGACATCCTTGTCGTGTTCCAGTTCTCAGGGGGAATGCTTTCAACTTTCCTGCTTCAGTATAATGTTGGCCATGGATTTATCATAGATGGCTTTTATTACAAGTTATTTCCCTTCTCTGCCAATTTTGCTGATGGTTTTAATTATAAAGGGATGCTGAATTTTGTCAAATGATTTTCTGCTTCTATTGAGATGATTTTTGTTTTTAATTCTGTTTATGTGGTGTATCACATTTAATGACTTGCCTACGTTAAAACATCGCTGCATCCCTGGGATGAAACCCACCTATCATAGTGGATTATCTTTCGGATATGCTATTGGATTTGGTTCACTAGTATATTGTTGAGAATTTTTGTGTCTATATTCATCAGAGATGTTGGTCTGTAGTTTTTTTTTTTTTTTTAAATTGTGCTCTTTCAGACATTTAGATGTAGGCATTTAAAGCTATGAACTTTCCCCTAAGCACTACTTTTGCTGTAGCCCAAAAGTTTTCATAGGCTGTATTGGTATTATTCAGTTCAAAGAATTTTTAAATTTGCATCATGAATCATAGTTGACCCAATGATCATTCAGGAGCAGGTTATTTAATTTCCAGGTATTTGCATGATTTTGAGGGTTCCTTTTGGAGTTGAGTTACAATTTTATTCCACTGTAATCTGAGAGAGCACCTGATATAATTTCAATTTTCTTAAAATTACTGAGAGCTGTTTTGTGGCCTATCATCTGGTCCTTCTTGGAGATTCTTCCATATGCTCATGAGCAGAATGTATATTCTGCAGTTGTTGGGTAGAATGTTCTGTAAATATCTGTTAAGTCCATTTGTTCTAAGGTATTGCTTCTTTTTGACTTTGTCTTGATGACCTGTCTAATGCTGTCAGTGGAGTATTGAAGTCCCTGACTATTATTGTGTTGCTGTCTATCTCATTTCTTAGGTCTAGTAGTCATTGGTTTTATAAATTTGGGAGCCTCAGTGTTAAGTACATATATATTTAGGACTGTGATATTTTCCTGTTGGACTAGTCCTTTTATCATTATATAATGTCCCTCTTTGTCTTTTTTAACTGCTGTTGCTTTGAAGTCTATTTTATCTGATATAAGAATAGCTACTCCTGCTTGCTTTTGGTGTCCATTTGCATGGAATATCTTTTTCCATTCCTTTAAATTATGTGAGTCCTTATGTGTTAGGCAAGTCTCTCGAAGACAGAAGATAATTGGTTGGTGAATTCTTATCCATTCTGCCACTCTGTATCTTTTTATTTATTTATTTTAAAGATGGGGTTTCACCATGTTGGTCAGGCTGGTCTTGAACTCCCAACCTCAGGTGATCCGCCCGCCTTGGCCTCCAAAGTGCTTGGATTACAGGTGTGAGCCACCACGCCTGGCCTCTGTATCTTTTAAGTAGAGCATTTAGGCCACTTACATCCAATGTTAGTATTGAGATGAGAGGTATTGTTCTAGTCATCATAGTAGTTCTTGCCTGAGTATCTTTTTGTTTTCCATTGTGTTGTTTTATAGGCCCTGTGTGATTTATACTTTAAAGAGGTTCTACTTTGGTGTATTTTGAGGTTTTGTTTCAAGATTTAGAGAACTCCTTTTAGCAATTCTTGTAGTGCTGGCTTGGAAGTGGTAAATTCTCTCAACATTTGTCTGAAAAAGGACTTCATCTTTCCTTCATTTACAAAGTTTAGTTTTGCTGAATTCAAAATTCTTGGCTGATAATTTTGTTTAAGGAGTCTAAAGATAGGGCCCCAATCCATTCTAACTTGTAGGGTTTCTGCTGAGAAACCTGCTTTTAATCTAATAGGCTTTTCTTTATCGGTTACCTGATGCTTTTGTCTCACAGATCTTAAGATTCTTTCCTTCATCTTGATTTTGGATAATCTGATGACTATATGCCTAGGTGATGACCTTTTTGTGATGAATTTCCTGGGTGTTCTTTGAACTTCTTGTATTTGGAGATCTAGATCTCTAGCAAGGCCAGGGAAATTGTCCTTGATTATTCCCTCAAACATGGTTTCTAAACATCTAGATTTATCTTCTTCCTTGGGAATGCCACTTATTCTTAGGTTTGATCATTTAATGTAGTCCCAAACTTCTTAGAGGCTTTGTTCATTTTAAAAATTATGTTATCTGTCTTTGTGTCAGATTGGATTGTCTTCAAGCTCTGAAGTTCTTTCTTCTACTTGTTTGATTCTACTCTTGGACCTTTTCAGTGTATTTTGCATTTCTCTAAGTGTGTCTTTCATTTCCACAAGTTGTGGTTGTTTTTTATTTGTGCTATGTATTTCTCCAGAGACTTTTTTCATCCATGATCTACATTATTTTTAAAATTTCTTTAAGTTGGTTTTCACCTTTCTTTGGTGCCTCCTTGAGTAGCTTAATAATTGGCCTTCTGAATCCTTTTTCTGGCAATTTAGGAATTTCTTCTTGGTTTGGATCCATTGCTAGTGAGCAAGTGTGATCTTTTTGGGATGTTAACCTTCTTTTTCATATTATCAGAAATGTTTTTCTGGTTCCTTTAAATTTGGGTAGACTATGTCAGAGGAAACATTTGGGGCTCAAAGTTTGCTGTTCAGATTATCTTGTCCAACAGGGTACTCCCTTGATGTGGTGCTCTCCCGCTTCCTCTAGGGATAGGGCTTCCTGACAGCCAGACTGCAGTGATTGTTATTGCTCTTCTGAGTCTAGCCAGCCAGCAGAGCTACTGGGCTCTGGGTTGGTACTGGAGAATGTCTACAAAGAGTCACATGATGTGATCTGTCTTCGGGTCTCTCAGCCATGGATACCAGCACCTGCTCTGGCGAAGGTGGCAGCAGCGTGAAGTGGACTCTGAGGATCCTCAGTTATTGTTTTGTTACTGTACTGGTTTTCTTGAATGCTGGTCATGCTAGCAGTGAAGGTTGCACATGGACAGACTCAGCACCTTGGGTTAGCCAGGATGTTACTGGTGGTGGAATTAGCTGCCGTTTTCTCCTTTCCTGGAGCAGGGTTATTCTTTCATGAGTTGCTGTAATGGCTTGAGTTGGTTGGCCTCAGCCAGGAGGTGGCACTTTCAAGAGAACAGCAGCTGTGGTCATATAGGAAGATAATCAGCTTGCCCTAAGATTGCCTGGATAAGTATCGGGGTTTCTCAGGCAATGGGCATGGATATGGAGCTCCCAAGAGTTTATATCTTTTGTCTTTGGCTACTAAGGTGGGCAGAGAAAGACCATAAGGTGGGGGCAGGGTTAGGCATGTCTGAGATTGGACTGTCCTTGGGCAGGACTTGCTGTGGCCTGTGGGGGATGGGGTGTGATTCTCAGGCCAATGGACTTATGTTCCCAGGGGAATTATGGTTGCCTCTGTTGTGTAACACAGGCAGCCAGGTGTGAGGGAAAGCTGGCACTGACAGCCTTCACCCAGCCCCATGTAGCTAGCAAAGCCAGTCTCACTCTCACTGTGCCCCACCAACAGCACCAAGTTTATATCCAAATAGCCAGTGAGCAGGGCTGAGATCTTGCCCCAGGTGACAAGCCTCTTGACTGAGAAAGCAAGCAGGGCTTTCAGGCCCTGCCTCTCCCCACGTGCCGTGACTTCTGTGCTCACATCTGCACTTCTTGTTTGCCACACCCACCAGACCAGGAAAATTTGTGCTTAGTCAAAATTATTACAAAGTCCAGCTGAAAGTTTCCTCCTCTCTCTGTTTCTTCCCCCATTCCACAGCAGCCCTCCCTCAGGAACCCTGTGAGATAAAGTCAGAAATGGCTTCCCTGGGCTCCCTTGGGGGCTGGGAGTGTCTACAGGACTCTTCTTGCTGCTGCTTCTACTTTCATATTTTGCTTGGCTCTCTAAATTCATTTCATCTCTAAGTAAGGTTGTATCCTTCTCCTGTGATCTGAATTTTCAGGTTCCCCAGTGAGGATGTGTGTTTGGAGGCACACTTTTCCCTTCTCACAGCTTTTCAGCTGACTCACAGAGTTTCAGTGGCAAGCCACTTCTTTCAAAGGGTCTGTGAATTCTTTCAGTTTTCTTGATATGTTCCTGCAGTAGTCCTTGGAGCAGAAGTTCACGACTTGAGTCTCCCTACGCTATTCTGTCTGTCCAAGGGAGAGGTGCAAGCAGTTCTGACTACCATCTGCCATTTATTTTGCTTCCCTGATACTCAGGATTTCTTTATGAGATGCTGCGGGCTGGCATCCCCAGGCTGCAATAAGGTTTTTTTTGTTGTTTTTTTTTTTTCCACTTTAAATATTACAGCATTCTATAAGTCTTAATTTTTTCAAAGAATTACCATTTTCAAAAGTCTTAATAGACATCAGGCACTGATTGGTAGCCCGACAGCAGTTTGTTTAAATCTCTTGTTATAGTCCTTCTATTTTACCGTAATTACTTATTTGATGTCTACAAAGCCCTAAATTTTGGCTCCTCAGAAGAAACCATTTATCATTAAGCTTTGTTTTCCCAGCCACTAGAAAAACATTGGCATACGGTCAATACTGAGTAAACAATTAGTAAATGAAGTCTTACACAGAAGAGACACAGCCTGTCAAAAGAGATACAGCCCTGGTTGTAGTTTTTGACTTTCATGATGACAAAGAGATTTGGGAAAAACTACACACTAGAGCTGTGGCTCTCAAAGCATAGGCCCCAGAGTGACAGCAGCAGTGAGTGTCACCTGGAAGCCTATGAGAAATACACATTCTCAGCCCCCACTCTGCACTTATTAATCAAGAACTCTGGGCGTGGGTCACTCTAAGTCATTAGAGTGCACATTAATATCTAACAACTGCTATCTTTGAAGATTGCCTTAATGAGAGATAGCCCAATTAAATAAGGTTTATTTTACAAGGCCAGTAAAAGAAAGATTCAAGTATTTTAGGATCTTCTATCATTCCTTCCTTTAAATAATCTTTATAAAAAGATTCAGGACAATGTAGTTGCTTTTAGATATTGAATTTCTGAGATGCTAACTTGTCTATGTTAGGAGTTGGCAAATATTTTCTGTGAAGGGCCAGAGAGTAAATATTTTAGGCATTTCAGGCTATACGGTCTGGGTAATTGCTACTCAATTCTGCTGTTGTCACATGCAGGCAGCTACAGACAGTGCATAAACAAATGGGTGTGCCTGCGCACCAATAAAACTTTATTTATGGATACTAATATTTGCATTTCATGTAATTTCTATGTGATACAAATAATTATTCTCTTTTTCATTAAAAAAAATCTCTTTAAAAATGTAAAAGCCATTCTTACCTTATTGGCTACACAGAAATAGGTAGTGGACTGGATTTAACCCACAGGTTATAGTTTACCAACCCATGGTCTATGTAGTAATCAATTACATTAAGATTGATTTTTAAATTTTTCATTATAAATTATATGAGAATGTCCAGGTGTAGATATCATTTATTAACTGAATACTTAATATGTGCCTAGCAAATAAAGCAATACATATAAAGCTTTTATCTTTAGGGAGCTTATGAGTCCAGAAAAGACAGGAAAATTAACTAAATAAGTGGCGGGGCATGGTGGCTCATACCTGTGATCCCAGCAATTTGGGAGGCCAAGGCGGGTGGATCACGAGGTCAGCCTGGCCAACATGACGAAATCCCACCTCTACTAAAAATATAAAAAATTAGTAAAGACGGGATGGCAGGTGTCTGTAATGGTGAGATGGCAGGTGCCTGTAATCCTAGCTACTTGAGAGACTGAGGCAGGAAAATCTCTTAACCCGTGGAGGCGGAGGGTGCAGTGAGCCGAAATTGCGCCATTGCACTCCAGCCTGGGTGACAAGAGCAAGACTCTGTCTCAAAAAAAAAAAAAAAAAAAAAAAAAAA